>NC_080675.1:56258943-56573902 GCF_030445035.2 Dasypus novemcinctus
GCATCTGCCTACCATATGGAGGGTCCAGGGTTTGATACTCAGGGACTCCTGACCCGTGTGGTGAGCTGGCCCACGCGCACTACTGCTGCGCGCCAGGAGTGCTGTGCCACACAGGGGCGCCCCCGCATAGGGGTGCCCCATGTGCAAGGAGTGTGCCCTGCAAGGAGAGCCACCCCACATGAAAAAAGCTCAGCCTGCCCAGGAGTGGCACTGCACACACAGAGATCTGACACAACGAAAGAGATGCAGTTTCCCAGTGCCACCTGACAATGGAAGTGGACACAGAAGAACACACAGAAAATGGACACTGAGAGCAGACAACGGGGGGGGGGGGGGAGGGGAGAGAAATAAAATAAAATAAATCTTAAAAAAAAAAAGCTAGGACCATAAAACTACCGGAAGAAAATGTAGGAAAACATCTTTAAAATCTTGTGGTAGGTGGTGGTTTCTTAGATCTTCTACCCAAAGCAAACGCAACAAAAGACAAAATAGATAAATGGGACCTCCTCAAAATGAAACACTTTTGCACCTCAAAGGACTTTGTTTAAAGGGTAAAAAAGCAGCTGATTCAATGGGAGAAAATATTTGGAAATCACATATCCAATAAAGGTTTAATATCCATGATATATGAAGATGCTACAACTCACACAAATGACCTGATTAAAAAATGGGCAAAAGACTTGAAAAGACAACTATCCAAAGAAGAAATACAAATGGCAAAGAAACACATGAAAAAATGTTCAACATCACTAGCGATTAGGGAAATGCGAATCAAAACTACAATGAGATATAATTTCACACCTATTAGAATGGTGTGGGGAAAAAAAGAGAACTACAAGTGTTGGAAAGGGTGTTGAGAGATAAGAACACTTATCCACTGTTGGTATAGAATAGTGCAGCCACTGTGGAGGACTGTTTGTCAGTTCCTAAAGAAGATGAATATAGATTTGCCACGTGATTCTGCAATACCACTAATGGTATACCCAGAAGAACTGAGAGCAGTGACATGTACAGACATCTGCACACCCATGTTCATAGCAGCATTATTCATGAAATCCAAAAGCCAGAAACCCAGGTGTCCATCAACAGATGAATGGATTAATAAATTGTAGAGTATATACACGATGGAATATTATGCAGCAGTAAGAAGAAATGAAGTCATGAAACATATGATACCATGGAGGACATTATGTTGAGTGAAGCAAGCCAGACACAAAAGGACAAATACTATATGACTGCACTATTATGAACTAAACATATTATGTGAAATATGAATATATATTATATATAATTGCATATGTGAGACCATTTTTCTTTGCAGCTGAACAAATGTCTGTTAATACTATTAAAAAAAAACCATTATACTACGTGAAGAAAACCAGACAGAGTACTACATATTGTATAATTCCATTTATATAAAATGTAAATATAAATCAATTCATAAAGATAAAATTAGATTAGTGGTTATTTAGGGCTATAGAAGGAATACTAAGGGGTGTGGAGTCTTTCTTTTTAGAGTAATGAAATTTTTCTAAAATTTCTGATACAATAAATGTACACCATTGTAATTATACTAAAAGCCACTGATCATATACTTTGGATTCATATACCATATGGATTCATATACATATGGTATATGAATATATCTCAATAAAACTGCTTAATAAACAAATAAATAATTGTGCAGGAATAGCCAGAAATAGCAGCTATGTACAGCGGAGGAAACAGATTGAGGCGATGAATTTTTTATTAATGAATTTATATTTTATATTATATTACTAATATAAATTTATATATAATTTATATATTAGTAAAATATATTTCTATTTTATTAATGAATTAAATATTATTATTAAAATAATGAAAATGCTCTAATAATGATTGAAGTGATAAATGCACAACTATGTGATTATACCGAATACCATTGATTGTATACTTTGAATGAATTGGGTGTTTTATTATGTTTCAATAAAATTGATTTGTTTAAAAAATAAAAGTTGGAAAGGTACAGTATTGGAGAGGATATGGAGAGATGGGAATGCTTATTCACTCTTGGTGGGAATGTAGAATGGCACAGCCACTGTGGAGGACTGTTTGGTAGGTCCCACGGAGGCTGAACATAGATATGCTAATTGACCCGGCAATATCACTACTAGGTATATACTCAGAAGAACTGAGAGCAGTGACATGAACAGATATCTGAATACCAAAGCTCATAGCAGCATTATTCACAATTGTCAAAAGACAGAAATAACTCAGGTGTCTATCAACCAATGGAATGGATAAACAAATTGTGGTGTATACACACAATGCAGCTGTAAAAAGAAATGAAGCTGTGAAGCATAGGACAACATGGATGAATCTGGAGGACAAGTAAAGTAAGCCAGACACAAAAGGATGTATGCTACTGTATGATTGCAGTATTATGAACTAAATATACTATGTAAACTTATAGGGTTAGTAACTAGAATATAAGTCACCAGAAAATAGAATGGAAAGCTGAGGGTTAATCTGTGCAGAATTGGAGAAAGGTTGTTAATGTTCGGAAATGAACAGAAAAGTTGAAAGCACATCATAGTGATTACCAGCAGTGCAATTATATAAGTATCACAACACTTGAAAGGGAAAGTCTAGGGTCATGTACATTAATAGAAGGAAAGCTAAAAAAAGTAATGTGGGATTGTGTAGCATAGTGAAACCTTATGTGAAATATGAATATGCATATTGTATACATAAAACTGTTTTTCTTTGAAATTGAACAAATGTATGTTAACGTTATAAGATGTTAATACCTGGCAAAAATATAACAAAAGCAAACTATGGACAGTAGTATATAGTTATATATTAATAATCTTCTAGTAAGGGGGAAAAAAAGGAAATATACTTAGGAAAAGAAACTAGACACAAAGTACTACATATTGCTTGATTCCATCTGTACAAAATATAAATACAAATAAATTAGGAGGATAGAAACAGAAGAGGAGCTATGTTTGGCAGGCGAAGCATAGAGAGATGAGAGGTGATGAGTTTTTGTCTGTTTTTTGTTTTGTTATCATTGGAATAATGAAAATGCTCTAATAATGATTGAAGTGATGAATGCACAACTACATGATTATACTAATACCATTTATTGTATACTTTGATGGATTGTATGCTTTATTAATATGTATCAATAAAACTGGAAAAAAAGTAATATGGTATCTTGGATAGGACTCTGGAACAGAAAAAAAGACATTAAGTATAAACTAAGGAAATGAATAAAATATGGACTTTGGTTAACAATAGGGTATACTATTCTAATATAAGGTGCTAATAACAGGGGAAACTAACTTCTCAATTTTTCTGTAAATATAAAACCATTATAACCTAAAAAGCTTATTTTTTAAAAAGGCAACCCATACTTTTAACATTAGAATATTAAAAAATTTATTTAAATATACAGTTGGGGTTTAGCTAGTTTCATAATCATGTTTTTTAGAGGTAAGAAAATGAAATAACTCTTGAATTTCTTTATATTTGAGTCTGCTTTTCTTGGACTCTGAAAAAAAATACACATAGAAGGTTCTAGAAGCAAATTGCTAATTTTTTTTTTCTTTTCCTTTTTAGGAGGTACCAGGGATTGAACCCAGCACCTCCTATGTGCCAAGCAGGTGCTCAACCACTGAGCCACACCTGCTCTGCTTTTAAATTTGTAATATATTTCTCTAAGTCCAATTGTTGATTTGTTTATATATTCAAAATCGTGTTTTAATTAGACTAAATGTCAATCTCAATTTTATGTCAATTTAAACTATTTGCTGTAGGTAGAACTGTTAACAGACTTTGAAAAATTGGATAAATAAAATTATCCTTTTACACACACACAAAAGGCAACTCAAAGACTTGGAGGAAATATTCAGAACATACACACTAACAAAAGACTTGTACCCAGAAAAAGGTGGAAAGAAGCCCCAAATAAATAAAAGAATGAAAGAAAAAAAAAGGACATTTCACAAACAAGATATAAAAATTGTCAATAAGAGCATGAAAAGATACTTATCATTAGTCATTGGTGAATTGCAGAATTAAAATGATACCTTTTCACACCCAAAAGAAGGGTTATAATTAAAGACTGACAACCCGGAATGTCCGCAAACACGTGAAACAACTGGAACTCATAAAAATCACTGGTGGGGGTAAACTATGGTACAATTGTTTTTAGAAAACTGCCTACCAGTTCTTTCAAAGTGAAGCATACCCAGAATGACCTAAAAATTCCACACCTATATGTCCCAAGAGAAATAAAATATGTCCACAAAAAGATTTGTACACGAATGTTGATAGCAACTTTATTCATAATGGCCCAAAACTAGAAACCACTCAAATGTCCAGCAACAAACAGGAGAATGGATAAACAACGTATTCAGCAGAATACTTCTCGGGCAATAAAAACGATCTAACTGCTAATATACGCAACAATATGAATGAATCTCGAAAAGTGTGCTGACAAAACATAGCTCCAAGAGCACCTACCACCCCCACAATTACAGCGCTGGAAATCAGCAGTGGTTGCCTCAGGAGTGGGGGGGTTGACTGGACGGCGGCGTTGATGTGGGCTATGGGTGGGAGGCTCTTTGTCTCTTCAGAGATAACCTTAATCTAAGCTGTCAGCCCTGACTTGTGGGTGTAGGATGGTGAGAGGCTGCAGCCCTGCCCTTGGTAACCATGGCAATGACTCCAGTTCCAAGAAATAGTTCATCAATGCAAACTCTATAAACTGTAAATATTCAGGGAAAACGCAAACTAAATGTGCTAAAAGCTTAGCTAGAATGTATGAAGTCCATGTTAAAAGTTTACCTAGGATGTGGAAGATATATATGCTAATTCAAACCTATTGAGCACTGAAACAAGGAACGATTGAGCCCTTCCTCTAAATAAAAGGAACTCAAAATTCCTGTTCGGGACTCGGGTTTGAGACAAAGCTCCCAAGTCTGGTCGGCTGTCAATAAACCATTTTTCCTTCTCAAAATCATTCCTGAGTCCTGGCCTTTCTATACGCAAATAATTGAACCCCTCTCAAATTGTACAACAGCGTGAGAAAATCCTTTCCGTGAAGGAAACACTCTATATCTAGCTTCATTACATAGTGGTTACAAATTTGTATACACTTATCAAAACTCATCAAATTGTACTTTTAAAATTATGCTTTTCACTGCATGTAAATTTTACCTTAACAGAAATGGACTAGAAAAAAAAGACTGAAGACGTTGTGTAACACTAGACGATGTAAAGGGAAATTTGGTGTAGTAATTCCTTACTTTAAAACGTTAAGTAAAAGATAATAAAAATAAAAACAAAAGGTTAAGTAAACATTCCAATAAGCTTTGCTGGATTTATGCGGCGAAACAAGAACATTAAAAACTCCTACAAACTCTGAATTCCTTCCGCGGCCTCGGCGGCTCCCCCCTGGGTTTCTTCATCCTTCCTCAGGTATGAAAGGCCCTGGGACTTCAGGACAGGCTCTCAAGACCCGGCCGCGTCGGCCCCAGGGACCCTGCCGCCATTCTCCAGGCCCAAGGGTCCCACTCCCCGCCCCAAGGACTCGCCTGCGGTGCTCTGGCCCTTCCCCCCCGCCCTTCGCCGCAGCCACGGCTGGAGATCCCCGCTCTCACTCCGGTGCCAGTCCTTCCCGAGTGCCTCCACGGTCCCGCCCCTTCTCAAACTGCGTCACGGACCTGTCTATTTCTTCCGCTCAGGCCCATCCTTTGAACCGTCCCTTCACCTTTCAATCAATTCAAATATCTCAGTGAGTGAGCCAATCGCAAGCCTCGTCGGAGGGAAGGGGCGGGCGCGTGTTCCGCCGGTTCTGGTTAAAGTCCCTCCAATCAGAGGCTTGGCGAGGGAAGTTTGAATTTTGCAGAGACTCGGGTTTAGGCGTTCCTGCTTCGAAGGCGGCGGTGGTCTTCCAGACTGAAAAGGTTCTTTTACTTTTAGTTTGGTTGGAGTTTCACGCTAGAAGCTGCCTCAGGTGGGTGCTGGGGAGCTGGAGGGAAGGTGCTGGGCCGCTTCCGGTGAGAACCTAGACGGTCTAGAAGGGTCTAAGGACCGGGGGTTGTGAGCTGGATGCTCACAGGGGAAAGGTTCCGTAGGACGGTGTTACCTGTCTTTCCCCAAGCTGCTGACACGATCCTCCAGAAGAGTAAATATTTGTTGGCATAATCTACGTAGCAGTCAACGTTTCTCCACCCGGGCGCAGTTGGCTTCTGAGTTGGGATTATTTCGCGATACGGGACGTTTAGCATCCCTGGCCGGACATTAAATTCCAGTGGCCTCTCCCAGATCTTGTAACAACTAAAAACGACCCAATTGAGAAATTGTGAAACCTCAACGCGAGCAAGACTAACTCATGCTAGATTTTCAAGCCTGTAAAAACCCGTCTGCCAAAGAAGAGAATTTAGATGTGTGTCAACAGCCAGGCTGACTGGCTTGGGATCCCCACTCCACTACCTAGTGGCCGTGCTTATGTGGGGAGTTAATCTACCTCATCTGTACATTGGCCATAATAGAAACGATATTTTAGGGTTATTGTGATGATTGTGCTTTTTTTTTTTTTTTTAAGGAGGTACCGGGAAGATTGAACCCAGGACCTCCTACTTGGGAAGCAGGTGCTCAGCTGACTGAGCTACATCGCCTACATCGGCTCTCCTTGATTATACCTTTAATGTTAGCTGTCGTTTTTTTTCTTTTTGTTGTGGATAATGCTCTTCTGGAAGTTGTTGTTGTTTTTTTTTAATAACTCAAACATGTTTTGTTTTTCCCTTAATTAGCAAATTATTGTCAAAGGTGAAAAATCAAATAGTAGAGGAGAGAATTCTTGATAAACTCTTGCTCATCACTTTTCCTGGGCTCTTGAAATAGAATGTTATTAGCATCCAGGTCAAACATATTCTCATTTTTTATATTCTGTTGATTGCTTAAAATCATGGAGTTCTTTGTGGATTTTCTTAGTTATTGTTGCTGAAAAGAGAATGGTGTGCCTATAACTTTTAAAGCTCCCAATTACAGAGCCCTTTCCGCCCCTTTTTTAACTGCTAACACTTATTTTCTGAAGAACCAGTCAGTTCTCTTCATTTTGATTTGGTTCTTTATGCCCGCTTCATAAATGACACCCTAAGATCCTCTTTTCTTCATTTGGGACCACTGTTTCTTGGAACCCATGATATCCTCTTCCTTGTCTTTCTCCCTTCTTTTTACTTGAATACATCCTCATCTAAGAAAAACTATGTGCCAAGTAAACCTGATGATTTCTTACATAGCTGCAAATAGTATTATTATTCATGAAATACTAATTAAAATAGTAGATTGATAGGATCGTCCTTCTGCCTTATCATGGTAATTCTTCCTGAAATACCTTCTTTTTTTCAACCTTGTATATCCAACTGCCTATTTGTCCATTTCTTATATGTCTAATAGTCATCTCATGTTTTCTGACCTGTGTGGAAATGCCAGGCTGCTTGCATTTATTACCAGGAGAAGGTTATGGAACCTATTCTGTTTGTAGTCCTTCACTTAATTCTTCTGTTTTCACCTTTACTTCACATACTTCTTTTTGCATTGTTCTCTATGGTTAGCTCAGAGGACTGTAGCTTCCTAGGTGTCACTTCATCTGTCAAGCAAGTTCCTATTTAGAACCTCAAAGTAGGTTGTGGTTTTTCTCCCCCTTCAGTGTTATGTATTTATTCCATTTTGTATTTTAATATTTTTATTTCAAAAGTCTCTGAGGTGGGATAGGGATAGGTGGGATTGAACTGAAATCTTATTTTTAAAATAAAATGAAAATCTGTGTACGATCGTGTCTGTATCTCTTTTCCCTGACAGGATGTCTTCATCACTTTTTGCCAGTCGACACAGAAAGAATTTAAGTACTGACATGATTAGAACCAAAATTGCACATAGGAAATCAATATCTCAGAAAGAAAACAGACATAAGGAATATGAAAGAAATAGAAACTTTGGTTTGAAAGACAGCAACATTCCAATCTTGGAAGGTAGAATTCTTGTTGAATTAGATGAAACACTTCAAGAGCTTGTTCCCGAAAAGGCCAATGTCAAGACAAGTAAGTAAATGTCCACTGTAATTTTTTTTCTTTTTCTTTTTCTTTTGTTTTTAGTTAGAGCAGCTGTAGATTTACAGAAAAGCTACACAGAAAGTACAGAATTCTGAATAACCCCCTCACACACAGTTTTTCCTATTATTAACATTTTGCATTAGAGTGGTACCTTTGTTGTAATTAGTGAAACATTATAATTAACTATAGTCTATAATTTACATTAGGGCTCACTCTTTGTATGGTTCTATGCTAGCAACATATATACAGCCTAAAATTAATCATTTTAGTCACTTTCAAGTGTACAATTGAGTGGTGTTAAATATATTCACAATGCTGGGCTACTTAATCACCATCCATTACTAAAACTTTTCCATTACCCCAAACAGAACCTCTGTACCAACTGGGCATTAACTCCCTGTTCCCCACTCCTACCACTGCCACTGGTAGCCTGTGTTCTCATTTCTGACTCTCAATTATTTCATATCCGTGAAATCATAAAATATTTGTCTTTTTGTGTCTGGCTTACTTCACTCAACATGATATCTTCAAAGTTCAATAATGGTGAAGCATGTATGAGAACTTTATTCCTTTTTACAGCTGACTAATATTCCATTGTATGTATATACCACATTTTGTTTATTCATTCTACTGGTGATAGATATTTGAATTGTGCTTCCACCTTTTGACAATTGTGAATAATACCACTATTAACATAGGTTGGAAATAACTATTTGAGTCCCTACTTTTAATTCTTTTGTATATATACCCAGAAGTGGAGTTGCCAGGGCATATTGTAATTCTATACATAACTTTTGAGGAACAGCCAAACTTTCCCCCAGCAGCTGCACTATTTTATATTCCCACCAACAATATGTGAGGGTTCCAATTTCTTCACATCCTCTCAAGCACTAGTTATTTTTCAATTTTAAAACAGGACCCATTCTACTGAGTATGAAATGATAACTTGTGATTTTTATTTGTATTTTCCTAATGGCTAATAATGATGAGTATTTTTTCCTTGTGTGTATTGGTCATTTGTGTATCTTCTTTGGAGAAATGTCTAGTCAGGTCCTTTGCCCATTTCTTAATTGGGTTGTTTGTCTTTTTGTTGTTGAGTTGTCAATTGTATTTTTAAGTCCTTTGATTAGTGACTAAACTTTGTTTTAAACCTGAGGGTAAAAAAGCCCTGACCATAAGAACTGGGTTTTGAAATATCATTGTGAATCATTTGATATTTAGAAACTAAATACAGTCTATTTAATATAAAGGTTGTGAAGGTCCTGAGGTAGGCTAAAGCCATTTACCTATGGAGCGTTATAGCACTTTATTATCCATATTGCATTATAGAAATTCTAAAGTTCTTGCTTGTGATGCTTGGGTAAGAGAAGTGTCTTAGAAGGCAAGGGGTGCTTCAAAGAAGAGAACTGGGAAATGACTTTTTTATTTAACCAGGAATCACTAGACTCCTATTTAGTTATGTTTATATAGCAAGCACTAGGAGCTCTAGAAGGTTGTGAATAAAGCAAGGATAAAAGGTGAAGAAATAGCAGAAAGAGATAAAGTCTTCTAAGAAGTTTTATAGAGAAAGAAATGAGGGTCAAGTTGCTTTACTGTTCAGTGCACCAACTTTATTATTATATTTTCTAAGATCTGTACAGTATGTGGCAGAAGAAAACACTCAGCATATTTGAGTTTAATTGATTCTGTAAAAAAGGAGGGTGGGCTAAAAGATTTCTTCAAAATTTAACATTTTTGTGACTCTAACACAAAGTGAGAGAAAAAGAATTGTACAAAAGTATTGTAGGGTTCTCTTTATGTTTTTGTTTTTGAAATGAGGTAATAAGTAATTTTTGAAGGTCAAAAGAAATGAGTTGATAGTTGAGAGAGTAAAAGAACAGCATCTCTTACTAGTTGGGAGGAAAAGAAATCAAAGGAGAGAGAGTTTAGGGCATGAAAGCCAGACTGGAATGAATTCAAGAAAGAATGGCAGCACCACCTAGAATGTATTTTTGTCCGAAAAGTTGAACCTAAGTCTAATCAAACCCTTAGATATAATTTCCAACTTAAAGAAAATATAGGGGCTGGAGGAATGAGTAACAAATATAGAGAACAAGACATTCCATATGATAGCTGACTAGCTTTTTATCAATGATATGAAAAGAAGGCTAGGGTGTAGGTAATCTTTTAGATTAAGAGATTTAAAAGACATAATTACCAAATGCAATGTGTGATTCTTGTTTGGTTCCTGATTTGAATACACCAACAGTTTGTTTGTTTTTTATTGAAGTTAATAGATCACAAAGAATGTTACATTAAAAAAACGTAAGAGTTCCCATATAACCCACTCCCCACCCCCCACCCCATCACTTTTGTAAATTGTATTTTTTTGAAAATATATACATCTCAAAAAATGTTACTTAAAAAACTTAAGAGGTTCCCATAAATCCCCCACCTCACCACCCCACTCCTCCCACACCAACAACGTCCCCCATCATTGTGGCACACTCATCACACTCAGTGAACACATTTTTTTTAAAATTTTTATTTCACACCCCCCCTCCCGAGTTGTCTGCTTTCTGTGTTCATTCGTTGTGTGTTCTTCTGTGTCCACCTGTATTCTTGTCAGCTGCACCCAGAATCTGTGTCTCGTTTTTTGTTGTGTCGTCTTGCTGCGTCAGCTCTCCATGTGTGCAGCGCCACTCCTGGGCAGGCTGCACTTTTTTCATGCTGGGTGGCTCTCCTTATGGGGCTCACTCCTTGCACGTGGGACTTCCCTTTGCGGTGGACACCCCTGCGTGGCAGGGCACTCCTGCGCATCAGCGCTGCGCATGGGCCAGCTTCACCACACGGCTCAGGAGGCCAGGGGTTTGAACCTTGGACCTCCCATGTGGTAGGTGGACGCCCTATCCGTTGGGCCAAATCCGCTTCCCTCCCTCGTCTTGATCTAACTAAAACCTGGCTCTCCTGTGAAAACACTCTCAAGTGGTGATTATTTTTTGCTCCCACACTTATATCACTAGGCCTGGGGGGCAGTAGCAGTGGCAGTGATCTCATTGCTGCTTCCCAATTATCTCTTCCTCTTCACTAAAAGACCCCAATTTTATATTTGATGTCATCAGTTCATAATATCCAACACCCTAATCTGTTGTCTATAGACCCTCCAGGTTTCCCTCTAATCACTTGAAGATTTTAACTAAACCTAGCTCATTGTCACTGTTTCCCTCACTATTCTTGCACAAATCTTGATAACCCCTCCAATGCCCTGGCTCTCAATTCTTACACCTCTTTTTTTCCAATGATCTTGCTTCTACTATACTTCAGCTATCCAATTCCATGGTCACATCCACACCATTAATTCAACATTTTTCATGTCATGACACACATAAAAAGTAACATTTACACAGCACAGTGGAGTAAATAGAGTGGTTGCTTGTGACCAGAAGCAACCAGCCAAAGAGAGTTCTGACCTCCCCAGGCCCTGTCAGAAACTTCAAGGAAAGAGAGGATCAATATCTTGACACACCTGTATCCCATCCATGTGACAACTAGGCACTCAAGACCTCATCATTACCAATAAACAACTGTATCTCCTTCATAAGACCAATTGCAAGCAACCCACTCTGTGACTACTATATTTTATCTTTCCAACAATTCTTTGGTCCCACCAGGACCTACACTTTACTGATCTACCCTCATCATTTTACTGTTTCCCAGCTGTCTTATGTTTTCAAGTTCCTTCCAATCCAGTTTAGATTCCTTGGTTCATCATCATAAGCACTACTTCAACTTTTTGGTCCTGTCTCATTTTATTGTACTTGGCCACTCTCTGCCTACTTCCCATTTGCCATGCACAACTGAATGTGGCTGTAAAACACGTAAAGCATGCTACCTCATCTCTTTTGGTTTTTCACCACAAACCTCAATTGGGTCCTATATTTCCTTATTTCATTTACTCTCCCACTATCCTGAACTCCTATTTCATACCTTGTCCTCTTCTCCTCAAACCTGCAAAACCTCCTCCCCCATCAGCATTCCCAGTTTGCACCCTGCTATCTCTGCCCACAAACTTTGCCTCCCCTTGTAGATGAGTTAAGTATGTTCCTATCTAAGGTTAATCCCTCCACATTGCTGTGGATCCCATTTCTTCTTACTTACTAAAGGACATTATTCCAACAAGTCATCCTCTCACTCATCTGTTTCATCCTCTTTACTGGGTTGTTGCCACAATGAAATTACTTACATGATGTAATTCATCCCAAACCATATCCTCATCTAGCTACTTATTGCCTCATTTCTCTGACCTCCTTTAAAGCAAAATTCTTCAAGAGAAGTTCTTTATATTCCTATTTCCAATTCTTCTCTCATTCTCCTTCCCCTTTTTTCAAAATTATGTAAAACTTCAAATATACACAAAAGTAGAATATAATGAACCTCTGTATACCTATCACCCATTTTTAATGATGACGAACATTTTGCTGCAATTGCTTTTTTTTGCCAATGTATTTTAAAGAAAAGTCTATTAGGAACATTTCATCTTTAAACTTTTTAGTATTTGCCTCTGAAAAATGAAGACATTTTCCTTCATATCCACAATACCACTATAATAGCTAACAAAATTAGCATAATTCCTCATTAGCATCTATTATCTGGTCCACATTTAAACTTCCTATTTCAAAGATGTCTTAAAAAACAAACAAAAACTGTTGGTGTTTTCAAATCAGGAACCAAACAAGAATCACACATTGCATTTGGTAATTATGTCTTTTAAATCTCTTAATCTAAAAGTAATTGCTGAGGGCAGGGAGAGGGAAGAAGATATGTGATGTGGGGGCATTTTGGGGACTTTGAGTTGTCCTAAATGATATTGCAGGGTCAGATGCTGGACTTTATATATCCTGCCATAACCCACTGAATGTACTAAGTGAGAGTGTGAGTTACAGGGTAAACTAATATCCATGTGGTGCAGCAATGCTCCAAAATGTGTTCACCGATGGGCAGTGGACGTGGCTCAACTGATAGAGCCTCTGCCTACCATATAGAAGAACCAGGGTTCAAACCCAGAGCCTCCTGACCCATGTGGTGAGCTGGCACATGCACAATTTTTGTGGGTCAGGAATTTGGGCATGGCTTAGTTGTGTGGTTCTGGAGAGTGCAGTCAGTGATTCATCTCAAAGCTTGACTGAGGGTGGAGGATCCACTTCTAAGATGACTCACTCACATGACTGGCAAGCTGATATTGGCTTTCAGCAGGCAGCCTTAGTTCCTTGACAGTAGACTTCTTCATAGAGCTGCTTGAGTGTCCTTACAAAATGGCTGCTAGCTTCTCCCAGAGCAAGTAATCGAAGAGAAAGAGCAAGGCAAACACTGAACTGTCTTTTATGACCTAATCTTGGAAGTCATACTCCATCATTTCTGCAGTACTCTTATTTATTATACTGGTCAGCCCTATTCAGTGTGAGAGAAGACTACACAAGGGCATGAACACCAGGTGAGAACTATGGACAGTCAGCTCAGTGACTGGCTGTCAGAAGTTAATGGATTAAAAAAGTGAAGTGATATATGCCTAATATATAGCAAGCATTTAATAAATATTTGCATAAGTGAAGCAAAAGAAATAAGGGTAGAAATTTTAAAAATAGTAGGGGTTGTCCTAATTATCCGTCAATAGATAAATGGATAAACAAATATTCATACAATGGGATGTTATTTAAACATAAAAAGAAATGAAGTTCTGAATATCTAGCAAATTCATATAGAGACAAAGTGGATTAGAAATTACCAGGGGGGTGCGGACTTGGCCCAATAGATAGGGTGTCCGTCTACCACATGGGAGGTCTGCGGTTCAAACCCCGGACCTCCTTGACCTGTGGAGAGCTGGCCCACATGCAGTGCTGATGCATGCAAGGAGTGCCGTGCCACGCAGGGGTGCCCCTCGCGTAGGAGAACCCCAGGCACAAGGAGTGCACCCTGTAAGGAGAGCCGCCCAGCATGAAAGACCTCCCCAAGAATGGTGCCACACAACAGAGAGCTGACGCAGCAAGATGACGCAACAAAAAGAAACAGATTCCCATGCCGCTGACAACAACAGAAGTGGACAAAGAAGAACACGCAGCAAATGGACAGAGAACAGACAACTGGGGAGGGGGGGGAAGGGGAGAGAAATAAATAAAAATAAATCTTAAAAAAAAAAAAGAAATTATTAGGGACTGAGAGGAGGGGGATAATTGCTTCATGAATACAGAATTTTTGTTTGAAAAAGTTTTGGTAATGGATGGTGATAGTGGTTGGACAGCAGTGTAAATGTATTTAATGTCAGAATTGTACACTTAAACATGGCTAGAACAGCAAATTTTATGTTATATGTCACCACAATAGAATAAAATAAAATTAGGAGTTGAAATAACCTATTGTTAGAGTGCTAAGGAATTAACAAGAAGTGACTAAAAACATTTCTTAGCAGCAATTAGACAAATGATTTTTGAAATGTTTGTGTAAGTTTTTTGTTATTCTTTTAATTATTTTTAAATTTTTTATTTTTTGAAGGCACCGGGAATTGAACCCAGGACCTTGTATATGGAGAGCAGGCACTCAACCACTGAGCTACATCTGCCCTCCTGCATAAGCTTTTATCTGAAATGTTTTATACATTGTGTTTTGTTTTCTGCTAGGGTCAACAAAAGCTGTTCTAGGTGACCAACGAAAACAAATGCTCCAAAAATACAAAGAAGAAAAGCAACTTCAAAAATTGAGAGAGCAGAGAGAGAAAGCTAAACGAGGAGTTTTTAAAGTGGGTCTTTATAGACCTGATATGCCTTCTTTTCTTTTGTCTCTTTCAAACAAGAATGCTGTGAAAGTTGAGCCAAAAAAGGTAAAATTTGGTGCCTTAATATGATGTAGAGGAATAGTTTCTTTTTGCTATATTTTTCTTTGAGAGATTAAATAACTAAATACTAAAATAACTCCTTCCCCTTAGTCCCTTTTTCCTTTAGACTAGTTGGTAGGAGATGGGAATGGCATAAGGAGTAGCTCAGAAGAATGATTATCACATCTCTTGAGGTGGCTACAGGAAAGGTGAGATAGGATAAAGCTGGGAAAGAAGGCCGAGCCAGGTTAAACAATGCTGTGCCAAAGGATTTGGGGTTTATCCTGTAGGATGTGGAGAGCCAAGGAGGCTTATAAATGGTGTAGTTCCATTATCAAATTCATAATTCAGGAAGATTACTCTGGCTTTGAAAATTACAGTCTGAAAAGGGAAGCATTTATAAATAGACCAGTTGTGAAACTGTCATGATAGAATGGGGAAGACAGAATAAGTAGACTAGGGCAATGGGTTTGAAAAGGAAGAAATGAGTGTAAGGTATCTAAAGAGATAAATTTAACAGGCCTTGGTGTTCAAGTAGATGGTGATGGATGAAGGAATTTGATGAGTCTGAAAAAATTATTCTGAAGGTATTAGTTAGAACAACTGCTGCTGCTGAAAGAAATGAGTACGTCAAGAAAAGGAATAGGTTTATATGGGTACATATTGCTAACCTTTTTAAAAAATTATTTTTAAATCTATTTGGGCCATCTAGATATCAGGCAGTGGAAATAAACATTTGGAAATCAGGATGGAGATCTATGCTAAGATGTGGATTTGAGGGAAGTGGATGTGGCTCAAGTGATAGTGCCTTCACCTACCATATGGGAGGAGCCAGTTTGATTCCTGGGGTCTCCTGGTGAAAAAGAAGAGAAAGTGTGCCTACACAGCAAGCTGAGTGCCCATGTGGCGAGCTGAGTGCCTGTGTGAGTGCCCGCGTGGTGACCTGAATGCCCAGGTGGCGAGCTGAATGCCTGCGTGATGAGCCGAGTGCCCACACAGTGATCCAGTGCCCACGCAAGTGAGTCATGCAGCAAGATGATGACGCAACAAAAGAGAGACGAAGGGGAGAGTCAAGGTGAAGAGCAGCAGAAACCAGGAACTGAGGTAGTGCAATTGATAGGGAACCTCTCTCCCCATCAGTGGTTCCCAGAATAGAATCCCGGTGAGTCCTAGAGGAGAAAGACGAGAAGAGAAGACAAAAAGAGAAATAGATACAGAAGATCACACAGCGAATGGACACAGCAAAAAACAGCAGTGGGGGAGAGGGAGGGGGAAAAATATTTGGATTTGAGATATAATATTGGGAGTACAGATGGGTGTTTAAGCTTTTGGACTAAATGAGACCACTCCAAGAAGGATATGTAAAATTATGAAAAATTGCAAGAGTAGGGCCTAGAGAGCACCTTCAGGTTTTGATTGACTGAGACAGAATGGCGAGAATAACAGAATTAAAACAGAAGATAGAAACTAAACTAGGAATGATCCAAAGAAGAAAATGGTCAGTCAAGAAGGTTGAAGTTTGGAAAGAGGCAGTTGGCTTTGTGGATTATGTAATCATTGGTAATTTGCTATTTTAAGGGTATGTTTAAAACATCTACTCATTTTGGAGACTATATTTAAAAGACCAGACTGACTATATACGCATTCCTGATTTAAATAAGAATTGAATAATATAAAGATCCAAGATATTGCCTATTTTTCTGGGTCTCCTAAATCTCATTGATAAATTCAACAATTGTTTGAGTATTTACTATGTGTATGACTAAGATAATATGGAAGAGAAAAAAAATAATAAAACATAGTTAAAGGTGGAATGATATATATAAATATATTCTGTAATATTTTGGAGGAAGGAGAGATTACATTGGTTTAGAGGAACATAAAAGAACTCCTCTTGAAAGAGTTAACGTTTATGCTGGGTTTTCAATAATAGGTAAGCTGTCAATCATAGGTCCAACCCGTAAACAATCTTTTTAAAGTGTTATATGTAGGTGGGAAAAGAGGCTATTATTATTTTAAATAATAAAGTTCACTAATAATTGTTTTTATTTTACCTTGCTGAATTTTGGCTTTCTTTATGTATTCCATAAAGATACTCCTTTAGCAGTAGGCTTTCACTGAGAATTGGAGAAGAAAATGGCTTTAATCTAAAGAAGAGTTCTGATTATGTATAAAATTGAACTTTAAAATATGAATATTATTTCATGAGACAGGGAGGTAAAACTTTTGCCAGTTCTTTTTTTGTTTGTTTTTTAACAATATCTTCTTTTGACTTATAAGGCTGTTCCATCTTCTGTACGGATTACAAGGTCTAAGGCCAAAGATCAAATGGAGCAGGCTAAGGTATAGTTTAATTTAATCTACTAATATGACAAATTATACTTTTCCCCCTCAGATTAAGTAAATTTATCTATCAATTTCAAGAGTAGTAATTAATTTAATAGATAATAGGTACCCAAATCACTAATACTGATACGATAAAATAGAGTAGTTTTTTACTAGATGCTAAGGAAATACTCATTTACAATATTCTTTGCCCAGATGTCCCTTTGGGTAGCTTTATTAAACTTTGTTTTTGTATCACAGCCCCTAATAATTTCCTGGGCTCCTATATGAATTCCAAGTCATCAAGGACTGCAGACAGGGATATAAAGCAGTTATGGTGCATGTTATAAACTTAGGGGTTTTCAAAATGTTGTTATGCATAGAGCTATTAGGAGGGTTACTGGAGCAAAGTACAGTGGAAAAGTCTGGAAATAGTGTCCTTTATTAGATGAGGAAGCTAAGTTTCATGTGTTGAACAGTTTTTGAGTCACTACCACATTGCTGGAACTGTTCTAAGCTCTGGGATTCAGCAGTGAAATAACAAACAAAATTTCCTGTTATCATGAAACGTGCAGATAGAATAAGACAGGCAATAAGAAAAAAATATATATAGTATGCTAGATGGTCATAAGTATTATGGACAAGATAAAAAAGAGAAGGGAGGGATTTGGCTCAACTGATAGAGCATCCACCTACCACATGGGAGGTCCAGGATTCAAAACCAGGGCCCTCTGACCCATGTGTTGAGCTGGCCCACGTGCAGTGCTGATGCACGCAAGGAGTGCCATGCCATGCAGGAGTGTCGCCCACGTAGGGGAGCCCCACAGGCAAGGAGTGCGCCCTGTAAGGAGAGCCGCCCAGCGCGAAAAAAGTGCAGCCTGCCCAGGAGTGGTACTACACACACGGAGAGCTGATGCAGCAAGATGACACAACAAAAAGAAACACAGATTCTCAATGCCACTGACAAGATTATAAGCAGACACAGAAGAACACACAGCAAATGGACACAGAGAGCAGACAACTGGGGGGGAGGAGGGCATGGAAAGGGAGAGAAATAAATAAATAATAAATCTTTTAAAAAAGAGAGAGAGAAGGGAGGTGTGGAATTTTGATTGGGGTAGTCAGGTTGAATATCATTGGGATGGTGACATTTTGAGAAGGTCTTTAATGAAGTAGGAGAGTGAGCTATGAGGAAGAGCTTTATATCCTAGAGAAGAACTTTCAAGGCAAAATTCAAGGGCCTTGCAGAGTAAGCATGCCTGGTATGTTTAAGGACCCTCAGTAAGTTTATATAGTCAGCTATTTTTAATAGCTTAGGTTATTAACATTTTCTAAATTCTAGGATTCTAAAAAGGAATTAAGGAAATTATTTAATGGAAATATTTTTCCTTCTCTTTGAAGTAGAGTTTTTTGCTAAGTCAGATTTCATATAAGAGGTTAATTTATGGACTTAAAAATGTGGTGGTTTGATTCATTATGCAATTAAATCATACGACACCTAATCTTTTAAATAGATTGATAATGGGAGTGATAGTCAAGCAATCCAACTTGACCAAAGACTAACTTCTGAAAAGAAAGTGTTGGACAAAGAGAAAAAAGGTAGGAATGTTAACAGTTATTAAAAGGTCAGATGTCACAGAATTAATTTAATAATTATAAATAGTATTTGACTTGATTATTTTCCTTCCCCAGCTATACAACCTGTAGTCACTACATCAGTGAGAATGACTCGATCAGCTACTCAAGCAGCAAAGCAGACTGCCAAAACAGTCTCATCTACAACAATAAGAAAGCCAGTCTCAAGAGCTATTAATGGTGAGAAATATTTCTTGACCAGTGACTAAACTAACCTGTTTGTTCCTTGAGGTCTTCTTTTTTTTGTTTTGTTTTGTTTTTTAAGATTTATTTTATTGATTTATTTCTCCCTACCCCCTCATTGTTTGCATTAGCTGTGTCTCTTTGTCACTGGTTGAGTGACAAACCAGCACCCTTTTTGCTGGTTTTTTTTTTTTAGGAGGCACTGGGAACCAAATCCAGGGCCTCCTATATGGGAAGGAGGTGCCTAATTGCTTGAGCCACCTCTGTGCTCAACTTTGTTGTGTCTCTCATTATGTTTACCTCCTTGTGTCTCTTGTTGCATCAGCTTGCCGCACCAACCTGTCGTGTCTGCTCACTGTCTTGCTCATCTTCTTTGGGAGGCACTGGGAACCAAACTCGACACCCCCCGTCCCCACCCCACCCCCCACCCCCATGTGGTAGGCAGGGGCTCAATCACTTGAGCCACATCCACTTCCCATGGTTTTCATGTTCAGTTTTTAAAATTAGGTTATATTTCTTTGAGTATAAGAGATACTAATTCCTGAAGGCTCTGTACTTCAACATCCAGAATGGTAGTACACAATGGATGCTTAAATGTTGAAGTGCCTGAATGGGTATAAACATTCTTTAAAGTGAAAAATTAATAGCCCAGGGAAGTGGACATGGCTCAACTGATAGAACGTCCATCTACCATATGGAGGGTCCAAGGTTCAATCCCCAGGGCCTGCTGACCCACATGGTAAGCTGGCCCACACGCAGTGCTGAGGCATGCAAGGAGTGCCGTGCCATGCAGGGGCGTCTCCTGCAAGGAGAGCTGCCCCACATGAAAAAAGTGCAGCCTGCCCAGGAGTGGTGCTGCATACATGGAAAGCTGACGCAGCAAGATGACAAAACAAAAAAGAGATGCAATTTCCCAATGCCACTGGATAATGCAAGCAGATGCAGAAGAAGACATAGCAAATGGACGCAGAGCAGACAATGGGGGGAAGGGGAGAGAAATAAATAAAAAATAAATCTTAAAAAAAATAATTAATAGCCCAAATGAATTACAGTTCATCCATTTGGTGGAATCTTATGCAACCATTAAGAACAATGTTGTTAAAGAACATTTAATGACATGGTTCATGATACATTAAGTGGGAAAAGAAAAACAGGTCAAACTCTGAATGATATAATCACAACTCTAAAAAATAATATATGAATATGTAGACACAAAGGAAAAAATGAAAAAAAAAAAAAATACCTGAAGTGCCTACAGGAATTATTACTGAGTAGTGGAATCTTGGTTGAAATATATTTTTATTAGTTGTTCTTTGTCTTTTTCTGAATTTTATTAGTTCTGTATATTAATATATATTTGCTATCCAGAAAAAAAGGTAAAACACCTTTATTTTGTTTTTAGAATACAAGGCCTATACTTGGCAGAAAATTTCATCTACATTTATCCTATTTTATAATATGGTTTTTCATCATGAAAATCCTTTAAGATTTATATTCCTATTGTTACCTTTTTTTCCTTTTCCAAATAACTCAGTACTTTTAATACAGCATTTGCTATCTAATCAAAGTGGATATCTTTTTCATTTTTATTTTAGATAATGAAACAGAAAGAAAGGCAACAAATAAAGGAAGATCCATCAGAAAGATAGAAACAAAACCTGACAAGGTAGAGTATAAAAATCTACTTATTTTGAGCTGCTGTGAAAATCTCATTGATACTTTCATGAAGTTGAAATTGAGCATACAGAACTGCTTCAAGAGATTAACCTACATGCATGCTAAAAATTCTTGAAACTATAAGGAAGTATCAAGAGGATTTACTGTTGTTGTATTTCTAGTACCTTATTCTTGGAGCTTATAGGTAGAGACAGCATAATTTGGTTAGTAGGAAATAGAACAGCTGAAAGAAGTCATCATGTGGGAATTAACAAAGAGACAATATGAAGTAGGGTGGAATGTGTTGACTCTGGATTCATTTAGACCCAGTTTTGAATATTGTCTCTCCTTCTAATTAGCTGCACAATCTTGGGCAAATTGTGTGATTTATGAGTTTGTTTCCCTATCTCTAAAATGAGATACTTACATCAGGAAGGTATAAAATACCTGTATATAGAGTAGTTTTAAAAACTAAATAAGCCAGGGAAGTGGATGTGGCTCATGTGATTGGGGTTCCATCTACCATTTGAGAGGACCTGGGTTTGATCCCCGGGTCCTCCTGGTAAAGATGTGCCAGACATGCCCAGGGAACAATGCAGCAAGATGATGACACAACAAGAGAGAGACACAGGAGAGTCAAGGCGAGACGTGACAGAAACCAGGAATTGAGGTGGCATGAGCAACAGGGAACCTCTCTCCCACATCAGAGGTCCCCTGGATTGAATCCCGGTGAAGCCTAGAGGAGAAAAATGAGAAGACCAAAGAAAAAGAAAAGGAAGCAGACACAGAAGATCACACAGCAAAAAATGGGGTGGGGGGTGAGGGGTGAGGGGCAGGGAATTAAATAAGCCAACAATTCTGATAGCATCTAGCATATGCCTGAAAGAGTCCTAATAAAAAAGGAGCCACATTTTGAGGACCCAATCCCTTGACTTATAATCCATGTTACCATTCCTAAACCTTAAAAAAAAGGAAGCGGATATGGCTCAAGCAATTGGGTTCCTGCCTACACATGGCAGGTCAATGGTTTGGTTCCCAGTGCCTCCTAAAGAAGACAGCTGGCACAGCAAGGTGATGCAATAAGAGACATAAGAAGAAAAACATAATGAGAGACTCAACAAAGCATGGAGCGGAGGTTCCCGGTGCTTCCTAAAGAGGATGAGCAGGATGGTGAGATGGTGCAATATGCAGGTGCCCTGAGCTGATGCCACAGCACCAAGAGACACAAGAGGAAAAACATGAGTGATACAACAAAGCAGGGAATGGAAGTGCCTTAAGCAATTAGTCACCTCCCTCCCACATTGGAGGTCCTGGGTTTGGTTTCTGGTGCCTCCTAAAGAAAAGAAGATGAACAGACACAGGAAGTGCGAACAGCAAGGGGGTGGGGAGAGATTTTAAAAATTTTGTTTTTTTAAATAATTATGCCAAGGTGTAAGAAACTTGGGTAGATTCTTATTAAAAAGGAAATGCATATCCCCAAGGAAGGGAATGAGAAGTGAATCTTCACAGGCAAAGCAGCTGGACCTCATAGCTCCTCCCTTACAATTCATTTTCTCCTTAAGGATTATCACTTATTTTTACTTTCACTGCAATGCTGGCCTCAGGGATGGACAGTATTACCACTTTTACCCTGATCCAGGTTGAAATTCCCTGTAGGAACTGTACATTAAGATAGTAAAATGGAAACAGAATAACCCAAAACCAGATCATTTACCCTAGAAGATATAGTTTATTCATCTTTAGCTGGTGGTTCTCTCACATGCTTACCATCTACCAAGCTTTCCATCTACACCAAGAATCTTCCCAAAACTTCTAATGCCTGGACTCATCTTTGAGTATGTTGCAGGAAAAAAAAAAAAAATAGATGTTCGCTTACTACCAGTCTAAGGCCAATCTTAGGGCCTACTCAGTGATTGGCTCTGATACTACATTGTCTTGAGGGAAACTCACTAATCCCTATCCACAGGTGTGTATTCTTATCCCTGTTGCCACAAACAGATCAATGCAAAATACCCAAATAGAGAGGGAAGGAGAATAACTTCATTACAGAGTTCTGGTTTCTTTCCTTCCTGCGACGGCTTGCTCGGTCAGTAGAGGTGGGGTCTGGCTGCAGACGAGGGGTCGGTCCACCTCTGGACGAGGGGTCGGTCCCACTTGGGACGAAGGATTGGTCTCACAGGGGTTGCGCGGTTCGGCTGACGGGGTCGCCCGGCAAAGCCGGTGACGAAGGGGTCGCCGGGGGAAGCAGGCAACGAACTGGGGACAAGGGAGGCCAGGCCCTTGTCGGGGGCTCTCAGGACTGGAGGGCGCACGGCAGAAGAACTACGGCGGAGACAAGGTAAACACACAAGTCCACTTTATTGAGGGAGAGGCAACAGTTTTATAGGGGCTGGGGAAGGCTGATTGGTCGAAGCCACGCCCTGTTCTGATTGGTTGCCGGCGAAAGGTCAGTGGGCGGTACTGGACGGGGGAGGGGTGGTGGTTAGGGATTGGCTGTCGCTGTTGCTGGGGGAAGGGGCAGGGTTTAGGGATTGGTGGCTGCTGTTGCTGGGGTGGAGGGCAGACTTGAGTTTCCTGCCCAGCCTGGCTGTTGCTGCTGTAGGGGGAAGGGAAAAGGGCAGACTGGATTTTTCCGCCCACGCCTGGCTGTTGCTGCTGTCGGGGGAGGGGAAAAGGGCAGACTGGATTTCTCCGCCCTGCGCCTGCGCAGGGAGAAAGAAGAAGAAGGGTGCCGCCCCACAAGGCATCGTGTGGCGCCATCCGGGAGGAGGGGCGGCCGCGGAAGCATGGCTGCCGAGAAGGGGAGACCCGAGGGCACTCTGCGCCCATGCCGAGCTCCCTTCAGGGGTGGCGGTGAGTCTGACCAGCCACCCTATTATGGGGGCAGCGGCTTGGCCTGCCGAGGCTGCTCTCCCGCCAGGCCAGCAAACCACACTTCAGCCCGAGGGGTGGCCGCACTTCCTGTAGCATAACTGAAGAAGGTAAATTGGTATCACCATAATGTCCATTTCTAGATGTGTCAGGGGACAAATGCCTATTCCAGCCTTTTTTTTTAAGAGTAAGTTGGGCTGTATTTTGTCAAAGTGGTGCTATGGCTTGTCAGTCATTATTCAAATCACTTTTGCTGCATGGTAGCTAGAGAAGTTTAGAAGTGTGGTTTGTTAAATATGCCTTAGCAGAATCCTTGGAATATAGTGATACTTAACTTAATGACATTTTCTATATCTGCAACTGTGTTTGGATGGGAAAGGAATCTTCTGGTTAGTGTTTATACCATTGAATCCCACTTCCTGAAATGTGTTGTTGCCTTTTACAAGGATTCTAGCTGAGGAATATGGGTTTTGAAAAAAAGAAAAGAAAGAATTATGTGAGGCATCTGTTGCCTTTCTCACCTTCTCCCCAAATTTATACCTCCTTTCCATCTCCATTTTGCTTTTAACATGTAGGCCAAAAGTTTATCTGTTGACTACATATTTTGTATCTTTTGGATACAATAATGAAAGTTCAATTCTTAAGTGCACATTAACTACTGATATACTGATTGTGTGTGTGTGTGTGTTAAGGAGATATTTTATTCGAAATAGATATATCTTCCTGTTTTATAATACTTTTTATTCCCTTTTAAATTAAGAGTGTTTCAGAAAGAAAAAAAAGCGAAAGCCTTAGAATGAACTGAATTCAATTCCTTGTATGAACTTGACTCATTTTGTGAGCAACCTTGGTTGCAATCTGGTCTATACCTTACATGTATTGCGGCTATATATAAACTCGTAAAAGGAGGTCTATAAGCTCTTTTTCCAGAAAACAAATTTTCCTCTATAAATTTATGTTACTTAAAAAATACACAACAGTATTAGGTTTGAGTTCATATTAAAAATAGGAAACTTAGAAACCTCTAAAAATTATATTTATATGCCAAGTAAAAATTGATTTGTAAAAGAGAATAAACTTCATATTTTATATAATTAATCTTGCCGCATTACATTGAAAAATATTTTTGCTTACATGATAAATATTTTTAAAAAGGATATTTTCCTTGACATGGTTTTCATTCAATAACCATTAGATTTCCAATTCTCATACCATTGTAATTATTGATGCAATTAAAGGAAAAAGATAAATATTTGTTAGTTGAGTAAATATTTCCACTCTAGTTTTCATGTATTTTAATTTTTTTTACTATCTAAAAAATTTATTGTGGTAATATATATAACACTATATAATATATAATCCTAAGTATACAATTCAGTGGTGTTGATTATATTCACAATGTTGTGTAACCATAACCACAACCGTTATAAAAGATATTCTTTAGTCCTTTTTTTACATTTTTAATTGATTTTTTAAATAATACTTTTTTTATTAAAGTTAATAGATCACGTAGAATGTTACATTTAAAAAAACATAAGAGGTTCCCATATAACCCACACCCCACTCCTCCACCCCCATCATTTTTGTAAATTGTATTTTTTTAAAGATACATACATCACAAAAAAGGTTACATTATAAAAAACATAAGAGGTTCCCGTATACCCCCTATCTCCCCACCCCATTAGGATTGGTTCTCTGTCTTCCTGGAGTGCAGCAGTGGTTTAATGTAGCTAGCTTTCTGGTTCCATGTATACATTTAATTGTATCTCTTTTTGTTTCTCAAGTCATGTACATGGTACATATATCCCAACTGTTATATTCTTAGGCCTGTAAAAATTGGTCACATGTATCACTAGAAGAAGAGTTCTTATTTTACTCTGTTTATTTCCATCTAGGATATTTCTTTTAAAATTGATAGTGAAGAAAATATTTTGGATTCACAAACCAGTACAACAAATGGAATGGATCCAGATGGCGCCTTACTGAAAATGGAAAGCTTACCAAAGGCAAATATTGCAAAAATGAGAGGGAAGAATTCCTTTGCACCCAAAGATTTTATGTTTCAGCCACTGGATGGCCTGAAGACCTATCAAGCAACACCTATGACTCCCAGAAGTGCCAATGCTTTCTTGACACCTAGTTATACCTGGACTCCTTTAAAAACAGAAGTGTAAGAATGTAATCTTAATGAATTCCTTGTTAAGATAGGTGACCTAATATTAATCTTAAATTTGGACTGTGCTTTGTAAAAATCAGTAAAAACAGTTTTGTAAAAACTGTAAACTGTTTTGTAAAAAACAGTTTAGTAAACTGTTATCTATAACTCAAGGAAATGTTTTTTTTTAATTCTTAAGAAGGCTACAACAACATATTTGACAGTTTTGTTTTAACATTTTCTATGTATTATTATTATCATCATTATTTTCATCACACAATTATGGGAGCGTTTTTGCTTTTAATAAGTGATTTTCTTATAATACTTTAGAAACATTTTTTGAAAGAAGAAAATTGCTATAATACTCAGACATGTTTTTTTTCTGAGTATCACTTTAGAAAAGCTACCTCTAAAGACAAAATTAACTTGCAAAGTGGAAAAAAATCAGTTGGAATCTTTAAAAGGAAAACAATGTCATTTTGCAAAAGCTACCTGGCAGCAAACTTACTGGAAACTGCCCAGTAGCATTCAAGATTGTCAAGTGCTTATGTTCCATTAAGAGATCTTAAAAATCTTTGAATCTCATTATAGTTAGTAAAGATGGTATTTAAATTCTTTGCTTTCAGAATAAACATATTAAAAAAAAATAGAAACATATTTCTATTTTATCACAGCTTTAAATATCAACATAATTTCAAGATCCCTCACTTAGATATATGGGGTTCCATGTTTCATGAAGTATTTTTTTATGCTGTTTTTAGTGATAAGACTCAAGAAACAACAAAAGAAATTTTGGCACAAAAATGTAAAACTTACCCTACTGAAACAGTACAGCAAGGTTCAAATAAATTGCCAAATCCTTTGGGTTCTCTCACAGCTTGGAGTAAAGGTATAGTAATTTAATTAAATGTTTATTTGCTCTTCTGGATTATGATTTATCAGTGATTTATTTAGACTTTTTCACATATAATTCAGAGTCACAAAAGATTGGGTAGAGATATCTGGAGAAAGAATTGGAATGAGAATTAAAAACTGTGAAGAGGGGGGAAATGTAAACTTGAAGAGATGAAGAATATTGAGAGAGACTTTAGAGGAAATACGGCGAATGAAATAAGTGAAGCAGAAAAAAAATTTTAAATTCAACATTTAAAGAGTTGAAGCATTTTAAAAAGTTTATCTTTCTGTGGAGGGTGTCATTTTAGGAATTCCTGCTTTGAAACTTATATGCAGTATTCTCTTTAATTTACAGAACATGTCTTAAATGAAAATGAAACTACTACTAAAAATTCAAAAGATCTTCCAATAAAAGAAGTTATCCCCTCACTTGAAATAAATGGAGGCCAGATATCTCAGCCACAACATGATGTGCCATATTTCAGGTTTGTCTGTTTGTTTCCAGTGTAAGAATTTTGTATTAATGTCGAAACCTTTAAAACCAAAATTAAAGAATATTTTTAACCTTAATACAGAGACCAATTACGGGAAACTGTCATTGGATAGTTTTCATTTATCTTTTAAATTTTAATTATTTTTCCAGTAGCTAGTACATTTACAGTGTTCCTAATTCAAAAAATAGGGAAAGGTATACAAGTGAGAAGTCTCCTTCTATACTCTGTCTCACAACCCCATCATTTGAACCTTCCACAGAGGCAACCAGTGTTAATATTATCTTATGAATCCTTCCAGAGATAAATGATGCAAAGATTGGCAGATATAAATATATAAATAGATATTTTTAATATAAACAGTAGCCCACTATATGCCATATTCTGTTATTTAATGTTAAATGTTGAAAGCATTCCATTTTAGTAGTTGAAGAGCTTTCTGTATTGTTGTTTTAGTTTTTTTTTTTTTAATGGCCACATAATATCCAATTATATGGATATACCACAATTTACTTAACTAGGTTCCTGTTGGTGGACATATAAATTGGGTTCAGTCTATTGCTATTACAATCATTGCTGCAAAGATTAACCTTGTATACTTTCAGTTTTTTCATGTCCAAATATATAATGATCTCAATTTGTACTCCCTCCAGCAAAGTAAGAAAATTCTTGTTTTCTCATACCTTTTCTAGTACAGTATTAACAATTTTTTGAGCTTTGCCAATGAATAGAAAAGAAATATTATTGCACTGTGATTTTGATATTAATTTGCCATGAGTATCTTTTCATGTGTTTATGAGCCACTTCAATTATTTTTAGCAACATATGGTTTTAGAGTTGTAGGGATCTTAGAGATTACCTAGTCCATTGTCCTATTCAAGTGACACATCGAGACGCTAAGCAATTTATCCAACCAGATAATGTCAGAGCTAAGCTAGTTCTCTTTTTATTTTAACTTGATTGTTCTATGTTATGCCATTTGATATAAACTACTCAATTTCTTTTTAAGGTACAAAAACTATCGTTGGTTTCTCCTAGGATGCTTTTTATATTAGAAATAGATTAAATTTACCTTAGACTAGAGTTTCTCAATCTTAGCACTCTTGATATTTTAGATAGCAGAGAATCTGGTTCATACCGTGGAAAGTCTGACTCTGTTATGTCTGACTGTGTTCAGCCTCTGAAAAATGACAGCACAACAAATTAAAACTATTAGCTTGAAATATGAGCTCTGGCATTATCCATTCACCTAAATTTTAGATATTGACGGATGGACATACACAGGGCATCAACTTGAACTTAATGGATTTTAATGTATCATAGTTCATGCAATATTTAAGCATCAACTCTGTGAAATGAACGTTGTGACTACCTTTAAAATGTTCTAATATTATGTGTGTCATAATACTAATACTTAGATATTAGTGTGAGAAACACTTGTAAAATTGAAATGTATGTCATAATTTTAGAAATATTCTCCAGTCAGAAACTGAGAAATTAACATCACACTGCCTTCTGTGGGACCAAAAGCTTGAATTGGACATTCCAGATGATGGTAAGGGAACATTTATAATTTTTGATGTCTTAGCTTTGTTTCTTTTCATATAGTTACATTTATCTAAAACATAAGAATGTAGTATTGTCCAACTTTATAGTTTCATTATTATTCAATATAGCAAGAATTTTTCATATCTCAAACACATGTGCTCCAATATTTCTGTGCTAAAATGGTGTATGACTTAAAAGATTTAAGTAATTACAATACTGTTATTCCTATGACTTATGGGTGTGGGTATCTGGTGTTGTTTAATTATACAAAAATATTTTCTGAATGAAAATTACCTAAATCTATATGGAAAGACTTTCCTAAGTTCCCTAATCTTATTTGTTTGGGAAATCTGTTTAGAAAAAATCCTTTGTGTGCTGTCAGTGTGAACTCTTTAGAAAGGAGATAATATATCTTAAAGATAATCTTCCTAGGGAGATGATTTGGAATGAGTTATTTAAGGTTGAATTCTTAAAACAGATTAAAATACTAGGAGAGATGGCATGCTATTTACCAAGTTGCAATATGCATGAGAATGTATACTGCTAATTATTTAGCTGGAATGGAAGCAAATTGTTTTTTTTATTTTTTTTAAATTTTACTTCTTTTTCTCCCCTCCCCACCCCCAGTTGTCTGCTCTGTGTGTCCATTTGCTCTGTGTTCTTCTGTGATAGCTTCTATCCGTATCAGTAGCACCGGGAATCTGTGTTTCTTTTTGTTGCATCATCTTGTTGTGTCAGCTCTCTGTGTGTGGGGGCCATTCCTGGGCAGGCTGAACTTTCTTTCACACTGGGCAGCTCTCCTTATGGGGCACACTCCTTGCGTGTGTGGCTCCCCTACACAGGGGACACCCCTGCATGGCATGGCACTCCTTGCACGCATCAGCACTGTGCATGGGCCAGCTCCACACGGGTCAAGGAGGCCCTGGGTTTGAACCATGGACCTCCCATGTGGTAGGCAGACTCCCTATCCATTGGGCCAAGTCTGCTTCCCACAAATTGTTAATGTTCTTAAAGTAGGTATTTTTTGTTTTACTTTGAGGTAAGAATTTGGTTCTGCAAGCCCTAGGATATTTGGAATGAGGTCGTCTTATCAGTTGGTTGGCTTTCAGTAAAGGTCCTGTTTTGTCCTTTGACTTTTAAAAATCTCATATTTCCTATAGCTAAAGATCTTATTCGCACAGCAGTTGGTCAAACAAGACTCCTTATGAAGGAAAGATTCAAGCAGTTTGAAGGGCTGGTGAATGACTGTGAATATAAACGAGGTGAAAAGGAGACTACCTGTACAGATCTGGATGGATTTTGGGATATGGTTAGTTTTCAGGTATGTGGTCAAGTATTTTGAATATATTAACTTATGAGTCTGTTTTATTTTTTGTAAAATTGGGTAATAGTAGCTCTTTAGGTACCTGTAATATTAAATGAGGTATTAGAAAGCACCATTATAAACTGTAAAGAACTATCTGAATTTTATAAGTTATGTGTCCCCCTCTACCCATGTTATCAGGATAATTTCTGTGTGGGTTAGAAATGGAGATCATATTCAAATTGGATAATCTAATGATTCTACTTGTGAGAAAATGAATAAATCTAATCTTTAGTCATTCAGTTCAACTAACAGTTCTTGAGTTCCTACTGTTTGCCAAGCATTGTGCTAGGAGTTGGTAAATAAGGCACATTCTCTGTCCCAAATGAGTTTGTAGTTTGATCACGGAGTCTGACATGATATGTAATTCCAATCTAATGCAGAAAGTGCTGTGATCAAGGGAATCTTTAGGAGGGTTAGTAAAGGCATAGAAGGAGATGATACTTTCTAGCTTTTAAACTTATTTTAGAAATAAGCATATAAAATAACATTTCAAGAACCTTCATCTGATAACCATTAGACAGTTGAGGAAAGCCTCAAGCCTAAAAGAAAAGCAAAAGCAAGCATACAAGAAGAAAGCTATTGGATGGAGGAAATGGGGTAATATGAGGAGAAAATAAAACTATTAAAAACCAGTATTAATATTCTCAAAGAGATTAGGCAGTTTATCTGTTACATAAGAGTAGCTATAAAATCTTCAGAGAAAAACAACAGAAAAGTTCTTGGAAGTTAAAAAAATAAGAAAGCGAGGCGGATTTACCTCAACTGCTAGAGCGTCCACCTACCACATGGGAGGTCCAAGGTTCAAACCCAGGGCCTCCTGACCCATGTGATGAGCTGGCCCATGCACAGTGTTGATGTGCTCAAGGAATGCCGTGCCACACAGGGGTGTCCGTCGCGTAGGGGAGCCCCACGTGCAAGGAGTGTGCCCCGTAAGGAGAGCCGCCCAGTGCCAAACAAGTGCAGCCTGCCCAGGAATGGCACTGCACACATGGAGAACTGACACAGCAAGATGACACAACAACAACAAAAAAAAAACAAGACACAGATTCTGGGTGCCGCTGACAAGAATACAAGTGGGCACAGAAGAACACACAGCAAATGGACATGAGAGCAGACAACTGGGGAGGGGGGCAGGGAAAGGGAGAGAAATAAATAAATAATGAATCTTTAAAAAAAATAAGAGAGCAGAAATGTAAAGTTCAACAGAAAGGTGAAAGATAAAGTTAAGGAAATCTCTCAAAAACAGAGCAAGAAGAGAGAAAAATATTTAAAATACAAAACATCATTAAATATAATTTTACAACTCTTGGAAAGAAGAGGAAATACAGAAGCATCCAGAAAGAGAAAACAAGTTTTACACTAAACATCAGGAATCCTATTTCTCAGCAGCAGCACTGGAAGCTGGGAGAATAATGCCATCAGAATTCTAAGAGAAAATCGTGTTCAACCTGGAATTCTATATCCAACCAGTCAAGTGTGAAGGTAATAAAGACATTTGTCAGACCTACAAGGTCTCAAATTTTGTCTCCCATTTACCCTTTCTCAGGAAGCTGAAAACAATAGAATGAGCGGAGAAGAGGGTGGGGTATAGGGGTGTGATCCAACCCGGGAAAGGGGCTAAGGCCATTGTTGATAGTGAGTTAAGGAGACATCTAAGATGACAGCTGTGCAGCATGCTTAGGAAGCAGGAGTTCAGTTTGGAGCAGGGGTCCTGGGGCCCTAGGAGATACGTCTCTGTGAAGCTGAATATACAGAATACTTATCATGTTTTCTTTTGTTTTTAACCTTACTAAGAGGAGATTTATACTTATTGTACAGAGTTTGGAGGTGAATTGATAATAGATAAATAAAAACTAAGCAAATAAAAATGCAAAACAATTATGAAGTTTAGAGTAAAACTTGTGAGAAGGTAAATGTATAATCTCAGTAACCATATGGCATAGATGTAAATAGTGTTTATGTAGTCATAACAATGGAAATATTACATTATGACCAATTTTTATGTATTTACCAGTTTCATAATGATGAGTTGGTTTGCTAATTTATGTATTTCAAGGTATTTGGTATGTTTAAATTGTTTATAGTTATTACCTTTATTGATGCTTATTTCCCAGTTTTGACCAGTGAGAGTCTCTTCAAGTTGTCTCCTGAAGTCTTTTTTTTTAAGAGATTTATTGAGGTATAATTATATATCATAAAATTCACCCAATTTCAATGTTCAATTCATTAATTTTTAGTAAATTTACAGAGTTGTGTAACCATCACTACAATCTCAGTTTAGAACATTTTCATCATTCCACAAAGATCCTTTGTGCTTTTTTGCAGTCAATCTCCATTCCCACTCCCAACCCTAGGCAACCACTAATCTACTTACTGTCTCTGTAGGTTTGCCTTTTACAGACATTTCATGTAAGTAGAATCATATAATATGTGGTCTTTTGCATCTGGCTTCTTTCACTTAGCATGATGTTTTTGAGATTCATCCATGTGGTAGCATGTATCTGTACTTCATTCCTTTTTATTGCTGAATAGTGTTCCACTGTATGGATATACTCTTCTTTATCCATTCACCATTTGATGGACATTTGGATTGTCTCTACTCCTTGTTTGTTATGAATAAGGCCTCTATAAATATTCACATACAAATCTTAGTACTAACATATGTTTTCATTTCTCTTGAGTACATTCCTATATATTGCTGAATCATGTGGTAAATTTATGTTTAACTGTTTAAGAAATTGCCAAATTTTCTAAGTGACTATACCACTTTACATTCCCACCAGCAATGTATGATGATCCTCATTTCTCCACGTTCTCACTAACACTTGTTAGCTGTCTTTTATTATAGCTATCCTGGTGGGTACATGGTCACATACTGTTGTGGTTTTGATTTGCATTTCCCTAATGATTGATGATTTTGAACATATTTTCATGTGCTTATTGGCTATTCATAGATATTCTTTTGTGAAATGGGTATTCAAATCTTGTGCCCATTTTTAAATTGGGTTGTTTGTCTTTTTATTACTGAGTTCTAAGAGTTCTTTATATATTCTGAATACAAGTTCCTTATCAGATTTATAATTTGCAAATATTTTCTCCCAGTTTTTAGCTTGTCTTTTAATTTTCTTGATAGTAGCTCTAGAAGTGCAAGTGTTTTTAAGTTTTTTAACTTTTAATTGTAGTAATATACACAACTCAAAATTTCCCATTTTTACTACTTTTAAGTGTATAATTCATTGGTATTATTTACACTCATAATGTTGTGCTACTATCACTACTCTCCATTCCCCCCTCATGCTGCCTCCAATAACCTGTTATCTACTTTCTGTCTCTATGAATTTATGTAGCTTAGTTATATCATAAAAGTAAAATCACACAGTATCTGTCCTTTTGTATCAGGCTTATTTCATTCAACATAATGTGTCCAAGGTTCATCCATGTTGTAGCATGCATCAGAACTTCATTTCTTTTTATGGCTGAATAATATTCCATTGTATGTATATACCACATTTTGCTTATCCCTTCATCTTTTGATAGACATTTGGGTTGCTTCCACCCTTTGACAATTGTGAATAATGGTGCTACGAACATTGGTGTACAAATTAAGTGTTCAAGTCCCTGTTTTCAATTCTTACTGGTATATATATATAGTATCCTTCTGATAATTGCACTGTTTTGAGAGAGAGAGATTGATAGTATATGTGTGTAAAAATACATAGTAAGGGGACTCCAAGCACGTTTATGAAACTGTTTGACAGTGGTTGCCTCTTTGGAGAGGACTGGAAGTAGAAGGGTAATCAGACACTCCCACAATGCTCTGTATATGAATAAAACAAGCAAATTATTTTAATATTTTAAAATGAGATTGTTCACATCATTTGATTTATGGGGTAAAAACATTTAGGATATCTCATACCATTTTAGGAATTAAAAATAATTTAGGAGGGTTTCCTCATACGTTACTTCTTTTATGTAAATTTTGGAGCTTTATAGGACCAACAATATCAATGAACAATTTTTCCGTAAGAATTCTTGATTTGAATAGTAAATTGAGAATGACTAAGTCTAATTTTTTTCTGTCACCAGTTCTGAGTCACCATTTTAATATTGTTCTTTGAAGCTTCATTTCATCAGTTTAACTTTTATATATGGTTAACATTAATTTGATAAACTTGTGCTTTATTAATTAATAGATAGAAGATGTAAATCAAAAATTTAACAATCTGAGCAAGCTTGAAGAATCTGGATGGCAAAACAATAATAATAATACAAGCAAAAAAACTTTACGGGTAAGTTTGTGGGTTTTATATCCAAGTTTCTATTATAGGCTCTTCTACTTTTATTTTTTATTTTTTTAAAGATTTATTTATTTATTTAACTTCCCCCCTCCCCTGGTTGTCTGTTCTTGGTGTCTATTTGCTGTGTCTTATTTCTTTGTCCGCTTCTATTGTCGTCAGCGGCACGGGAAGTGTGGGTGGCGCCATTCCTGGGCAGGCTGCACTTTTCTTTTCACGCTGGGCGGCTTTCCTCACGGGCGCACTCCTTGCGCGTGGGGCTCCCCCACGCGGGGGACAACCTTGCGTGGCACGGCACTCCTTTGCGCGCATCAGCACTGTGCATGGCCAGCTCCACACGGGTCGAGGAGGCCCGGGGTTGGAACCGCGGACCTCCCATATGGTAGACGGACGCCCTAACCACTGGGCCAAAGTCCGTTTCCCCTACTTTTATTTTTGTTATTAAGCTTTAAAAACATTTAGCTTCAGAGTTTCATCATTTTACAAAGCAGTTTCCATCTATTACTCACAATGTCCTGATTGCCTTTTGAAGAAAGAGTAAGGAAATGAGCAACACAAAATTCAGGATAGCTATTTCTGGATGGAGGATTATAGGGGCTGTGATTGAATTGTGGCACCCAGGAGGCTTTTAAGTTACCATATAGTAGGTACCAAATGGGTGTTTTTTCTTTAAACTGTTCTTTTATATTTTGTTGCAATAATAATAATAGTAGTAATAGATAATTTATATAGTGCTTAGTATGTGCCAAATATTATTCCAGGTACTTTATAAGTATTAACTAATTTAATCCTCACAATAGTCCTATGAGGTAGGTACAGTTGAGGAATCTGAAGCCTAGAAAAATTAAATCACTTGGGCTTCAGTCAGGCTTTCTCATTCCTGAATCCATGTTCCTAGCCAGTAAGCAATGCAGTCTCTCTTTTGTATGACATATTTCAAGATAAAGTAATTTTTTCTAATAGTAAAGAGGAACAATGGCACTTTGGAACATGTCTTTTTCTCTGTGATTTATCTTGTAAAATTTCCTATTACTTTCTCCTGTAAAATTTGCTTTGTTAACATAAATTCCATTCTTATCCATTTTTAATGTGGTTTTTTTCTTCTAGAAATATTTTTAATTCAAAGGTTTTGGTTTAGGTAGACACTTCTCAAACTACATCAGTTTTTCTTAATGAATTTAGTAAAATACCTGTGGTTATAAAATAAGGTTTTCTAGATTGGTACTTTATTATGCAATGCAATCCAAATACAAACGCTATTTGAATCCTATCTTAAGGGTTTAAAGTGTTAAAGAATTAAAAGAACCTTATTATAAAATGATTTTACTAACGAAAATATCTCATGTCAGGGGTCCCAAGGACAGTGACTAAATTGATTGGATGAGCTTCAAATCTACTAAACAGTAAAGGATGCTTGAACATTTTGAAATTATTAGGGATATTTCTTGTTGAATACTTAGCCCCTGGAAACAATATCATCAGTGATACAAATGATCCGTGTAGGAATCTATCAGAGCCTTGCAATTCTGCCCCTTATCACCAGGTGTCTCCCTCCTCCTACTTTACTTTATAGGCTAAAGCTAAGGTTATTAAAGAAGTGAAATAAAGTTAACCTTTTTTACCCATCCTACTTCTTTTCATTGAACTCATTCCATCAGATACCTTGCTTTCCCCGCCCCGTTCCTTTCTGTTAGTTTGTATACATGTTTAGATGTCTTAATATGTTTGCATTTAAAAAACAGACTGTAATGTCCACATTTCCCTTCAACTTCCTATACCCATTCCATTTCTTTCTCTCCATCAAAAACAAGCTTCCTAAAAAAGTTGTCTGTACTCTAGCTTTACTATTTTGGTTCCCATTTATCCCTACAACTCACTGTAATTCAGCTTCATCCCTTCTGTGTCTCTGGAATAGTTATCATGCATGGTATTGATCTATTTAGTAGCTCAAGTCATTAGATACTTATTAATAAAATATAATTGTTATGCCCTATTTATTCACTCTTTCCTCCTTAAAATTATATTCTACTGATTTTTCTTCCAACATCTCAACCCATTCTCCATCATGTTTGTAAGTGTCTGGTTTTCCATTCATCCCTTAAAAATGTTTGTTAAATTCAGAATTCTTTTCTCCTTCTATATTCTTTCTCTGCAGTCTTACTTGCCCCATGATGATTCCCAAATCTGTATTTCAAACTACACTGAATGCTGAACTCAGTTTTATATATCTTAATTTAGTGTATCTTAAAAGCAATATATCCCAAACTAAAATCATCTCTACATACCTTAATACTTGCCTAACTTAATGAATAATATTACTGTCTCACCAGGTGTCCAAACTAAAAACCTGGGTATCTTCTTTGGTCTTTCCTTTCTCTATTCTGCTCTTTCCATCACACATCCAGTAGATCACTAAGTCCTTTCAGTTCTACTGCAAATATCCCTTAAATCTGTTCACTGTTTCCCATTTATTCCTCCTTAGTCTAACTACCATCAGCTTTTCCCAGTATCATTGACGTAGTTTTCTTCTTAACTGGTTTGTAACCCTCCAGTCTCTTCTCCAGGCTGTAGTCAGAGTGATCTTTCCAAAACACAAATATAATTATGTTAATATATTGCTTAAAAGTCATCAATAGCTCTCTATTCCTTTGTTCTCTGTAAAGGTAGCATATTAAAACAGGTGAAAGTGAGGGCTTTTATAAAGTAGCTTTTGCTATCTCTTGCTAACTCCTCTATGCTTTCTTTCACTTTTAGCTTTTCAAACATGCTATTCTCTCTACCCAGCCCATCAATCCTTCTCTTTCCTCACTCCATCTTTTAACCCTGCTAACTGTGGTTACAGCTTAGATATATATTTTCTATAAGCCCTTCACAGTACCTCTGAAGATTGCATTAGGTTGTGTTCTCTCACAGCCCTCTGAATTTATCTATGACATGACATTTCTCCCATTTAATGTCCTTGTCTGGCTTATCCTAAGCTATAAACTCCTTGAAGGCAGGAACATTGTCTTTTTTACCTTTTTATTCCCACCATTTTTAGCACATACTAGGAAATTGATACATGTTTGATGTGTGAAATATTTCATGTATGCTTTATTTGTATTTCTCGTAAAGTGGTAGTGAGCACCTTTAATAGAGGTCATAATTTTCTCTTTGCAGAAAAAAGTTGTCTCAGGTATAGCAAGTAAAGCGAAGCAGGATGATGGAAGAATTGCAGCGAGAAACCGCCTAGCTGCCATAAAAAATGCAATGAGAGACAGAATTAAGCAGGAAGAACATGCTGAAGCAGCAACCTCTTTAATACCAAAGGAAGTTGATAAAATAGTGTTCGATGCTGGATTTTTCAAAATTGAAAGTCCAGTTAAATCATTCTCAGGTTAGTTATCTTGCTGATACTATTTAAGAGAAATATTTGAGTTGGCCAAGATCCTATATAAGAGGTGAAAAATAGTTTTTACATGAAGGAATATAGCTTTGTGATTTCTGGGAAATGAACTATGTGCTTGCTCACAAACACACAAATCACATTTTGTTGGGTATGTTCAGATTGCTTTAACTGTGGTATATCTTTTTAAATGGCTTTTGTATTTTCTAAGTGATTTCATATGTTATTGCCACTTAACCCCACAGTCCTGTGAATTAGGTCACAGTGTCCCAAAAGGTAGGGGAAATGATGGAAGCATGAGAAGTGATTTTCTCCAGGTCACAGAGTTAGAAGTTGGGTTCGAATTTGAGATGCAAACGGAACTTAGCAGTCAAGTCATCATACTTCTAATTGTGCTTTAAGAAATGAAACGTAATGGAGGTGGATATATCTATATAGAAATAATTTATAAGTCATAGAATGAGAGGTAATAGTTGAAGTAATCTGTGCTTAAATCTTGATAGACATTTGTCAGTTCTCTAAGTGCTAGGTAGTTATTTTCAAGGAAAAAGGGGCCAAGTCCTCTTCAAGTACCAGTAAGCTAAAAGGCTGTTTTCTCCTCATTATTTAACTGTGTCCACTAGGAAGTTTCCTGAAAATAAACATGAGCTGCTGTCTAAATCTACTTTCTAACATTTATATTAAAATTTAAGTTTATCACCTCAAGTATATTATAACTTCTTGTCAGTTTAGGTATCACATCTGGTGCAATTTTGGTTTCCTTTACCCTTAAGAGCTGTATTCACTGGATATTCAGTAATCTCCCTATTACTAATAGTATGTCCCCTTACTTCCCAAGAATCCTAGTGATTCCATAACTCTAACCTTGTCACTGTACCTTCACGTTCCTAACTTCATGTTCCCCTTATGGGGAGTGAGATTAAGATCGATGGCAACAAATTGATCTTTTAGATTTGTTTTAGTTATAGAGCGCATAGTTTATAACAGGCTTGTAACAAAGAATATTCACAGAAAAAGCTCCTCTCATTCCATTTCTCACTCCCTAGAGCAACCGCTTTCCCTGTTGAGTATGATGTTGGCTGTGAGTTTTTCATATATGCCTTTTATCATATTGAGGAATTTTCTCTCTGTTCCTATCCTTTGAATGTTTTTATCAAAAAAGCATGCTGGATTTTGTCAAATGCCTTTTCTGCATCAATTGAAATGATCATGTGGTTTTTTTCCCCTTCAATTTGTTAATGCGTATTCTGTTGATTCATTTTTCTTATGTTGAACCTTTGTATACCAGGAATAAATCCCATTTGGTCGTGATATATGTCTTTTGATATGCTGTTGGATTCGATTTGCAAGTATTTTGTTGAGAATTTCTGCATCTATGTTCATTAGAGAGATTGGTCTGTAATTTTCTTTTCTTGTAGTATCTTTATCTGGCTTTGGTACTAGGGAGATGCTGACATCATAAACTGTGTTGGGTAATTTTCCCTCTTCAATTTTTCAGAAGAGTTTAAACAGGATTGGGATTATTTTTTTTAAATGCTTGGTAGAATTCACCTGTGAAGCCGTCGAGTCCTGGACTTTTCTTTGCAGGGAGATTTTTGATGATGGTTTCAATCTCTTTAAATGTGATTGGTTTGTTAAGATCTTATGTTTCTTTTAGCATCAGTGTAGGTTGTTTGTGCATTTCTAGGAATTTGTCCATCTCATCTACATTTTCTAGTTTGTTGGCATACAATTTCTCATAATATCCTCTTATGATTCTTTTTATTTCCCTTTCATTTTTTATTATATTTGCATCTTCTCTCTTTTTTTTCTTTGTTGGTCTAGCTAGGGGGTTGTCAATTTTATTTATCTTCTCAAAGAACCAGCTTTTGGTTTTGTTGATTTTCTCTATTTTTTTTTTTCTTCTCAATTCCATTTATTTTGCTCTAATCTTTATTATTTCTTTCCTTCTGCTTGATTTTGGATTGGTTTAGTGTTCTTTTTCTAATTTGTCTAGTTCAGTTAAATCTTTGAGTTTAGCTCTTTCTTTTTAAATATAAGCATTTAGGGCTATAAATTTCCCTCTCAAGACTGCTATCACTGTGTCCCATAAATTTTGATAAGTTGTGTTCTCGTTTTCATTTGTCTCAATATATTTACTGATTTCATTTGCAATTTCTTCTTTGACCCACTGATTATTTAGGAGTATGTGGTTCAACCTCCACACATTTGTGAGTTTACTTTTTTCCTGTCTATTATTAATTTCCAGTTTCATTCCATTTTGAACTGAGAAGGTGCTTTGTATAAATTCTCTTTATATTTATTGAGAGCTACATTGTACCCTAACACGTGGTCAATCCTGGAGAAAGATACATGGGCACTTGAGAAGAATGTGTAATCTGCTGAGTTTAGATCCAGTGTTCTGTGTGTGTCTGTTAGGTCTAATCATTTATCATATTGTTCAAGTTCTCTGTTTCCTTGTTGATCTTCTGTCTAGTTGTTCTATCTAATGATGTGAGTTGGGTGTTGAAGTCTCCAGTGATTATTGTAGAGATGTCTGTTTCTCCCTTCAGTTTTGCCAGAGTTTGTCTCATATATTTTGGGGCATCCTGGTTAGGTGCATAGATATTTATGACTGTTATATCTTCCTGGTGGATTGTTCCTTTTATTAATATGTAATGACAAAAATAAAAAATAAAATATATATTTATATATAATGACCTTCTGTGTTTCTTAACTTTTTTTGCATGTAAAGTCTGTTTTGTCTGATGTTTGTATAGCTATTCCTGCTCTTTTTTGGTTACTCTTTGCATGGAGTATCTTTTTCCAACCTTTCATTTTCAGCCACTTTGTATCCTAGGGTCCAAGGTCAATTTCTTGTAAGCAACCTATGGATGGCCCAGGTTTTTTATCCATTCTGTCAGCCTGTATATTTTGATTGGGGAGTTTAGTCCATTCACATTCAATGATATTCTGTAAATGCACTATTTACTTCCACCATTTTATTCTTTGGTTTTCATATGTCATATCATATTTCTGTCTGTCTTTTCACTCCTTTGGTTATCCTCTCTGTTGTTCCTTCTTCTATACTCTCCTCCAAGCCTCTCTCTCCTGTCTTTTTATTTCTGGTTCTGAGACTTCCTTTAGTATTTCTTGCAAAGGTCAATTCTTTTTTTGCAAACTCTCTTATTTCTGTTTGTGACTATTTTATACTCACCTTCATATTTGAAGGACATTTTTGCTAGATAAAGAATTCTTGTTCCACAGCATGTATTATTTTGCAATTAAAAGAAAATTAACTTTTTTCAAAAAAAAAAATTCTTGGCTGGTAGTTCTTCTTGTGCAGTATCCTAACTGTATCATACAACTGTCTTCTTGCCTCCATGGTTTCTGAAGGGAAATCGGTGCTGAGTCTTACTGGGCATCCCTTGTATGTGATGGTTTGCTTCTCCATTACTGCTCACAGAATTTTCTCATCTTTGACATTTGACATTCTGAGTAGTATGTGTCTTGAAGTAGGTCTATTTGGATTTATTCTGATTGGGGTACGGTACTCTTCTTGGACATGTAAATTCATTTCTTTCTTCAGAGTTGGGAAATTTTCAGCTATTATTTCCTCAAATACTCTTTCTGCCCCTTTTCCCTTCGTTCTCCTTCTGGAATTCTCATGAATATTGTTGCATTTTGTGTTTGTCTTTCAACTCTGAGCCCCTGCTCAGTTTTTTCCATTCTTTTTTCTCTCTTCGATTTCAGCTGTTCTGTCTTCAGTATCACTTATTCTTTCTTCTTTCATTTTGAGTCTCCTGTTGTATGCTGCTAATTTTTTTTTTTTTAATTTATTCTCTCCCCTTTCCCCCTCCCCACCATTCACTGTGTGTTCTTCTGTGACCGCTTCTTTCCTTATCAGCGGCACCGGAAATCTGTATTTCTTTTTGTTGCATCATCTTGTTGTGTCAGCTCTCAGTGTGTGCGGTGCCATTCCTGGGCAGGCTGCACTTTCTTTCGCGCTGGGCGGCTCTCCTTCCAGGGAGCACTCCTTGCACATGGGACTCCCCTACACAAAGGATACCCCTGCGTGGCACGGCACTCCTTGCACACATCAGCACTGCGCATGGGCCAGCTCCACACGGGTCAAGGAGGCCTGGGGTTTGAACCGTGAACCTCCCATGTGGTAGGCGGACGCCCTATCCACTGGGCAAAGTCTGCTTCCCCGCTAATGTGTTTTTGATTTCACCTATTGTGTCTTTCACTTCCATGAGCCCTGTTGCTTTTCTGTTCAGGATTTCAAATTCTTCTTTGCGCTTGTCTTTGATGCAATGTCTTCTTGATATCATTTATCCCTTTAACCATATTGTCTTTCAACTTATTAATTTGGGTTTGGAAATTTGTGCACATCTCACTGATTAGTTCTCTCAAACTCTGCATTTCTTCTGGGGCTTTGATATCTTCCTTTTCTTGGGCCATATCTTCTATTTTCTTAGTATGACTTGTAATTTTTTGCTGATGTCCAGGGCATCTGATTAGGATGTAGTTTACTCTAGTGCTCAATTTCTTTCTCTTTTGTATGGATTTACTGGCAGGTGGCTGTGTGTTACAATTGCTCTTTGATTCTTGGCTCAACCTGGATTGTTAGGGTTGTTCCTGCTTGTTGCTCAAAACTGGGCACTGGACCCAGTATTTGGTTTTAGATTTGCTTCCTAGGGTCTTGGGGCGAGATGCTATAAAGGCTGGAAAATACCTTTCCTACTTATTTGTAATTTTCTTGCATGCACTTCCTTGGCCTATCAGCAGATGGCAGTCTTTGCAGCTCTCAATTCAGTACTTGGTTGGAGTGTAGTTGTTGCAACACAGAACGTATCAATGTGATAGGGCTTCCTGACTGGAGGCTAAGAGTTTTGTAACTCAAACTTTCACTGAGACAGTAATCCTGCCATCTCTGGCAGTCCCCTCCCTTTTCCCAGGTAAGAAATTTATTTATATTCCCCTCTGAGTCCTCAACAATCAGTCCTGTTTAGTAAAGAAGGAGATTGGGAGGGTCTTATGTCTTTAGCCCCTTGCTTTCTCCCAAAGCAAACAATGGTGTGGCCCCACCCAGCCTGGAAGTTCTCCTGGGACACAGAAGACCAAATTTGTGAGTCAAAAACTGAGTCAACCTTAGACTGTGTCCCTCTCTCTCCCCTTTCCTGGGATGGTAGATCCCTGAGCCCCCTTTGCCTATAGCCACAAGCCCAGAGGCCTGAGAATTCTGAAGTATCTTTAGTGTGGGCAAGGGTGTGGGGAGCAGCAGCCACTGGTTTAAACTCACAGTCCTGTAGTCTCAATTTCCCGCCTTTGTCATTCTTTCCTCTGGGCGGTGTCTAGCCTTCACCTGGTGTCCTAAACCCTAGAAGATCTTTTTCTAGACTGTTTCAGCCTGTCTTTTAACTATTTTCTGGAGAAGAGAGTCCCATGTCTTTCTAGTCTGCACTCTTCCTGGAAGTCTATAATTCTCTTTTTTTTTTTTAATATGTTTTTAATTTTTAAAAGATACATAGGGGAAAAAGATGTGGCTCAAGCAATTGGGCTCCTGTCTACCATACAGGAGGTCCAGGGTTCAATATCCAATTCCTGGTGAAGGCAAGCTGGTCCATGCGGAGTACTGCCCCATGCAAAAGAGTGCTGCCCTGCACAGAGGTGCTGGCCCATGCAGAGAGCTGACATAGCAAGATGACGCAGCAAAAAGAGACACAGAGGAGAGACAATAAGAGACGCAACAGGGAAGTGGATATGGCTCAAATGATAGAGCATCTGCCTACCTTTTGGGGGGTCCAGTGTTCTATACCCAGGGCCTCCTGACCCATGTGGTGAGCTGGCCCATGCACAGTTCAAGAAGTGCCGTGCCACACAGGGGCGCCCCCATGTAGGGGAGCCCCACGTGCAAGGAGTGCACCCCGCAAGGAGAACTGCCCTGCCTTAAAAAAAAGCGTAGCCCACCCAGGAATGGCGCCGCACACATAGAGAGCTGACACAGCAAGATGATGCAACAAAAAAGAGATGCAGTTTCCCAGTGCCGCCTGGTAATACAAGTGGACACAGAAGAACACACAGCAAATGGACACAGAGAGCAGACAACAGGGGGAAGGGGAGAGAAATAAATAATTTAAAAATCTTAAAAAAAAAAAAAAGAGAGAGAGATGCAACAGACCAGGGAGCTGAGGTAGTGCAAGAGAATGATTGTCTCTCCCCCACTCAGGAAGGTCCCAGCATTGGTTTCCAGAGTTGCCTAATGAGAATACAAACAGACACAGAAGAACACACAGCAGATGGACATAGAGAGCAAACAATGAAGGAAGGGGGGAGAAATAAATATATTTTTTAAAAAGATACATAGATCACACAAAATGTTACATTAAAGAAAAATAGGGGGAAGCGGATGTGGCTCAAGTGATTAAGACTTCCACCTACCATATGGGAGGGCCTGGGTTTGATCCCTAGGGCCTCCTGATGAAAAAGAAGAAGAGAAAGCGTGCCTGCATGGCGAGCCAGTGTCCACGCGGTGAGCCGAGTGCCCGCATGGCAAGCCTAGTGCCCAAGTGCCCATGCTAGTGCCCACATGGCAAGCCGAGTGCCTACGCAGCAAACCAAGTGCCTGCACTGTAAGTCAGTGCCCATGCAAGTGAGTCACACAGCAAGATGATGGTGCAACAAAAGAAAGACAAAGGGGAGAGTCAACGTGAAGCGTGGCAGAGACCAGGAACTGAGGTGGTGCAATTGACAGGGAACATCTCTCCACATGATAGATCCCCAGGATCGAATCCCAGTGAACCCTAGAGGAGAAAGACGAGAAGGGAGGACAAAAAGAGAAATATATACCGAAGATTACACAGCGAATGGACACAGACAGCAAAAACAGCAGGGCGAGGGAGGGGAAGGGAAAAAAATATATAGGGGATTCCCATATGTCCCACTTCCCACAATCCCCACTTTTCACACATCAAGAACTTATTAGTGGGGGAAACGGACTTTGGCCCAGTGGTTAGGGCGTCCGTCTACCATATGGGAGGTCCGCGGTTCAAACCCCGGGCCTCCTTGACCCGTGTGGAGCTGGCCATGCGCAGCGCTGATGCGCGCAAGGAGTGCCGTGCCACGCAAGGGTGTCCCCCGCGTGGGGGAGCCCCACGCGCAAGGAGTGCGCCCGTGAGGAAAGCCGCCCAGCGTGAAAAGAAAGTGCAGCCTGCCCAGGAATGGCGCCGCCCACACTTCCCGTGCCGCTGACGACAACAGAAGCGGATAAAGAACCAAGACACAGCAAATAGACACCGAGAACAGACAACCAGGGGAGGGTGGGGGGAATTAAATAAATAAATAAATCTTTAAAAAAAAAAAAAAAAAAAAAAAAGAACTTATTAGTGTGGTACAGTCATTGCAGTTGAACACATTTTGGAGCACTGCTACACAGCATGGATTAGAGTTTACGTTGTAATTTACACTCTCACAGTCCATTCGGTAGGTTATGGTAGGATATATAATGTCCTGCATCTGTCCCTACAGTGTCATTCAGAACAACTCCAAGTCCCAAAAGTGCCTCCATATAACACCTCTTTTTCCATCTCCCTACCTTCAGCAACTCCAGTGGCCACTGTCTTGACATCAATGATATAATTTCTTCCATTGCTAGAATCACAATAAATCTATGGTTGAATACCAGTAAGTCCACTCTAATCATTATTTTATTCCCCAATCCTGAGGACTCTGGGATGGTGATGCCCACTCCACCTCTAACTGAGAAGGAGCTTCCATCCCACATGGCTGGTGGATGGGACTCTCCTGCTTGCTACATTCTTGTTCTTATTGGGCCTTCCCACCCCTGAGATTTATCAATGGCCAAGCCACCCTACAAAGGAATAAGGCCACATGCCATCTTGCTGGCTCCTCCTCTCTTCTCTTTTGTCACAGATTGCCTTTCAGAAAGCTTCTGTCAGGCAGTACCCTCCAGCTCCCTTCATCCCCCAATTTTCAAATCAGTCTCAGTGTTTTCATATCTGCAGCTGCTCAGCTGAACCCAAACTCTCTCTAAGGTCTTACCCTAGAAGATGGTTCTGTTACATTACAGAGCTGCCAGGAGTCATTCTTCCTAGCTTAGGCTTCCTGAGCCTTGTCAGCCCAGCCCCTTAGTTTGTTTAGCCTCCTTCCCTTTACACTCCTCCTTCCCCTGTGCCTACTTTTTTTGATGACAATTAACAGCTACCTGCCCCACTGCAGTGTCCTTTCCCAGCAAGGCTGGGCTGGTTAAGGTAGGTCTGGGTGCCCACATGCCAATTCTTAATCTGCATTCCTGGGACTCCCCAGTCTGAGTGGCACAAGGGCCTGACCAGCCGTAGGTTTTTTTCCCCAGCCTCTGACCACTTGTCAGTATCTGAGTACCATCTCCTAGTACCTCCTGGTGCATAAGAAATTCATTAAATATTAGATCCTCTGGCCTCACCTTTGTTCCCTGGCAGCTCTAGCCATAATTATAAAATGGAAATAAGAAGGGGTCCAGGGCCCCGCTGACCTCCTAAATTCCGCTCTTTGACCACTGACTGAAGTTTGAATTTCCAGCCTTTAGCTTAAGGCTATATCCTTGTTAAAGCACATCTACTCCTCATATTAGTGAGAGTGAGGGATCAGAGAGCAGGTTTCCTCTAAGGAGGGTGAGGCTTTGGACTCTGGTGCTGGGGACAGAGGTGGACTTACTGGGAAGATGGCCTCAGACTCACTCCATTCTGTCAAATACCCCACTTTGTGTTGACACTGTAACACAAACCCCTTTCTCATAGATCAGTGTGGCTGGAGGGAGAGGTGGTTTTAATGTCAAGTGGACTTCAAAAGGCAACTGCACCAAAGGAGAGAGTGAGGGTAGCCCCTCTGGCTGGTAATGATCTCACATGGAGAGGGCTCAAGGGGGAAGGAGGGAGGAAATAAAGCAAATTCTAAGAGGGAGGGAATTTAAAAATCCCAAATGATAGTAGTGGGTTATCAAGAGGAAGCAGAGTCTAATGTGTGTGTTTACTACTATCTTTTACTAGAAATCCTAGGCTTTTGACTTTAACAAAAAACATTATTTGACAGGAGAAAGTGGCCAGTTGGTAGGGAGTAGGAAGAATTTTCCCTATCTTCCTAGTTATAATGAAAGTGAATGAGGGAAGCGGATTTGGCTCACCTGATAGAGCATCCGCCTACCATATACGAGATCCAGGGTTCAAGCCCAGGGGCTCCTGACCCGTGTGGTGAGCCGGGCCATGTGCTATGCTGATGCGTGCAAGGAGTGCTGTGCCACGCAGGGGTGTCCCCTGCGTGGGGGTGTCCCCACGCGCAAGGAGTGTGCCCTGCAAGGAGAGCTGCCTCGCACAAATAATGCACAGCCTGCCCAGGAGTGGCGCCACACACACAGAGACCTGATGCAGCAAGATGATGCAACAAAAAGAGACACAGATTCCTGGTGCCGCAGAACACACAGTGAATGGACTCAGAGAGCAGACAACGGGGGGAAAGGGAGAGAAATAAATAAAATAAATCTTTTTTTTTTTAAAGTGAATGAAAGAAATGTTTTGGTGTTGTGATTTCTTTCATCTTCTAGGACTTTCAATCTCTTCTGAGCATCTTTCTCAAAGACTTAGAACCCCTAAATCTGCCAGCAAAGCTGGGTCTCAGAGCAAGGCTAAGATGGGCCTTCTAAGACAACCTACTATGTCACCACAGAATCCTGATCCTCAGAGTACCAAAAGTGAACACCCTGTTGATAAGAAGACTTTGTTTTCAAATATTCCTGAAAAAAGGTATTTCTTTAACATATTATTAAAAGTTTAACAGTATGCTGAAATTAAATACTGTTTCAGATTGCTAAGCTGATAAAATGTGAGAGATATATCTTAAGTTTTATAATGACCATGTAATGTATAGGCAATACTTCCATTTTATAAATGAAGAAACTGAGACTTATGATTTCGGGTTGGTAAATAGTCATGCTTAGACAAGAAAAGTAAATTCTGCAGAACTAAAAAGAAAATGGTGTCATTTGGTGCTAAACAGATCTTGGTGCTCAACAGATCTGACCTAAAAACCAGCTCTGTGATTTATCATCTATGAAACTTTGGGGCAAGATGATTGACTCTCTTAGCTTCAGTTTCATCATCTATGAAACAGCAGTTCTAATGCCTCCTTTACAGGGTCCTTGAGACATAGACACTTTTGTATCAGTGTCTGCATTATAGAGAGTACCTTAAGAATGAGGTCTTGAATGATGGTGGAACTTAGAGGAGGAGGAGTCAATGTGTACTGCAAAACTATTATGGACTAGACATAGGTCCTTGACATGTCTAGGTCCTTAACATGTATAAACAATTTAATCCTCACAACAACCCTGTGGGATAGGTACTAAATCCCCATTTTTCAAGTGAGAAAACTGAGGTTTTAAGTTAGTAACTTGCCCAAATTCAGTTTATAATTGGTAAACCTGGATACTGCCTGCATTCTTTCTACACAAATACTTCAAAATTCCCTATATAGGCCCTGTCCTTGGATAATAAATGCACTGGAAATATGATAGGAAAGACGATAGTTTTAGTAGGTGATTATAGTCTGGAGCCTAGACAAGATATAATTTAGGCAAAATGAAGCTGAAAGAAAGCTAGAGAAATTGTGTGTGTGTGTGTATATTTATGTGTGTATATGTAGATATATATGTATATGAACTTAGAAGTTGAGACAGATGTTTCCAGTAAATACAAGTTAAGAAACTCAAGATTAGACTATATTGTGCTATAATTTGCAAATAAATGTAACCAACTCCAGTTATTCGCAACATAATTGAGTTGTTGCTTCCACACTCTCAGAAGTCACCTTTGTCCTGACCTTTCTTTAGATTCATAGTTTTGCTGATGGGTCCATATTAACATGACTGACCAATATTGTAACAGGTTCATAAGCTTTCAGGAGAAGAATGCATTTAGTTGTAAGGCATCCTTCGATAGCTAGAGTCCAAAACTAGTCATTTTAGATCAGGCCTGATTTGGGACCAGGCTCCATCTTTGACCCATTCCCTAAGCTTATTCCCTCCTTAAAGAATAGACTCAAAATATAAGCCAAAGATAGCAATGTTATTTGACTGTAATGCTGATTTTTTTTTTTTTTTTTTAAGGATTAGCATGGTAGAAGATGCCCAGTGTCCTGGATTTCAAGATTTAATTGAAGTAAACCATGTAAGTCCCATTCCAGTGCAGTAGATAACCAGTATATTATCCTATATTATTATATACATAGATATGACATACCTGGGTGATATTGCAGGTTCAGTTCCAGACCACTGTGATAAAGCAAATATTGTAATAAAGTTAGTCACATGAATTTTTTGGTTTCCCAGTACACGTAAAATTACTTTTATACTATACTGTAGTCTATTAAATTTGCAATAGCATTATGTCTAAAAAAAACAATGTAATACCTTAGTTAAAATGTGACAGACATGAAGTGTAAATACTGTTGGAAAAATTGCGCCAATAGACTTGCTCAATACAGGTTTGCCAACAAACCTCCAATTTGTAAAAATACAATATCTGTAAAATATAATAAAACAAGCACAACAAAACGAGCTATGCCTATAGTAAGTCCATAAATAACCCCCAGCCTTTCCATTGAAGATCTAAATCTGTCATACACAATGGTAGTTCTTGTTACAAAGGGCTTTGGCTCATTTGAAATCATAATGCCATCTTATATTCCTTACCTCACATCAAAAGGAAAGGACCCAATGAACTAAGAGCAGAGGTCAGCAAACTGTGGCCCCTATTTTTGTAAATAAAATTTTGTTAGAACAGTCTTCTTGCTCATTCATGTATATATTATCTCTGGCTGCCTTTGTGATACAACGTGAGAAGTGAATAGTATAACAGAGACCCTATGGCTCTCAAAGCTTAAAATATTTACTATCTGGCCCTTTAACTGCTGAAAAACTTTCTTTAAAATCATAATATTTCCATAATATTACCTGAACTAACTACTTAGGAAGTAAGATAGTACGATTAACAATGTTCTTTAGTCTGTATTCAGAACGTCATCCTTCGTTTTTCTTGTTTTTATAGAATAGGACTTTTTCTATTTGTCCCAATTTTTGGTAATTAAATGTAATACTATTGTTTACTTCTAGGATACAAATAAGAAAGAAGAAATTTCAGATGTCGTAGAGGGAATGGAACTGAATTCTTCAGTTATAATGCAGGATGTTTTGATGTATAGCCCTGAAAAAATTATACCATTACAAAATAACATTTCACAGGAAGAAGAAACTAAAACTTATTTACATCAGTCAGGTGAGACCTTCTTAATATATTTTAAATGAGGCTTTATTTAATAAATTAGGCAAAGGTATAGATTATTCTAAATACTTCTGAGTATCAGTTTCTAAGGATCAAGATTGAAAAATTGGATATCCACAGTAAATATCTTACAAGAATTAGTTTGTGTTGTAGCAACCTACTCTCCACCCCAAACCCCTTGAGAGATACCTAATAGAAATCAAAAACTAATCCAAGTTGGATGGAAGGACCATTTTACATTAGACCTAACTATTTGGGATCATTTACTGTTTGCCAAGACTTAGAATTAGAAAAATTCCCTAAAATTCTTTCGGTCCTCCTCTTTCTCAACATATATCCTCAAACTTACCTTTAAAGTGCCCTATTTTTCTTCCATAATGCCTGTTTTTATCTATTTTGTTATAATGGTTCTGCAATAGGAAATAGCACTTGTATTTTTGTTATAATGTAATGTGTGGTAATCTCACCTACAATTTTAATCTGCTGCTTTCTGGTGCTGGCCTTTCTAGGGCTTAAGGCAAAATAAAACACCATAATTTGGGCTATTTAATGTTCTCTAACCACATTCTTCAACCAGCATTTTTTAGGTATCACTGATGTTATAAACATGAAATTAGTTTATAGAAGACTCTTTTAATACTGAGATTAGAGTTAAAAGTTACTGAGAAATTTAATTACATTTCATTTTTTTAAATGTTATAACTTAAAATGATACACAGTGTCATTTGTATAAAGGCCTTTGTCTTTTTTGATATGTGGAACTTTTCATCTTTCAAGAGTTTGTCTATTTTTAACAATCCTTTATAGTGAAAAATATCTTTTAAAAGTTAATTTTTTTTCTTTTTCAGTACTAAGCAATGATAAAAGTCTCACTATTGAATGCCAGCTTCTTGATTCAGTAAGTTTCCAACATGATTTGACAAGTTCCTTTATATTCTAGGTTTGTTCAAATATTACTCACTTTTCAGTTTGCAAGCTTTAAAATTTGCATCTTGTCATTATTTTACTTACTTTAAAATCCATTCATTATTCATTTTTCTAAATGTGAAAAAAAGATGCCCATGTTTTTATACTTAAAAATATAGTATGATTTAGCATTAATCCAAAGATTCATTTCCCTATATGAATTATCTATCAAATTTGTTATGACAAGTTGAATGCTTGAATCTAATATGTGGTTTGGATTATGCTAGATATTTCTAAGTGTGCAAGAAAAATATAAGATTGTATGCCTTATACATACATTTGGGGAGATAATGTCTATCCTACCTTCAATTATCAAGGATTCTTATTCTAAATCTTTTAGATTACTGTATTCATGTCCTGCTGTTTTATTTGGAAGCTTTCTACAGCCTTTACTTTTGGAGACCTCTAACCTCTAAATCTAGTTCAGACATTAGTCCTTCTGTGAAGCCTTCCTGGAAAAGTTCTCACCTTTCCCATGTTAATCTCATGAATTCAGGCAAATACGGTTTCCTTAAGCTATTTTTACTGTAATTCTTTAAGGACCTGTTTATCTTGGCTTTCATTATCTTTCCAAACTGCCTTCTTTGTAGTCAAGCTTTTGGGCTGTCCTGTGATTCAAGGGCAGAATGAAGTGGGTTACTATGACCCACACACTGTTCTTTGTTTAGTCTTCGCTTTCCTAATCAAAGGCTGAGATCTAGAGACTTCAGTTTAAGGCCCGTTTATATAAACCCAATTTAATCCTAATGCCAGATCTTAATTCAATGATCAGTTCTGATATATGCTATTATAAGTAAACCTGAAAATTAACAAATTATAATATTCTGTTTTTGATATATTAGTAATAAGATTAAAAGTACTTCACAGTTACATTTATAAATTTTATATTATCTCTTTGATAAATCTTTTACCCTTATAATTTTGTCCTGTGATTTCTTCCCCACTTCCATAATTATTAACATTTAGATATTTTTGGCATACCTTTATCTAGACCCATTTGTCTATTTTTAGGCCTACATTATTACTTGTCTAGTAGCATCATTTGAACCTGAAATAGGGCTTGGGGTGGGGGTGGGGGTGGAAAGGGCCCCAACAGGATCACACTTTTAAAAATACCTATTAAATGCTATTAATGTGGATCAAGGATTGCAGAATCTACATAAGTGGCTTAGGATATGGCCTCTATTTTATTCAAGCTCCATATGCTGCTTAACTCCATTTATATATTACTAATCACATCTTTTTAGGCATGTATTCCTAATATACCTTTTCAACTAAAAAAAAAAGGTAGGTATTTAAAATTAGATTTGTCGCGAAGTAGCACATTCATTGTTATTAGTGAGTCCATTGGTCCTGCGTGTTATATTTTATTTTTGTATAGAAAAAAATGTTATTTATGTGTCTTAATAAATCCACTGATAACTAGCAATTAGCTGGTGAAATTCTTAATGATTACTTTAATGATTTTTCTTACTCTAGCCAGGCCTAAACTGCAGTAATCCATTTACTCATGTGGAAAGAAAACACCAAGAACATGGCAGACACATTTCCTTTGGTGGTAACCTGATTGCCTTTTCACCTCTAAGACCCTTCAGTGGAGACCAACCAGAAGAATTTTAAGTTTATGAGTAAATCCAAAATTTTTTTTTCATATTTTCAATGTTGTGAAATATTATTAGAATATTGAAAATTTATGTTTTTGTTAATTTCTATTCAATCCATTTATATATTGTCATGTAATGTTTTAATATTCAGGGTTCTTAAAAAAACATTTGTTTGAGATATGATATTATTTCTCAAGGGAAGTTGGGATATTTTGTACATTAACCATGCAGAATAAAAATTTACTGTGTCTTGCCTTTCTTGTTTAAAATGTATACACTGAAAACTAAATATACTTACCTAGACCATATGAAGTATTCTTCAGTTTAATCAAAATATAATATTAAACTTTGACAGAAATGTTTGCAAATACTTTACTTAGTTTGAACTCTTGAATTTGTTGATGTTGAACAGCTGTGTATTGCATTTCCAGGGTATACTGAGTTTCTGTAGGTGAACATCTGCATTCTGAAGTTAGTTTGCATATTGCAGTTTCAAATGATTAAATTATTAGAGATGCCCATTAAATCCTTGCCTTTTTCTTTTAATTTTTCCCTTGATGTGGCAGCTGACAGCCTTTGAAGGAAATGCCTTCTTTCCTTGAAGAGAATTATATCAACCATTTAATGTGTTTGAAGTATTTTTGCTTTTATCAAACTCTTACCTCTTTAACTATAGGATTGTAGAATTCAGGGCCATCTGAATATCAGAGCACCAAAATGATTCAGAATAGCTGAAGCTTGTAACAAGACCTGGGCCCAGTCATTTCTGACTGCAAAAGAGGTGAGGGTTGGCAGCATTTGCCAAACAAGCATCAACTTTGTGGATAACCCCCTTAGACGAACCGTTTTCAAACAAGAAAAGAAAACACATTTACTTTGTTGAGGAAGATGTGTTAGACTTGTGAGAGAAATGGTATTATCAAATCTATGTGAGCTATGGGGAAGTTATGTGTTAGATGAGTTAAAACAATGTGATAGAATCCCTAGTCTTACTAAAAGGTAAAAGTAGCTTTAACAGACCATTAAGGGAAGCAGCTGTGGCTCAATCAGTTGGGTTCCCATCTACCATAAGGGGGACCCTGGGTTTGCTTCCCAGGGCCTCCTTGTGAAGGCAAACTGGCCCACGTGCAGAAAGCTGACGTAGCAAGATGATGCAACAAAGGGAGACAAGCAGACACAGAAAAAAAAAATATGCTGCGAACGGACAGAACAGACAGCAAAAACAAGTCACGGGGGTAGGGGGAGGAAATAAATAAATGAATAAATAAATAAGTCTTTAAAAAAAAAAACAGGAGGAGCACAACATTGTGAATGTTTGAAATATGTATCTGAATGTGATTAAAGGGGGAAATGTAAGATTGTGTAAATGGAAACAAAAATTAAAAAAAAAAAAACCATTAATGCATAATTCAGGCAAGCCAGATAGAACACAGAAACATATATAAAAGTTAGGGTCTTCTAAGGGCCTAGGGCCATGACCAGCACAATGAGGCTGTTACAAAGTAACCCAGAACTTAAATCCGTATAAAACAATGCAGTGTAATGAAAAACTTGGCTTCTTAGGAAAGCAACCTCTGAATCTTTGGAATTTCCTGTGATATGGGGTGTCTTGTTTTTCATGTTGGGCCCAGGTCCATACTTGATAGTTCCTTTGCTGATGAGAAGCCAGGGAGCTGGCCAACCACCACTGCAATCTTAGGGTGGGGCTGGCCCCATCAGAAAGACCAACCATGTGATTAAAGGGTTGGGGGAGGGGAGAGGGCTACAGATTGAGTTCAACCACATTCTATCAATCATGTCTATGTAATGATACCCCATAGGACGTTCAGGTCACTCAAAGCTCATAAGAGCTTCCATGATAGAGAAGAAGCATTGCTGCCATGCCGGAAGGATAATGTCTTTTGACTCCACATGAAGTCTGCATTTGACACTCTCCCAGACCTCACTCTATGGATCACTTCTTTTGACTGTTTCTTTGTATTTTTATTTATAATAAAACTATAATCTTAAGTATAGCTCTCAGTTCTCTTAGTCCTAGCAAATTATCGAACCTGAGGGAATGGTGGGAACCCCAAATTTGTAGCCAGTTAGGAGTATGGGAGGCCTAGGTCCCCAAACTCATACCAGTGCCTGAAGGACAATCTTATAGAGTATTCCCTTAACTTGTGGGGTCTGGCCTAATTCTGGGTAGTCAGAATTGAGTTGAGTTACTACAGTGTTTGGAGTTGGTATCAGAAGCTGTGTAAGTTGATAGAGGTTTTTTTGATAACCTACACAACTGGTGTCAGAGAAGTGGGATTCACTGGAATGACCCTGACTCACTGAAACTTTGTTTGGGAAGCGAAAGGATGAAAGGGCAGAAGATGAGGAAACTTTGATTCCTGGATGGCTATCTAGGTATCCCTGATATGTAGTGGCAGATGTGCAAGCAACTGGGTAAAAGTTACCAATGGAATTTATAAAACTCCCAAGGAGTTGGCTCACTGGATATGTAAAGAAACAAAGTAATAAGAAAAAAAGCAAAACATAAAATTCTTTGGTTGTTATCTGTAATACTTGAAATGAGAGTAAAAGGAGGTGCTGAGGCAGATCCTGAAGCTGGGCTGAATTCAGGTTTCAGCCTATCTGAGTTATGATCACCAGCCTCAGGACCAACTCCAAAGAGAAAATTATGAAGAAGTGCCAGTGCCTTTTTGAACTTTGGTCACCAAGAAGGTAGTCCAGATGGAAGAAGGACAAAACCAGGAAACTAGGAATTGTATGGATGGGCATCTTCTACTTCCTGAAGAACTTTTACTAAAATGGATTGTGAAAGTGACTAACATAGGGACAATATCTTTAGTTTTGAAAGCTGCAGAGTAGAAGGCCATGTTTGGGTTGATGCAGGACCCACAGTTCACTAAGAACAATCAGATCCATGATCCAGACCCAAAGCAGGTGTTTTAGTTTGCCAAAGGGGTGCTGATGCGAAGTACCAGTAATCTGTCGGCATTTATAGTGAGGATTTATTTGGGGTAAAAGCTTACTGTTCCAAGGCCATAAAATGTCCAAATCAAGGCATCAGCAGAGATGCTTTGTCACCAAAGTCAGCTACTAAATTGATCCCAGTGTTGTAGCACATGGTGAAACAAGATGACTACCCATCTCTGTGAGGTTTCAGCTTTCCCCTCTGAGCTCACCGTCTTGTCTTCAGCTGCACTGTGGGCCCAACCTCTTGGGGCTTTGTGCTTAATAAATCCTGTAGTCCTCTCTCTCCTGGCATAGGGCTTGTCTTTTAGGGCTTCTGTCCTTGCAGCTCAGCTTTGGGCAAAATGAGTCTTTTCTCTCACATGGCAGAATCAAATATGCCAGCTCCATTCTGTCTGAATGTGTGTCTATTTATATCAGATCCAGCAAGAGGGCAGAAACTCAACCTGAGTCAGGCCTCACAGGTGTAGTCCAGTCAATAGCCCTAAACCAATCTTACCAAGTAATCTAATCAAAGGCCTCTCAGCTGAATTGAATGCAATCAAAGGGTACCACACCCACAGGAATAGATTTGTTTACAAACATAACATTTCTCTTTTGGGGAGTTATAATTTCAAACTGCCACAGCAGGTTCTTCCCAAAGAAACAAGAAACCAGGTGGACTGGATAAAAGCCACTGTAAAATTTGTTTACCCTGAGAGTGGAGATTGTCCTGTTCCTCCTATAAATGCCTAGAGGAACTTCCCAGATGAAGCAGCTGATAGGCTTCATATGCAAGCCATGCTGAATTGGCTTTACAATGATGGAGATAGACATCCACTGATTACACCCCTTAGTCAGCCATAGTAAATGCTCTAATTCAGAAGGCCTCTTTGCCGTGGACAGTCCATGTGACCTCATTGCTGCAAAATGGAGCAACAGTCTGAGAATCCTTAACAAATGTGCTAACTCAGCTTCCCTGTCTGGGTCTTAAAGATGCTAATAAGAATATTTTGCAAGAAAATAGGGAAAGGGAAGATTTAAGGGACTGGACCCAACAGGGTGGAAATCTTGAGGTGTTTTTTATGAATTGGATGAATAAAATGGGCATTGATGAGGTTGAAACAAAGGTCTCATTGCAGCACTACTGTAGGTGAGAGGACTAATGGGAGCCCCTGCTGGTCCATCATTAAAGACCCCTGAACGTGTCTGCTCTATTTACTCCAATCCTGAGGAATTTTTAAAGACTGTAGGAAAAGATAATGAGAAACCCAGACTAGGAATTGCCTGGGAGAGTGGTTGCACAGGTCAATCAAGATGACTGATTGAGAGACCAGGGCCCCTTGACCCAACTCCCAGCTAGAGACCCAAGGCCATATGCACATGAGAGGGTAAAATGGTCAGGGGGTAAAGGAAATCTCTTAGACTCCTTGATACGAAAGTCAATGCACTGTATTTCAAAACCTGCTGGTGAAGCCCCAACAGGCTATAGTTAGATTGGGAGGAAATGGGACTTCAGTGGTTGCAGGGATTATGAAAATTGGTCTGTTTGAACAGGTTTTATGTGAAATGGTTGTCTCTCCTTTACCCGAAGTTTTTACAGGATTGGATATTATATCTGACTAGGGAACACTTCCCCTACCAAGTATTGTTAAGCTAATACCTGCTGGTAAAGTCCTAATGGAAGCTACAATTAGACTGGGAAAATATAGAAATGTAATGGTTGATGAGAATAAGGGAACAACTGGAATGTTTGAACAGACTTTATGTAGAATGGTAGCGTCTCCCTTACTTCAGTGTATTATGGGGATGGATATTGTGTCTGACTGTGGAATGTTCCCCTACTTTGTATTATAAAACAGAAGGCATGTAAATCCATCCTTGAGCCAATATTCATCAGAAAGGCTAAACGGGAACCAGTAAGATTGCCTGAGCCCACACAGGTTTCAAACAGCATAGAATTAGAAACTGGACTGCTGGTATGGAAAATTCTCTGTACAATAACACTGCGTAGAGCATAGACTGAAGCATATGGCAAGAACATGTGAGCACCTCCCAGTGCTGACTTTTGGGACTTTGGACCTCAGAATTTACATATGAGAGACAGATACCCACTGGATATTGGACTTTGAGAATGTCTCTGACTGAAGGACATAAGATCATCTTGAAATCAGAAATATCCATAATATCTTGGATGATGCTGGAGAAATGCTCTACTAGGAAGGTCAATGCCCGGAAGAGTTCCATAGTAAAATGAAATGTTTTATACAGGAACTTGCTACTGGGGGAATGCAAAGGAGGTACTCATAAACAAGGAGACTCTTTCCGCCTAGGACCAACTTTGCAACCACCTGAGGAGTTACCAGACCCTATCGACATTTGGGTGGTGCCCTGTGAACAATTCTTGACTGACCAATGAAAAACTTCTTGGTTTATGGCTGACAGTTCCAAGGTGACCAGACAGCATCCTATTTGGAAGGCTGTGGCTTTCAGACTGGCAGATGGAAAGATTGATTGAAGAAAGTACAAACCAATTGGCTCAGTGGGCTGAGTTGCAGGTTATTTGCCTGTATCTTTGAGTTTTTACTGAGTCATGGTTGGTGACCAATGCCTGGCCATCTGGTCAGGCAGAAGAGCAAAGGAAAACTGACCTATTAAAGGAATGCCCATTTTGGACATGCCCTATGGAAATCAGTATGGGAATTAGAAGAAGCACTAAAGTAAGATTCATTGATACCCATCAAAGAACACCTTCCCAGGACTGGAAGGTTGTTGGAACCTGCAAGTGGGCATCTGGTATGCACACTTGAGGTGGTCAACTGCATTCATGAAATGAGTGGACATTGAGGGGATTGCAGCAATGCAGAAATGGCCCTAGTCTAGTAATATTCCTCTTGCACCTTGTGAGACATAAAATGGCCCTAAGAACTGTTCTGTCTACCTACCTAAGAGACAGAGAGGGCAAATGGTTATAGGGCAGATTCCCCTGGGGGTAAGTTCTGCACATAGCTGGCAAGTTGGGTTGATACCAGTAGCCACTAGATAGACTCCTCCACTTTTCTGGTGGATCAGGGGAAGAGAAGTGGGGACAGATGCTGGTATAACTAAACATTTCTTCCCCACACCACCTCAATTTTTTTCTTTTTTTCCCATATCACCTCATCCTTCCTTATTCTAGCTGTTGCAGTAGTCCCATGACCAGGGCTGCTATTGCAAGTGCTGGAAGCAAGGATGATTCCTAAGAAAGAATCTGTAACAAGACTTTTAAATCTTCATATTAAATTTCCTAGGTGGCTGATGAGGGGATTGTGACTTCACCCCATCTAGCAAAAATAGAGCTGACAGTGAATGCTACTGTATTGTGTAGTGGTCAAATTCTGTGTCTGTGTAATTCTACTCTTTATGAATGGGAGTGGACTGAGGAGAAGGCACCTGTTAAACTAGTATTTCTGTTGGCTCTGGACAAGCCCAGCAGCTGAATCCTAAGGTTCCTTCCAAAGATGGAAAATTTGGGGAAAAGATAAATGAAAAATGGAGAGTTGAAACAATAGCTGAAGGTAAAGGAATGAACAGGTTATGAAATCCAATGTTATACTAACATCTTGAGAGAATCTCTGAACAAAAGAATAATTATGTCTCTGTAGTAGTTTGAGGCTTTTATGGATCTCAGAAAAAGAAGAGATTCTGTATTAGTAAGGGATCTCTAGGGAAACAGAATCAACAGGAGATATCTGTCAATAACATGAGATTTTATGAGTCTCTCATGTGACTGTGGGAATGCACAAGTCCAGGTTCTGCAGGCAGGCTGCAAACCAGGAGCTCTGATGAAAGCCCAATGAAGATTCTTGATGAGTTTCCAGGAGATGTTGGCTATCCAAAGAAGAGCTGGGAAATTCTCTGAAAGCTGAAATCACTTCCCTTTTTAAGGCATTCAACTGATTTGGATAAAGAATCACTCGTTGCTGATGGCAATCTCCCTGATTGATGTAGATGTAATCAACTATCTATGCAGTAAATTCACCTGTGACTAAAGTCCATAAATGTCCTTGTATTATAATTATCCCAGTACTTGTTTGACCAATCAACTGGGCACAATTACCTGGCCAAGTTAACACATTAGCCTAACCACCGGAGTCCACCCCTTGTCAACTTAGCAGCCATATAATTACTTTAAACCATATTTAATCTCTAAGGAAAAATAATAACAGACATGCATATATATATGCAACAACATATGTTCAATAATGTTCAACTATCCTGCATACAACTGGAAACATTAATCCCCTACAGAATAGGGTGCGAGTCCTTGCATAATATTCACTCTTAAACTTGACATCCTTAAATATTATGATGTGAAACTAATACAACTTGCCATATGGTAGGGGAAAAGGTTGGGGAAGAAAACAAAGAAATTTGTGTACATATATAATCATACTTATAGCAAAACAGAAGAAAGATTCATGACTATTACAGTGCTCATTTCTGTAACTGGTCACGTAGTCAAAGTTCATATTTGTCACTACCTTCTTCCACTACACATTCCATGTTCCTGTTACCCTCAGCAAGCACTTCAGCTGGCCGTAATTCTTTGCCTGGTGGGGTGACCCAAACTTTCATTCCTGAAGATTCTGGGCCATTGTTAGTCCTGTTTGGATTGGGTTGTTGCAATTTTCCATTGACTTTAATCATAGGACGTGGCAGTACTAGGAGACACCCTAGAGGATCTCCTGTATTCCAGGCAAACTCTTCTTTACCTTCATTATGTAGATGCAGTCCTATTTCCCCTTGATAGTCAATATCAGTCATCCCAGGCAGAACAATAATTCCTTTTCTTTGCCTGTTGATTCAGAGGTAGGAGGGGCCCAAAGTGGCCAGTTAGCATTTTAACTTCCAGTTCAATGGAATCATTGATGTGTTCCTTGGTGGTAGTGCTCCTTCTTTTGGGACTAAAACCTGTAGCCTGGCAGAGTTTAAGGTTGCAGGGACAGGAAGCAAAAATTTTCCTAGCAGATCACTAGGGGTAATAGTGAGTGGTGCCACTCCCATTTCCACCCCTTGATTCCTGGTTATGGAAGAAGCAGCACCATAGAGTGGACACTGTTTAGAGCATACAGAGTCTCCTGAAGATCATTACCCCAGCCATGCAAGGTATTGCCACCTAGTTGGCACCACAATTGAGTCTTCAAAAGGCCATTATACAATTCTATCACTCCAGCTGCTTCAGGGCTATGGGTAACACGGTAAGACCAGTGAATTCCATGGGCATGTGCCCATTTCTGCACATCATTTTCTATGAAATGAGTTCCTTGATCAGAAGCAATGCTGTGTGGAATGCTTTGGCAGTAGATAGCACATTCAATAAATCCATAGATGGTAGTTTTGTAAAAAGCATTGCATGCAGGAAATGCAAACCCATATCTGGAGTATGTGTTTATTCCAGTTAAAATAAATCACTGTCCCTTCCATTGTGGAAGTGGTCACCAGATAGCAAGCTGGTCACCTTGAGGAATGGGGCCATATCAGGGACCGAGTGTGGGTCTCTACTGCTGGCTGTAGCCAAGTCAGCCTTGGTGAGGGGAAGTACATGTTGCTGACCCCATGCATAACCTGCATCCCTACCTCCATGGACATTTTGTTCATGAGTCTATTGGGCAATGACAGGAATGGCTGAGGAAAGAAGCTGAGCATTAGCTACAGAGTGGGTCATCTTATCCACTTGATTATTAAAATCTTCCTCTGCTGAAGTCACCCTCTGGTGAGGATTCACATGGGATACAAATATTTTCATGGTTTTTTGCCCACTCAAAAAGGTCTGTCTACATACCTTTTCCCCAGACTGCTTTGTCACCAATTCTCCAATCATGTTCCTTCCAATTCCCTGACCTTCCAGCTGAACCATTGGCAACAGCCCATGAATCAATGTACAAACGCACCTCTGGCCATTTCTTCCTCCAAGCAAAATGAACAACCAGGTGTACTGCTCAAAGTTCTGCCCACTGGTAGGATCTCCCCTCACCACTATCCTTTAGGGATGTCCCAGAAAAGGGCTGCAATACTGCAGCTGTCCACTTTTGGATGGTACCTGCATATTATGCAGAACCATATGTAAACCAAGTCCGAGTTTTCTCTTCCTCAATTGATTGTAAGGGACTCCCCAAGAGGCCAAAGCTGTGGGTTGGGAAAAAGAAGGTAACATGGCAGGGGTGGTGACCATAGGCATTTGGGCTACTTCCTCATGCAACTTATCTGAGTCCTATCTCATATATACCACTTCAGAACCCACTAGAGTCCTATCTCAGAACCCACTAGAGCCCTATCTCTTATATACCACTTCCACTTTATTATGGAGTGCTGTTCTGCATGCCCAACTTCACGGTTTGGTGAGTCAGACAATACCCAGCTCATGATAAGCAATGCAGATCTCATGGTAACTTGATGGCACATGGTTGAGCATTTAGTCTCTACTAAGGCCCAGGAGCAGGTCATAAGCTCTTTCTCAAAAGGGGAGTAGTTATCTGCAGAGGATGGCAGGGCTTTGCTCCAAAATCTTAAGGGTCTGCACTGTGATCCTCCTATAGAAGCCTGTCAGAGTCTCCTAACATCATCTCTATTTGTCACTGACACTTCCAGCACAATTGGATCTGCTGGACCATATGGTCCAAGTGGTAGTGCAGCTTGCAGAGCAGCTTGGGCCTGTTGCAGAGCCTCCCCTTGTCCAAGTTCCCAATCAAAACTAGTAGCTTTAATGGTCATTCAGTAAATGGGCTAGAGTAGTACATCCAAATGAGGAATGTGTTGTCTCCAAAATCCAAAGAAATCAACTAAGAGTGGTGCCTCTTTTTTGGTTGTAGAAGGGACCAGAAGCAACAGTTTATCCTTCACTTTAGAAGGGATATCTTGACATGCCCCACACCACTGGACACCTAGAAATTTCACTGAGGTGAAAGGCCCCTGTATTTTTGCTGGATTTATCTCCCATCCTCTTTCACACAAATGCCTTACCAATAAGTCTAGAGTCTTTGCTCCTTCTTGCTCACTAGGTCCTATCAACATGATATTATCAATGTCTTATGGGAGGGAGACATGATCAAGGTCCCTGCAGACAATATTATGACATAGTGCTTGAGAGTCGATATACTCCTGAGGCAGGACAGTGAAGGTATATTGCTGGCCTTGCCAGCTGAAAGCAAACTGTTTCTGGTAGTCCTTATTAATGGCAATTGAGAATAGATTGTTTGACAGATCAACAGCTGCATACCAGGTACCAGTGAATATGTTGATTTGCTCAAGCAGTGATACTGTTGTAGAGAAATCGGGTGTGCGCGTGTGTGCAGTATCAAAGGCCAGGACACGAGAGTACCGAGAAGGAAGTTGGTTTATTTCGACCGGCCGGGCTCAGCGGACTCTTGTCCTAATAAAAACCGAGCCCCGAATAGCCTTTCCCAGACCCTTTTATACAGAGGATATAGGATTAGGGAGACTAACAGTGATGGTATGCAAACAGACCTTTGGTTAGGTTCTTCAGTGTTTGATCTTAGTATCAGATAGGTTATTTCCTCCAGGTGAGTTACATATTCTCCACATCCAAGCCAGCTTGGATTAGCCTATCTTCCACATTCCGTCTGGAGGCAACCCTAAATACACATTCAATCTCACATCCTTTCTGAACATTCAAAGACTGTAGGGCCTATATTACTTATTTGGCCATTTTGGGGACCAGGTACACTTGGAAACAATTTTGAATTTATGCACAGGCTACATCAATACCACATTGGGATAGCAGCTGCAATTGGAGTTTAACCACCTGGTTAAGTTTACAATAATCTACTGTCATCCTTCAAGGTCCATCTGTTTTCTGCACAAACCAAATAGGAGAGTTGAGTGAGGATGTGGTGGGAATCACCACCCTTGCATCCTTCAAATCCTTGATTGTGGTACTAATCTCTGCAATCCCTCCAGGAATCTGGTACTGTTTTTGGTTTACTATTTTGCTAGGTAGGGGTAGTTCTTGTGGCTTCCACTTGGCCTTACCAACCATAACAGCCCTCACTACACAATTCAGGGATCCAAAGCGGGGTTTTTGCCAGTTACCAAGTATGTCTATTCCAATTACGCATTCCGGAACTGGGGAAATAACAACAGAATGGGTCTGGGGAAATAACAACAGAATGGGGACTCATTGTGAGACAGACCTGAGCTAAAACTCCATCGATCACCTGACCTCCATAAGCCCCTACCCTGTCTGGTGGACCATAGTGACATTTTGGGTCTCCTGGAATTATATCACTTCTGATGAGCCAGTGTCTAATAATCCCTGAAATGTCTGATCATTTCCTTTTCCCCAAAGCACACTTACTCTGGTAAAAGGCCATAGGTCTCCTTGGGGAAAGATGGGAAGAAGATTAACAGTATAATTTTTGGCAATGTAACAGGATCCTTCCCTAAGGGAACCTGGCCTTCTTATTCAAGGGGCTCTGGGCCTGTAAACTATGTCAAATTTGGGACTTGAGTAAGGAGCCCTGATTCTCTGTGTCTGTAACTTGAGTTAGGGTTTTGTTCACTTGACCTAGAATTCTTCTGTTTATACAGATCCAGAAGAAATTTAGTAGACTGCCCATCTATTTCACTTCTACATATACCCCATGATATATTAGCCAATGCCATAACTCTATGTGACTTAGACTATTCTGTGTGCTGCTTTAAATCTGCCTTTTATTGCAGTAGCCATGCCCACCTTGTTTTTGGCGATTTTACTGCTTGACTTTTACCAGACTGAGAGCTGATAATCCCCATAATGTTTAAGGATTCTTATTTCATTACAACCCTCCCTACAGTAATATCTGGACTACAGAGAAGAGCAACCACAGAGCTCTTCAGGGAAGATGGAGTTAGTCTTGTTATAGACCAGTGATATTGATTAGATTCAGACTTTGAATAGAGTTTTAATTGAGAGTTTTATTAGTCACACGGCGACTACCTTATTTTACTCAGAGGAGAGAACAGTCCCGAGTCTCAGGGGAGAGGTGTTTTTATAGTCCTTTAGGAAGCGGGGGGAGAGTGGGGGTGTTAGCAAGCAAGCAGGCACAGAAGCAGAACACTGCGGTTAGCTGAAGATAGCGTATCTATTTTTTTTTTTAAAGCTTTTTTTTTGTGAGCAGCCCTAAGCCCTAAGTTATTTATTGGTACTTTTTTTGAGTGCAGCCTTAAATTACTTACACTTTTTTTACGAGCAGCTCTAAGTTATTTATTTGAAGTCACTTGCAATTTCTATTTTCTAATGTAGTTTTATTCTTATTTTCCCAATATGGCCTTACTCTTACAGTCTTACAAGTTTATTCCTTACAGTCCTGGTTAAAGGTATGTCCTCTGGACATTCCTGGAGTAGATGGGCAGGTCTCAAATGGTAAATCCATTCTAGCATTCCAATTTCTCTTAGCCTTTCAATTCCCTCATCTACTGTATACCAGAGTAAATTGGGCATCTCATCCTCAGACATGCTAGGCCATCTTTTGGTCCATGTTTCAGTCAGCCACCTGAACAAACTGTTAGAGCCTTTTCTAACCCCTCAAGAACCCAGAATTTCTTCTTAGTGGGCCCATATCAATAAATTCAGCCTGGTCCAACTTTATATTTCTTCCACTATTATCCCATACCCTTAGTATTCATTCCCAAACATATTCCCCTGATTCCTGTCTATATAAATTAGAAAACTCATGCATTTCTTTCAGTGTATATCATTATTCCTCATGGGTTCCACGTTGTATTTCACCTTTGGGGACTTGTGATTTTAATCTGGTAAGAGGTCTCAGAGACAGGAGGGATGGTATGGGTGGGTAAGGAGAAGGATTAGAAATGTCTTGCGAGCTACTGACCTCAGGGCATTGCACGCTGGAGTTTGGCTGGTACTTGCCTGGGGTTGGGGGGCTGGGAGGAGGTCCAGATTCCCTAGGGAAGCCTGGAGGCTGAGCAGTGCATACTGGAGTTTGGCTGTACCTTCCTCAGGGCTGGGAGGAGGTCCAGACTCCCTGGGGCAGACCAGAGACTGGGTGATACAAGGTTCACAAGGTGTGGTCTCCATAGGCAGGCCCTCGCAGGTTTATCTGGTAAAGTCTCAACAGAATTTAGAGTTCCAATGTCCCCACCAATATTTTCATTATCCCAAATGTCTCCATCTCAATCCTCTGGTTTCCACCCCTTTCTAATCAATGACTTCATTTTAACTGCAGAAATTCTACAGGATTGAGATTCTAGTTTCCTTTGTAACTTCGCTACTCATACAATGAGAATCTGAGTTTGGTTCTCAGATATCTCAAGCCTGCGGCTACGGAGACAAGATTTTCTTTCAGAGCAGACAGAGGAATTTTCACATCATTCATGCACTGTTTAAATTGCAAATTTGAAATCTTTAGCGCATCTCTTTCTTTTGTAACTGTATCTAGAAGGAGCTAGCCAACATCACACCTTTTGATTCCACAAAACTCTGTTAAGGTGTTGAAAACATTGTCACCCAGATTCTTGCTTCTTATAATCATGGAAAAGTAGGGGAATCTAGTGATGATATTTTGCTTATCTTTATTGCCAACTCACACTGTGACTGTTAGTGGCCTCTTCATTATTGGAAAGGGAGTCATTAGTATACTTACATCCAATAGAGTAGAAAGCCAATTGCAAAACTCCCAGAACCACTTCAGACATCCCATGTTTAAGACTGTTCCTCAAGAACCACTCCTGGTACCAAGCTGTATTAGTCAGGGTTTTCTAGGGGAACAGAATCAACAGGAGATATCTGTCAATAGTATGAGAATTTATAAGAGTCTCTCACATGACCAAGGGGATGCAGAAATCCAGGTTCCACAGGCAGGCTGCAAACCAGGGGTTCTGATGAAAGTGCAATGAAGGTCCTTGATGAGTTTCCAGGAGATGTTGACTGTCCAAAGATGAGCTGGAAAATTCTCTCTGAATGCTGAAATCACTTCCCCTTTTGAGGCATTCAACTGATTGGCTAAAGCATCACTCACTGCTGACTGCAATCTCCCTGATTCATGTAGATGTAATCAGCCATCTATGCAGTGAACTCACTGATGACCAATATCCAAGAATGACCTTGAATTACAATTGGCCCAGTGCTTGTTTGACCAATCAACTGGGCACAATTACCTGGCTGAGTTGACACATTAGCCTAACCATCACTAGTCCTTAGAGCTAATCCATTCCTGTGGGTGTGAACCTATTGTAAATCGGCCTTTCAGTTAGATTACTTTGGTATGATGTGACCCCGGCCATATCTTAATCCTTCCTACTGGAGTCCTTTATTAATGGGCTTGAATACCAAGAGACAACAGAGAGAAACGCCCGAAGCTGAGAGAAAGCCCTGGAAGCTGAAATCAACAAAACACTGAAGCAGAAAGTCATGAATCAGGAAGCTCAAGGCAAGGAAGCCTGAAAGAGGAGGAAGAACCCCACCAGATGCAGCCATGTGCCTTGCGATGTGAGAGAGGAGTCCAGGATCACCAGCAGCCAGTCTTCAGAGAGAACACATTGCCTGATGATGCCTTGATTTGAACATTTCCACAGCCCTAAAACTGTAAGCTTGAAACCTAATGAATCCCCTTTGTAAAAGCCAACTGATTTCTGGCATATTGCTTTCGGTAGCTGCTTTTAGCAAACTAGTCTCTTAGCTCAATTATGCTGATGTGGGCTATGGGTGGGAGGCTCTTTGTCTCTTAAGAGATAACCTAAACTATCTGTGGCTTGTGGGTGTGGGATGATAAGAGGCTGCAGTCCTGCCCTTGGTGACCTTGGCAAGGACTCCAGTCCCAGGAAACAGTTTAACAATGCAAGATCTATAAACTAAGTATTCCGGGGAAAAGCAAACCAAATATGCTAAAAGCTTATCTAGATAATACCTGAAGTCTATGCTAAAAGCTTACCTAAAATGTGGAAGATATATATGCTAATTCAAGCCTATTGAGAACTGAAACAGAAGGACCATTTAACCTTTACTCTCTGTATAAAAGAAACTCCGAAAGTCTAGTTCGGGGCTCAGGTTTGCAATAGGAAGCTCCTGAGTCCGGCTGGCCATCAATAAACCATTTTTCCTTCTCAAAATCATTCCTGAGTCCTGGCCTCTCTATACGCAAATAATCGAACCTCTCTCAAATTCTACAATAATACCAGGTGCCTGATATGTCTGAGACCACTCCTGCTTTTGGAACCTGGCAAGATCAAATAGAGATTTGCCAACCTGAGTGATCCTCTCCTTAGCAGACATTTTGGTTATGGGATATGATGATTATTAATGACTGACTGAGATAAAGGAACAAAGACAGGGGGTGGCCTGCAATATAACTAAACTGGTCTTTGTCCTCAATTCCTAGGGAAGCAACCTCTGAATATTTGGAATTTCCTATGATAGTGGTGTCTTTTGTTTTATATGTTGGGCCCAGAACCTGATAGTTCACATGCTGAAGCCACAGCAGGGAGGTGCCACCTACACCTGCAGTCTTAGGGTGGGGGCTGGCCCCATCAGAAAGACCACCAGGTGATTATGGGGTGGAGACTTGGAACCTGGCCCACCACCCCAGCCTGTGGGAGGTTGCTCTTAACCTGTAGGATCTGTTCTAACTCAGGTCAGTTAGAACTGAATTGATTACTACAATATTTGCAATTGGTGTCAGAAGCAGTGAAAATTGATAGAAGTTATTTTGTAACCTGCACAAGCAATACAACATAAAGACATATTGCTGGATTTTCTCTAGGTTCTTGGCTAAGCTTCAAAAATGAATTTTAAGAGCAAGCCAGTTTAGTTAGGCCAGTAATTTATTAAGGACGGGAGGGAAGAGAAATGGGAGAAAATAACAGATTATGGGTCCCAGGTAGGGAGGAAGGGGTTGGAAAGAGATAAAGAGGGTGGGGTGTATATGGGGACCTCATATTTTCTTAATGTAATGTTAAAAAAATAAATAAAGACCAAAAAAGAGAGAGAGAGATAAAGAGGGCTGATTTACAGGCTATAGTTCCCCATAACAGATTACAAAATGGCCAGGTTTACTTGCATGTTGCTCCAGGGAGGGGGGTGTGGGGAGAAGGCCAAAACAGGGGGGAATAAGGCAAGACCAGGGACTGGTTTGATTTCCTGCTTGCTTTTTATTTTATTTTATTTTTTTTAAATATTTATTATTATTATTTTTTAATTACATTAAAAAAAATATATGAGGTCCCATTCAACCCCACCGCCCCCGCCCCCATGCTTGCTTTTTAAACCATTAATTATTCCACCCTTTTTTTTCCTAATTAAATTGTCTTTTTTTAAAAGATACACAGATCACAAAAAATGTTACATTAAAAAATATAAGAGGTTCCCACATATCCCACACCCCACACCCCCACTCCTCCCATATCAACAGCCCCTTTCATCATTGCGGCACATTCATTGCATTTGGTGAATACCTTTTGGAGCACTGCTGCCCCGCATGGACTATAGTTTACATTGTAATTTACTCTCCCCCAGTACATTCAGCGCGTTATGACAGGATATATAATGGCCTGCATCTGTCCCTGCAATATCATTTAAGACAACTCCAAGTCCTGAAAATGCCCCCACATCTCTTCTTCCCTCTGCCTACCATGGCCACTTTCTCCATATCAATGCTACAGTTTCTTCCATTACTAGTTACAATCGTTCTATAGTAGAATACCAGTAAGTTCACTCTAATCCATATTTTATTCCTCCATCCTGTGGACCCTGAGTTGGTGATGTCCATTCCACCTCTATATCAAGAGGGGCCTTAGATCCCACATGGTTGATGAATGCGATTCCGCTGCTTGGAGTTATAGGTACTCTCAGTTCCCTGGTGTGGTGGTTGACCATCTTTACCTCCCTGTTAGTGACCCGTGAAAGTCCAACAAACCCCGCCCTTCTGTTAATGACAGGGGAGGAGCCCCAGCTGTTTGCTCTTTTGTTTGATTATCCCACCCATCAATTCTCCAGGAGGGCCCGATGGTAAGGCACCCTGGAGAATACCTGGGGTTCTCCTGGCTTCCAGAATAAATCTTGTACCAAATGGGAGTTCTTGCAAGTTCTTCCAGTAGCCATCGTGGGGGTACCGATGGCCACGTGGGCCTCCTGGCAGGTTCCAGATCTGTCTATTGAGTCCCTATTTTATTAGCCTGCCTCAGACATATTAACATAAAGATAGTATGCTTTATGACGTAAGACAGTGTCCGTAAACATGACTTTTTTTTTTTGTAGCTTTAATAAGTTGCTGAATCATTTAGAATGCTTTTTGCTGTTAAGTGATGGTAAAATAGACCCAACTAATATAACAATAAAGAAATTCGTTATTTTACAAGTCCTCAGTCAGAGTGATTCCAGGCATTTTATAATCAACAGCTCAGTTTTGGCTTCAAAGTTCAACATTCTGTCCATGGTTCCTTCTTCCATCGTTAGTGTTGGCTTCTCCTCTAAGGCTGGGTCCTTTTGGGGTCACAAGAAACCTGCTGGTGATAACCAGAGCTATGTCCTTCCCTTTAGTCTGCTTGGGCCACTAATCCCACACTTCCCACCTGCAGATCATGAAGAGTCTGCAGGAGAGTGCCATGTATATAGCTGGCTTAAATGAAACATTGCTCCCTTTGGATCTGGGATCACATCTGAATAAAACCATAACTGTTAAGAAAGGGGGGAATGAATATTGGGTGGGCAATATTGGGTGGGTCTCCTACGACTAGATAGTCTTTTTTGAGCGACTGGACTCTAGAATTATGAGGTATCAGGAAAATCTTTGGAGACAAAATGAAAAAATAAAAACAAAAACCGCTTGGGTGGTGGTGGTGGTGGTGGTGGAATCTGCTTGGGTAGAACAAAAAGCCTTTCCAAAATGGGAAGGAAGGACGTTTCCATTACTGAGTATCTACTACTTGGCAGGACCTTTGCAAACAATATTTCATTTAATGATCACACATAACCCACAAGAGATATATTGTAGTGATGTGGGCTATGGGTGGGAGGCTCTTTGTCTCTTTGGAGATAACCTTAACCTAAGCTGTCTGTCCTGACTCGTGAGTGTGGGATGGTGAGAGGCTGCAGCCCTGCCCTTGGTAACCATGGCAACAACTCCAGTCCCAGGAAATAGTTTATCAATGCAAACTCTATACTTTGAATATTCAGCGAAAATGCAAACCAAATGTGCTAAAAGCTTATCTGGAATGTGTGAGGTCCATGCTAAAGGCTTACCTAGGATGTGGAAGATATATGCTAATTCAAGCCTATTGAGAACTGAAACAAAAGAACCATTTGGCCTTTCCTCTCTGTATAAAAGGAGCTCAAAAATCTTGTTCGGGGCTCAGGTTAGAAACAGAAAGCTCCCAAGTCTGGCCAGCAGTCAATAAACCATTGTCATTAAACCATTTTTCCTTCTCAAAATCATTCCTGAGTCCTGGCCTTTCTATACGCAAATAACTGAACCTCTCTCAAATTCTACAACAGTAGCACCCATTTGATAGACAAAGAAACCAAGGCTCAGAGAATTTAAGTAACTTTCTACAAAGTCAGTTTAGCTAGAAAATAGTCATGTCTGGATGCAAACCAAGTTCTTGCTTTTCTCTAAAGCTTATTTTCTTCCTTTTAATCGTACAAGTAGAACTGTTAAGAAACTAGTGTTGGGGTAAGGAATCTACATATATTTTTAAATATGCTGTGATGTGCTGCCCGGATCCTTCCTTAGAGCTGAAGGAACTACTCCCTCAGCTGCTGGCCATGCTGCTGGCAGACAGCCCTCAGCTGTCAGCCCATATGAGAACTGCCTTGGCTCAAAGCACACAGTTCACATCCCATTCCCAGGAGGTCTGTATTCAGTCATGACTGAAGTGGGGCTGTAAAGGCCTAATCCCTTTGCCCCAGCTTGGGACAACTTTGAAGGGTCATCACAACCTCAGTAGGGTAAGGTAGCCTGAGACATTGCTGCTTAACTCCTCCCTCTGTCCAAGCCTCTGTCTTCTCAGTCCCACAGGGGTTGATCACATGCCCTCTTTACTTCCTGGGAAACTCAACCTGTGCCAATCACCAACTTAAAGCATTTGAGAATACGGTAGTGTAGAAACAAAAAGATAAAATGATATTTTGGAATTCTATAAAATGAAGTGGTGTGACTATATCCTAGTTTTGAAATTTGGTTAATCCTTGGATTTGCGGATAGTAAGAAGGGCAGAAAGGGATGGTAAAGAGTTTTGACAACGAGAACAATTAAATTTTTGCAGCTGATTGTGAATTTAAATAAGACACTAATACTTTTTCTCTACAATTCTGGAGATTTCATAGAAGCTAAGGGAATTTATAGGTATATAGTCTCATATTGATATCAAATTTTAAAAGCAGGGAACTATAATTTGGGGATATAAAATTGGGTTAAAAAGCAGTCAAAATAAATATACTCGAATGATTCTAACATTAATTGGTTATGGATCATTGGTCATCTGTGGGTAAGCTTTTTCTTTCTACTTTTCTCATATTCTGAATATACAATATTTCCTTAAATAAGAAAATGAAAGAATGATCTCCCTGTAGCATCTCCTGGTTTTTATGAAACTTTGGAAGAGAGAGAATAATTTTGGGGTAGTATTTAGTTCTAATCCCTTTCTTAAAAAATATTTAACAAGTATAATTTGGGAGACCCTAATGCAGTATTAATATTGCTACACGTTTTTCTCCATTAAATCCACTGTGCATTATTTAGAATGAACTGCACCAATTAAATGACATATAAAGACAGGTAACTCTTGGAATATGAAGATTTATTAAATTGATGATTTATAAGAAGGATATTGATGAATAAATGTACATTTTTTTACCCATAATGAACAGGAAGCTGTTGAATGCATAAGATTTATATTCAAATGTCATTTTTTATAATCTGCCCCTCAAAGATTACATCATAGTGTGTGAAGCACTGGTGAGATCTATATCACCAGATATGCCCAGTTTGTTGATTTCATTGAGATTTTTCACCCGATGATTGTACTGCAACAGGTGAGCATCATTGACCGCAACCTTGAAGTGATCAGGTTCAACCAGTACTTGTATCTGCAATGGTACATATAAAAAACTGTTAGAAATGCCCATTCTTTTAAAAATCAGTTTGGCCTGAGCTCAGGCTGCCCAACATTTCATCTTTATGATTATTTGTGGAACTAAGGTCAAGAATATTTAAGGATATAGTCAATTCCAGATTGATCAATGATTTAAACAAAAGAAGATGAAGCAGTACAATTATTAAAAGGATACAAAGGTAAAGCCTTAAAGGAAAAGATTAATAATGTGTCTACATAAAAATTTATAAGGCCTGTAATACCTAAAAGTAAAAATAAATACTAAAGTGGGAATTTGCTAACAAAGTGGCAAATGTCACATAGATTGATAGACAGTTTGGGCAAGGGTTAGAGGACGTATTATCCTTATCCTGCTGGAAGCAGCAATTTGGCAGTCTACCTATTTATCTGAATTTTAGAGGAGTAGGGTTAGGGGTAGAGTGCCTGCTTCACATATACAAAGTCCTGAATTCAATCCCTAGTATCTTCTTCAAAAAAAAAGTGTACATCTTAAATGTGTGTACTCTGTGAATGAATTATTCTTCTAGGAAACAGACTTATGTGTAAGGATAGTTATTACTATATTATATATATATATATTTCCTATTTTAGAAAGTAAGCAAACTTGGAAGTAATTCAAATTTTCATCAATCTGGGACTGTTTAAATTATCACATAGCTAAACAGTGAAATAGTAGTAAGTAATAATATTCTGATATGGAGAGATGTCCACCAAATGTGGAATATTGTTCCTATCAACCCCTGCCCATGTGGAGCTTATAGTCTCGCTGTTGAATTGACCATTTTACACTCAACTCAGACCTACGACCATGGCTCCAATAAATATTTGTTGAAGCATTAAGTCCTATTTATACTTAAAAGTAAAAAGTGTGTTACATGTCATAGGAAATACTGGAAAGATACTCAGCAAACTGCAAGCTTTGTGAGGAGAGGAGGAAGAGTAAAGGATGGAGGACTTTGTACTTAATAAAAGTCTAGAATTTTTTTCCGTGAAACAAGCATGTATGTATATTTTTGATCATTATACCAACTGTGTCGTTTTAGGGAACTAAACCTCAACGCAACTGCACCATAAAGATTCTCTGCCTTTTTTATTAGAGACACTATGTTCATTTCCAGAAGGGCTTAAACTCAGAGGGCTGGTAATGGTGACGATACTGAAGTGCCTGAATGGAGTTGGGAAGTGTGTGCTCTTGGCCATGAACCCAGCCTGTTGAGCCTGGCTCCATGGGATGGGAAGAAGGCGTACTGGTTAGGGGCCAGAGGGCAGGTCATAAAAATTCATTTCACACACAGACCTTGTGATTTTAAAGTGATTCCCCATGAAAAATATACATTATCAATAAATGGTAACAAGAAACACAAAAAAGTTTTAAAAAGCAAAAAATAAATAAATGGTAACAGCAATAACTTACTTTGAATGGTTTACCGGCTTCAAATGGGAAAACCATCTGTCTTTCTTCCCTTCCCCAGTTATTATTCAGCTTTGTATTACAAACAATTACTTTCCTGTTGTCCTCATTGAAGCGTGGATTAAAATGGAAGGCAACATCATTCCCTCTCTTGAAATCCAAAGCAAGTCTGTTTTAAACCAAAGATTTGTGTTATTAAAATGATTAAAGTTGTGTAACATTTTCTTCAAGTGAAGAGCATCATTTTCTGAAGAGTAAATAATTATAAAATATAGGAACATTTTCTGAACAGAAAGCAAATAAACCAGAGAATGGGTTCAAACTAGTAAGTATAGTAGGCCACATATTCTACGTAGTACCATAGTAACTAAAGGTAAGCAAGGCAATATGCACTGAATTTTCTTAACTCTTTTTCTTTGGTCACATCATTCCCATTCTGCTGTAGTATCTTCTTTCCCACTTCTACTCTTGAAAACCCTTCAAGGTTTCCTTATAAAGGTTGAGAGCCACTTTGAAGGCACTTTAGGCCTCAGATCGTGGAAAATAATGGTTACCTCTTTCCTGGTCTGCCAGGTTGCATTTTATTTTTATTTCATTTTTAATTTAATTTAATTTTTCTTTTTTTTTTTGTTTTCTGCCAGGTTGCTTGAACACCTATAAAAGACAAGTCAGCCTGATGGTCAAAAATAAGACCATCAGATTTCTGGTTTCCATAAATAACCAGAAACCTTATTCTTCTTAATCTGCAAGAATGAGGTAGTAGTACATGTTAGATCCTTAGTGTTAAATCGTAAAGTCATGACAATAAATGTGTTAAACATCTCATGAAGTGAAGTGGAATTAATGGAAGTGCTAGTTAAGCTTTTTAACACTGCTTCTTTTCTTCCGATGTTAATACAAACACAAGTCCTCTTTGATGGTTAAACAACCAACCAGATCTCTGAATTTCTCAATTAGCCACAGAGCACTAACATCAGAATCAGCTGTTCTTGTTTTAAAGCCAGGTTTGCACTGTAGGCCAACAGACAGTAATTCTCTGGGTATTTTGGTTCACACAGTGAGTCATACTTAATCACAAAGGTATTTTCCAATTATTAAATTCACAGGGAAATGACCAAGATATTTGTATTTGACTTAATATCCAAAGGCTGTATTTCCTTTGCAGTGAAAAGGAAGATATTGCTACTCTACCAACTGAAGCATTTTTTTTTTCTTGCAAGTCCTCACTTAAAATTTGTAGGGCCAAGAAACAATTTTTTTTTCAGTTTACTTCCATTGGAACCATCTCAACCAAAATTAGTTTTGTTTTTTACTTTTAAAAAAAGTTTTATTCACATGCCACACAATCCATCCAAAATGTACAATTAATGGCCCTCAGTATAATCACAGAGTTGTATATTCATTACCACAGTCATCAACCAAAACTAGTTTTGATCACCACAGTCTCAGTCTACATCTCCCAAGTTATTGGAAATAAAGTTCCCAGTGCAATAACCCTAAATAAGACAAGAGGTACCAGTGCTGTTGTGTGTGTTAAAGGCTGCGGGAGGAGGAGAGCAGATACTAACACATGAGTGTGGTACGCACAGAACAAAGCGTGCTGGGTTCTAAGCTATGCTGGGAGGAAGAGGCTTATAGCCATGGGCAGGGGACACATGTGTTTGTAATTTGCTGTGAGACAAGCTTTATTGTGCTGGAAAATACTGTGCTTGAGAGACGCTGAAGAGGCTGTGTGGAAAGGGGTTGTCATAGGTGGTGACTGCCATGCAGAACTAGAGGAGACTGTGCAAGGGGAGTAAAGGGCCATTTGAATGTGAAATTGTTCAATCAGAAGCCGAATCTGTCTCCTGATGTCAAAGAAGGTGACTCCCTTTGATGCATCAGGAGGAAAGCAACAAACACTCACAGAGGCGGTTTACGGATTCCTGAATAAACCTGTATACAGGCTTGAATTTGTTTCCTTTTGTGGGCTACTTATAAGACCCAGAGACCCAAACTAATTAATGGCTGCAGGAACTTTAGCAGGAGCACTATGTGCTCATCTTAGGGACGGTCACACTGGATGGCTTCAGGACATCCTTAGCCTCCTCGTGTTATGTGTAAGTATAACCAGAGCTGCTAACCAGGTCCAGGCATCCAGAGCAGCCGTAAATCAACATGGAGTTCTCAAATTTATCTCATTAAAGCTTTACCCCATCCTAGCTCATCTCAGTCAAACCACTTCCCATGTCTAAGGTTGATTTATTTTGATGAAGTCTTTGGACTTGTAGAATCTTTTCAAACCCTTTAAGTAAACAGTATCTACTTAGGAGACTGGGGTACCTGGTCCTGCCTGGTCTTAACTGTAGAATCCGAGCCTCAGTTTTATCTATAAAAAGGAGAGAGCAATATTCCTGCCCTGCCCTCAGCCAGGAAGATTAAATGAAATAAAGCCTATCAAAATGGAGAACAGGGTGTGTTTCTGTTTACACTGAGTGACGCTGACACAGAAATATTATGTGGGTAGAGCAGCTGCTTTAAATCACAGCTACAGCACCTCTCAGCCTCTGCTAGATTGTGTGGCCAGAGCTCAGCCACTGAAAAAACAGAAGTAAAAAAAACTACTGTGTCTGACCTGCCTCCAAAGCTTTTAAAAGGAGAAAACCCAAGTTCTTTTGAAGAAAGCACGTGGAGCAGGGTACTCTCCAGAGTGAGATAGCACTGCCACTGAGACTGGGGGATTCCACGGCAATCTGTGGCTCTGCCGTGGTGCCCAGCGTGACGGGAAACAGCGGCAGAGCTCAAGAGATGTGGGGCTGCGCTGTGAGCTGCACAACTGCCGCCGGTTTTTGTCAATGTGCACGTAGAGGAGCAGAAGAGCCCAGCTCTGACTTGAATTCAGAACTGTGTCCAATGGGCTCTTTTTGGTTTTGACCCTAATTTTCACTGGGCATCTAGGCATAAAATGCACACTTGGTTATTATATTTAAACAAGAAGTGGCTCAAAGGCGGGGATTACATTACAAAGGCTCTACCTTCCTTTAATTCTTAGGTTTTGGTCACTGACAGAATGAGTTTTTCTCTTCTTTGTCCTCACAAAGTAGAACCCTATGTCAAAACCAAGATTTGGCAAGTGAAACCTTGTCCTCTTGGTAGGAATGTATATTGATTGATGGGATAACCCCATACTATGATATAGCCAAGATTCTAAATACGTAGTTTTAAAAATCTGATTAAAACTCAAATGTATCATCCGTTACCGAAAATGAATTAATAAAAATGTTAGGCATGTGTGGTTTGCTCTTTACCTGTTGGCATTGGGTCTCACTGTGCCCAAAATTGTAATCAGCATGCGAGGCAAGGTTCCTCCAGGCAAAGGCAGGTCATAAGGCACAGTCTGGGAACCACGGAAAAAAAAAAGATATGTGTCAATAAAGACTCATGTTGTCTTGGAGCACACACACACAAAAGATGTTGTGAAAGGTCAATCCCTGTGAATATGTGTGCATAACACATATTCCTAATTTAAGCCTTCTGTCCGGGCTCTCAGGCCACCTGGCCAAGCCTGATAATTACTGAGAATACAGCCATCGGTTAACTAGTGCCCAGAGAGAAAAAACTGCCTTTCTGAGGGCTGTAACTCACATGACAGGTTATCATCCCAATCTTTAACTCATTCACTTAGACTATTAAAAAAAAAAAAAAAAAAAAAAAAAGCTAGCTCTTGCAATCAGAGTGAACTTTTACAGGGTATTTTTATGCCGTTCTTAAGACCCTAGTTACAGAATATACCTCATTATGGTTATTTCTAAACATGCAGTTGCCCCTGCGGGATCTCTGTGCTCCCTGGGGGCAGGCCTCGTGTCAGTCTGGGGTTCTGGGTTCGCCCACACTCTGTGTTCACACAGCACCAGCAGAGGGCTCTGTGTACCCAGCAGATAGCGAATATTTGTGGAATGAAAACACTTTCCAGTTAATACATTTTGTACTTCATTCCACGAACGTTACTGAGTATTTCCTGTTCAAGGTCCTGTGACTATTCCCAAAGCTCTGTCTTTTGCCCCTTTTCTCTTCCCTTTATACTTTTTTCCTCCTGTGAATCTCCCTTACTCCCACAGGTGCAGCGACCACTCAAATTTCCAGCTCCCATCCTCCACCCTAAGAGTCTTGTCCTTCCCCCTTTCTGGTTTTGCTGCCAGAGCCTCAGATCCCACAAGTGTGACCTGGGAAGGGTCTCCCTGCCTGCATTCCATGAGATCCTCTGCCTGAGTTTCCAGTTTGGCCTGATGCTTTGCTGATACTCTAGTTGTTCAGCCTTGAAAGGTCAGAGCCATCTCTTCTTACTCATAAACCTTAACCACCAAATCCTAGGGGGTTAGAAAACATAATAAATTCAACACAAAAACATTTTTTCCTGCTGGACCAACACATAATATGGCTAGTCTTTGAAGACTGGCCCCAAGCAGTGCGTTTAAAGCTTCCGGTCTCCCTGCAGCCCTTTGCTCGCCGATGCCCAGAGCCAGCGCCCAGCCAGAGCACCGCAAAGCGGTGACTCCACCGCCCCCAGACAATGGCTCTGTCCTCGTCAGCTTTGTCCTGGCCACAGTCAAGGAGAGGAGGTGACTGGCTCCATCTTACCAGTGGTCCAGCCGGGGTGCCAAAGGGGCCGGCAGCAGGGTAGGCTCCAGGAGCACTTGGCTGTCCAGGGGGTGGGTAGGCCCCAGGTCCGCTCGGCTGTCCTGGGTAGACCCCGGGGGCAGTTGGGCCAGGATAAGCTCCAGGCGCAGATGGGCTGGGGTAGGCCCCTGGAGGTCCCTGCCCTGGATAAGCTCCAGGGGGTGCCTGCCCTGGATAAGCCCCTGGAGGGCCCTGCCCGGGATAAGCTCCAGGTGGTGCCTGCCCCGGGTAGGCTCCAGGATAGGCAGCCCCGGGGTAGCCTCCTGCCCCCGCAGGCTGGTTTCCCCAAGCGCCAGGCCATCCTTGAGGGTTTGGGTTTCCAGACCCAGATAAGGCATCATTCAGCTAGAAAAGAAGAAACAAACAATGACGGGGTAGAAAACATTCAAAAAAACAAAGTTTTCAGGGAAGCAGACATACGTGACCTAAGAAGCATAGGGATACGGTGAAGGCATGAAATTCACATAAATACCTTTTTGCCGCCTAGGCATAGTTTTGATGCTTAAAGTTCTTAAGACTAAGCGTAGATGTGGGGATTATATATACCTTTACATTTTATTCTTGCCTCCCATCATCTCAGATCACGGAGGGCTACATTTTTGTAATTTGCTGAAGTCAGAAGCTAGTTAGCCTCTCCCTAAAAGCATATACTTTCTAATCAAACTGAGAAAAAGGATCACAAAAATGAGGCTGCTCGAGTGGGAGCTACCATCACCACCAACCGTTCTCAGTTTCTGACCGTGGCGCCTGCCCTCTTCTAGCCCTTCCGCTAGTAGGATTACTGTAGTGAGTCACAGGCCTCTCTCTGCCTGGCTTCCTGGAAAAACAGACGCCAGCGAACAAGCCCTCATAAGACAGGGGAGGCCAGAGGAAGCCATGTGGTGGGGGAGCTAAAAGGGGCACATCTGCTGCTAAAAACAAAACCCTCAACTTACGTGCAGTGTACCTTCGAGGAAGAAAGCAAACATAGACACTTACTGAAAAACTGTCTGCCATTTTCCTGAAAGAGAAAAGGATGGGTTACCATTTGATCCTGAAAAGAGTTCACCAATTTCCACTTTTTTTTTTTTTCAGTTTAAAACTTTTTGTTCTTTATTTTTTAGTGTGTTTACGAGCTGTTCTTTTAAATTAGAGAAATTGCAGGTTTTCAGTAAAATCATGCAGAAAGTACAGACTCCCCACAAATGCCCCTTCATATAGCTTTCCCTGCAATAACACTTTTCAATAGTGTGGAAACTTTGTCAAAATTGATGAAACAATATTATTATACTTATACTATTAACTGTAGTCCATAGGTTACATTAAGGTTTGCTGTTTGTGTTGTACGGTTCTATGGTTTTTAAAAATTTTATTCTGGTAACATATATACAACCTGGCCTATACAATGGCCAAAAAATGCAAGAAGGAGAAGAAGAATGAGGAAGAAAATGTTCTCTCCCTTTCCTAGGTAAAAAAAAAAAATGCGTAGTCACAGTTTATCCCCTCCTTCTGCTTTCTTTTTCCACCACCGCTTATGAAGTGCTCATTGTGTTGTATCATCTACCTCCACGCTTTCATTACTGCTAACCACAGCCCAAGCCCTCTTCAGGGTTTTAGAAGGAAAGAGGTGTTGGTTGATTCCTAAGACATGAAAGACAATAACCAGGAGACACAGTGGCTGCCTGATTGTCTTTATTTGCAAATTTGCCTACTCTGGGCCAGGCACTACTCGGGCTCCGGTCAGGGTGTATGAAAATGAACAGGCCAAGATCTGGGTGGTCAAAGGGCTCACAGTCCAGCAGGGGAACTGAGACACATACACAGATGTGCAAACTAAAACAACAACAACCAAAACAAAAACAATTGAAGCCATGAGTCAGACTCTTTGCCATAGGAATTCAAAATTAGAACGATTATTTCTTAGGGTGGGAAGGGACCTCCTTTGTGGAGGTATCAGTTGAACTAAGGCTTGAAGGAGACTTGAGATTTGGAAATAGAACATGAAGAAGAAAGGCAGGCACCACATGTTTGCTTTATTATTATTATTATTTAAGGTAAAAACTCTCTGGCAGTGTAATAAACTAAGATGAAAAAGTTGGACAATAGGAGGGAGCAGATGTGGCTCAAGCAATTAGGTGCCTATCTCCCCCATATGAGGTCCTGGTACAGATCCCGATGCCTCCTAAAGAAGATGAGTACATGCCACAACAAGCAGATGCTGCAACCAGCAGGGAGCAGAAGTGTCAAGTGGTTGGGCACTCAGTTGCCACATGGGAGGCCCTGGGTTTGATTCCCGGTGCCTCCTAAAGAAGACAAGCAGACAGACGAGGGAAACATTGGGAAGTGGATGTTGTTGTTGTTAAAAATAAACAACAGCAACAACAAAAAGATGGACAATATGGAGGAAAATACTTTGGGGTAGGATGCTACCCTGGAGGGTTTGCCTTGCATGAATGTTGTCCCAAGGAGTGTCCTTGGACATCATTCCTGCTTTTTCCTACTTTCCTTCTGCCAAGACTCCAAGATGCACAAGTTGTTTTACAACTGTTTCCGCTGCAGGGGCTCTTGCAATGAGGGCGGGAGTACAGCTCTGGTCTTCCTGAGGAGAGGGTGAGTTCTTTCAAAGCTCAGGATTGACTGTGTTCTGGTCAAAATTAGCTGTACCTTGGGAAGCAGACTTGGCGCAGTGGTTAGGGCATCCGTCTACCACATGGAAGGCCCGTGGTTCAAACCCGGGGCCTCCTTAACCTGTGTGGAGCTGGCCCATGTGCAGTGCTGATGCGTGCAAGGAGTGCCCTGCCACGCAGGGGTGTCCCCGCATAGGGGAGCCCCACGCGCAAGGAGTGCGCCTTGTAAGGAGAGCCACCCAGCGTGAAAGAAAGTGCAGCCTGCCTAAGAATGGTGCCACCCACAGGGAGAGCTGACACAACAAAAAGAAACACAGATTCCCATGTCACTGACAATAACAAAAGTGGACAAAGAAGACGACGCAGCAAAAAGACATAGAGGGGAGGGGAGAGAAATAAATAAATAAATCTTTTAAAAAAATTAGCTGTACCTTGAAATAATCAGAATCCCTTTTTCCTTGATTTGCCCACTTCTGATATTTAGTCATTATTGTAGGAAATGACAATAGCTCAACAGACCCAGTGAACAGCATCTATTGATAGTCCTAAAAATGTAAAACATTATTTTGGCAAAACCAAGCAAGCAGGGTTCTTCATGGGGCTTAATGTGTGCTTCAGGGAAGCAGACTTGGCTCAATGGATAGAGCATCTGCCTACCACATGGGAGGTCCATGGTTCAAACCCAGGACCTCCTTGACCCGTGTGGAGCTGGCCCAAGTGCAGTGCTGATGCGCGCAAGGAGTACCCTGCCATGCAGGGGTGCCCCCGCGTAGGGGAGCCCCATGTGCAAGGAGTGGGCCCCGTAAGGTGAGCCACCCAGCGCGAAAGAAAGTCCAGCCTGCCCAGGAGTGGCGCCGCACACATGGAGAGCAGACGCAGCAAGATGATGCAACAACAACAAAAAAAGAGACACAGATTCCTGTGATGCTGACAAGAAAAGAAGTGGACACAGAAGAACACACAGCAAATGGACACAGAGAGCAGACAGCTGGGGAGGGGGAGGAAGGGGAGAGAAATAAAAATAAATAAATAAATCTTAAAAAAAAATGTGAGCTTCATTGTCATTACAATATTTTATACTCTACCATTGGTATTTATCTCAAAGTTAAATATTACCTTTGGCTTGTTTCTTTTTTTCCTTTTTCTTTTTTTTTTTGCACGTGCCTTTTTAAAATCTGGGCATTTTCCAACATATTTTGAAGCAGTTGGGTTATCATTGTGCCCATTTTACAAGGTGGGAAAGTGCTGGCAGTTTTACAGGTGAGTTAGAGTCTAACCCTACCAGAGCTGACGGCACATTTCATCTATTGTTTTCCTGTAGAACTTGACCTTGTAAAGCAAAAGTTGGGGGCCTCTCTGCTGTGTATCCTTCCCCAAAAGGTTGCCACTGCCTAGAAAACTATGCTGCTACCCCAGGAGGAGCCTGAGAGAAGAGTTGATATAGAAAAGGAAAGAAAAGGAAAAGAAGGGAAATCTAAGTCAAGAAAATAAAGCCTTTCTCATTTTGGATGCTGGTTGGAAACAGTCCTGAACTTCAGTGTGGGCTAAGAACCCAGTTCCTGTGATTACACAGAATCTTCTTCCACTCCTCAGTAATATACCAAAGACCCAACAACACCTTTCTAAGTGTGTTGACTTCTTTTAAATGTCCTCATTGCATAGAGGATTATCTTCAACCTGAGCACCACTGCCATGGAATAGTTTGCTGTGGGGGACAACATTATAGGATATTTAGCAGCATTTCTGCTCTCAACATGCAAGTTTTAAGTAGTACCCTCCCCCCCACAGTGTGACAAGACAGTACCAAATATCCCCTGGGGGACAAAATCATGTCAGGTTGACAATCATTGGTCTAGCTTGATTAGCATGTGTATCCCTACATAAATGCACATACCTAGTTCAAGAAACAATTAAAAGGTAATTTCAATTGTTAAAACTAGCTACATGTATACCATTAATCTTTTTTTTTTTTAGGAACAGTTGCCAGGGATTGGACCCGGGACCTCATGTGCTTAACGACTGAGCCACAGCAGCTTCCCAGAGTTGGTTTTTTCATTTGTTTTGCTTGTTGTTTTTGTTTTTCCAGGAGGCACTGGGAACTGAACCCAGGACCTCCCATGTGGGAGGTGGGCGCACAACTGCTTGAGCTACATTCACTTCCTATCCCATTGGTCTTAAAAATGGGCTTAGTAACATAACTCCAATCAGACTAAGATATATTCAAAGGCTGATTATAACCAGAAATCACATAAAGGGGACTTTTTCAAAGCGGAACATATATTGTTTTCAAATCTGCTGCTCTGCATGGTCAGTTTCTTTTCCAACCCTAAAAACAGAATTTCAGAAACAAATGGATTTCGCTCTATTTCCACTGTGTTTCACATAACACTTTGGATGACATTTGGATTATGTAGTGGCATAATAGACAAGCCCATTAGAATAACAACGCCCTGTTTCTGAGTGGTGCTTTTCCATTTACAAAGCCCTTTCACTTACCTTACCTGTTTTGAATCTGATAACAATCTTAGGAGACCGATAGGGGAGGAAAGCTAAGAGGTGAGAATGCTAAGGCTCGGGGAGCCGGGAGTGCACATGGTGGGCCAAAGTCATCCAGTCATCGGAAGGCCCTTCTTCACTAATTCAACAACTCACACTTTGAGATTTTAAAGTAGAGCCTTTGGAAAGTGTTGACTAAGTTATTTAGAAATTAATTCTCTGGTTTATTCATCCAGAATTACATAACATGCTGAAACTGTAAACAAATTTAAAAACAAGGTCATGTTTTTGTCAGGGTTGACTCATCCCAGCACACAGTGAGTGAATACAAGGATGCATTTTGCACAGTCCCTTTGCTAATTATAACCGAATTGCAACCAATAAAGTGTACTTTTCCAAAAATCGGGCATATGCTGTTTTGAATAAATCAACCTCTACCAGCAGATCTCTTTGTTTTTGAAGAGTTGTAACAATGTTCTTTTGAAGTCAGGGTGGACAACCTCAGAACTTTTTTTTAAAGACATCTATTTTAAAAATAACACCACCTTGCTTGAAAATCTTTTCAGCTACATCTTTTTCCCCAGATGAGCAATTTATAGAGAGAGGGACAATCAAATGTAAATACGCCTCCCACCCCACAGATACGTGAACTCCATCCAGGCATTCCCAGAATCTCAGAATCAGAGCATTTTGAAGAGCCAGAAAAGAACACTGTATGAAAGACAAGCCAAAAAAAAGAGAGAGAAAGAGAAATACTACCTGGGTCTGTGGAGACCCAGGAAAACCTCCAGTAGTTTAGTGTAGCTTTAGAATGAGGAATTTAAACACAAGTCAGAATGTAGACCTTTTTAATTGGCTGTTAATTGGAAGCTTTTCCCTTTAATATTGAGTAGTTATCCACTGCACTACGTAATGCTCCATCAACCTAGCAATGAATCCAGTTGTTTGGGTTCCCAGGTATACTTCTGCAATTTCTGCCCACAAAGGGCCTCGACCTTTACACACTGTAATTTCACAAACTTATTTCCTCAGATCCCGTGGTGGCTGCCCCACAGCCCTCCCCAAGGAACACAATGGGCCTGGGGTGAGGTGTGTCTATTTCACGAAACATGGAGTACGGAAGGAGGAAAGCCCACTTTCCAAAACTGAATTCAGGGGTGTTGAGATGGGATAAAGCAGACCTGTCCTTTCCTAGGGTTTCTCTCTCATCACACTTCCTCGGGAACAAGGGAGGCAACTTTACTTTGTGCTTCTCAGTTACAGATTTTTTTTCCCCTATGGAAAAGCTGACCAGTAGTCAGAGAGATCACATGATACTTCGTCAAAAGCTAACTGGAAGTATATAGCAAGCACTGCACGTAGGCTCTTCAGTTACCTACTCAGAATTTAATGAGAACAGTTCAAGCACCAGACACAAAGAGCTCAGCAGGACCCATGAGGTACTCAGTAACCATGAGTCTGCAGGTACATAAGTTCACAAGCCTATTGATAACTTAAAAGTCAACACGAGATTCTCAAGTTATTGTCTCTGAATATAGCCGTCTGTTGCCACTAAAAGTTAAGAATCTGGCTAATGAGGGTTCTAGGCAACTAGGGCCCTAAATTACAGATGAGACCAACACTGGCCATCTTGACATCACTGGCAATAGATCAAAAGTCTTTCTGAAGCACCTATGTGTATATGTAGCACAGCGAGCTACCTATTCTACTTTAAAACTACTAGTTTTGGGGGTCAATCCATCAGGCAGAATGCATCCTCTTCTGCTACTTATATAAGTTCACATGAGGCATCCTCCTGACACTTCTAAGTCTAAACATTCAGGTACCATCAACAAATCTCCCAGGATCTACACTAAGGGCTGACTCTGAATGTAACGCCGAAACATTATGAATTTAAGGAAGCAGCTCCAGTCTCCCAAAGACCGAGGACGAGGCAGAATCCTCAAAGAAATGCAAGTCCCCATTTGAAGGATTCAAAGTCAAAGTCAGAAAAGGAGACCATTTTTGTGGGAAAATAATTTTTTATTACTAAACTTTACCTTTTGTAGAAACAAACACTTTCCTTGTACAGAAAGATAAACTTTATAAACTTGAGGCATACAAATCAGAATTTTGGAAGTTGGTAAAGAATTTCCTCTGATGCTCTGCACCCAAGTAGTTCACTGTAGCATGACCATTCTCTTCAGAATTAAAGAAGCCTGTATATTCCATTCTTTCCCCAGAACTCCAGAAGTAGACTGGGTCACTGAGGTCCTGCTGACCTCACTGCCCAGAACCCAACTCCCGGAGTCACTTTACAAATATTCCACAGTATCTGGAGTAGGAATTGCTGGCTTTAAAAGGCTGGATGGAAGCCAAAGTCACAGCCTCCACTACTGGTGCCTGACTCCCTGGCAGCTAGCCCCTACTCCCAGAGTGGCAGCATTTTTGTGTTTCTGTTCGAGCAACTGAAAATTCAGAATAAACCCTCAAACTCGTTTTAAGAACCCCCAACTGAGGCTCTGCAGAATTCTTCGACCCCTGACACATCCCTAGCATAAATGTGTGCTCTTATTGCCCAAACTGGCCAATATGGGCAGGGATGAGTCGCGTGATTTAGTTTAGGGCGTGCAGGTTTTGCAAGGCTGCGGAGATAGCACCATTTTCCGTGGACCCAGCCCCTGTGTCTCCGCTGCTGGGCCTGTTAGAACTCTTGCCTGCCCACAGAGAGCTCTCCCACGGATGGAGCCTCAGCAGGTGCACTGAAGTGGCCCAGGCAGCCACGTCATAGACAGGAACCAAGAGCCGCTCTAAAGATCTGGTTCCTAATGCCGGGAGAGAGCGGGTTCCTTGGTGTGATCAGTGAGCCGGGCCACAGCCCACTCGCACCTGCACCTAGCCGATTCAGGAGAGCCCGTCAGGGATTCGGACAGACTCCACGTCCAGAAAGCACGCAGGCAGAGACAGCGGGAGGGCGGGCCCGCGGTGGGGGGCTGAGTGCTCCAAGGCGCCACAGAATGTGCCCTGTGCCCCGCCCGGCTGGCATCCGCAGGCGCAGCCGCCCGCTACGTTTGTGACTCTTAGTAAGTCGTGGCTAACTCTGCCCGCGCCTCAGAGCCCTCGAAAATCCAAGGCTAAGGACCCTCCCACCCCACCCAGAACGGTGCCCACCGGTGGGCACGGCGGCGGCAGAGGGTGGGCTACCCGGCTCGGCGTCCACCCGCAGCCGGCGTCCCCTGGGAAGCCAAGCCCCCTCCCCGGGATCCGCCCCAGCCCTCCAAAGAGGGGCCATGCACGGAGCAGCGCCCGGGCCCCCGCGCCCCGGTCCGGCCGGACCTCGCCAAGCGGACTCCGCGCCCCCGCGCCGCTCACCCCACGCCTCGGTCTCCGCGGTCGCTCGCTCCTGGGACGCTCGCGACCCAGCTGAGGCTCCTCGCCTCAAATACGCGGGTCCTGCCCCGCCTCTCCCGGGGCGTGGCGGCGCAGGGTCCCGGCCGCGCCCCGAGATCCGCTTCTGCGCACCCCGGCTTCTCTCTACCCACCAGGCTGGGCGAGCCCGCCCCCCCGCCAGGGACCCCAGCGCGGCCGCTCCAAGAATGTCAAGGGACCTCCGCTCGGTTAGGGGGAGAGCGGAGCCAGTGGGACCCTCCAGGGCGGCGCCCCGCCTCCGCGCACCCTCGGGCTCTCCGCAGCTGTCCCGAGGCGCGAGGTGTGGTCCCGTCACCGGGCTCTCGCTGGAGTCACCTGAGGTTCCGAGAGAGGGAGGGGAGAACTTGCTAAACTTTTAGTGTGTGCTTCTTTGGGGGATTTTGTTGGTTTGCTTGCTTGTTTTAATTTGTTTACTTTTTTTTTCTTTCCTGAATCCCAGGCAGTCTCATCCCTTCTCCATTTCGCTTCGCCTAAACGCTCTCTCAGCATCAAATCCTTCTCAAGAAGTGCACAGTAAAAAAAAGCAAAAGAGAAAAAGGGAATTTCAGCCAAACACAAACCTCTTCTATAATAGTATCCTGACTTTGAATCCTGTACACTTGATTTTTAAAATAAATTTTAAGGAAGTAAATTCAGAGTCTATACTTGATATTCTCAGCTATTGTTTCAAATACGTTGTGTGTGTGGATCTGACATGGGTTGTATGAAAAAAGGGTAAGAAATGTGGAGTTTAGTAAAATTTCTTAAGTAATTGTGCGTCATGTACAAATAAATGGATTTCCCATACTTAAAAAAAAAAAAAAAGGCGCCCACTGATTTGAGTGTGACCAGGAGGTCCTGCCAAATGTTTTCTGAGATGCTGAGCGAGCTGCTCCCAGGATCTTTGCTTTGCATTCATTGTCTTTTATTACCTGTGTCCAGTAAACCTGTGATCTGAGAACATGTCCCGAACTGAGGGCCCTAAATTGTTTTGCTCTTTGTGCCCCCTGCATCCTCAGCATCCATCCCTGAGTTTGGTGCTTAGTAGGTTCTCAGAGCATAGCTATTTTATAAATGAAGGAAAGAAATAAAGAATGAATGATTCCTAGGAAGTCTGGATATCTGTTTTCCCAAAGACTGGGGAAAGTCTTGCTGGAGGAAGGGACAATGAGCAAATACAAAAATTACCTTTGGTTAAGGTGGGAATAGGACAAAGCTATAGATGTATAAAAGTTGTTACAGCAAATATTGGTGCTTGTGTGAAAGAGGTGGTATTTGCTTGGAAGCATTAAACTGGGTAATAGCTCAGCAAAATGGTTAAGGATGTTCAAGATGTTAAAGTTTAGATAATAATTAAAACAGCTAATATTAATCATTCACTTATGTGTCATGCACTATGCCTAGTACTTTCCATACATATGAGATAGGTATTATTTTTATCTCCGTTTTACAGATGAGAAAACTGAGGCACAGAAAATTCAATATGACCATGATCATAACATAGATCAGGTTGAAAGTATGTGTCAGTCTAGGCACTAAGCTTTTGGAAATGGAATATTCACTGCTCACCAGAATGAGGCAAAAACAAAGCAAAAACAAACAAACAAAAAATGCCATCTACTACAGACCATGGAAAGTTGCTGATTTAAAAGGAGTTGAGGGAGCAGATGCAGTTCAAGCAGTTGGGTACCTGCCTCCCACATGGGAGGTCCCAGTTTCAGTTCCTGGTGCCACCTAAAGAAGACAAGCAGACACAGCCAGCATACAGAAAGCACAGAGCTAGCAGCCTCAGAGAACAGACAGTGAGCAGACCAACAAGGGAGCTTTCTCGGGGAGAAGGGGGAAATAAATAAATAAATGAATCTTAAAAAAAAAAAAGATACAATCTCAAAGTAAAACATAAAAAATAAAATAAAAGTCTTTTGGAAATGGAAAAAAATGGCTGACTGTAAGGTGGAATTAACTCAGAGAATGAAGAAAGCAGAATTGCTCTTTCCACCCCTTTACCTCTAATACTTTCTATGGGATATTTCAGTTCTTGTAACAAAGTGTCCTATCTCAAAGTGAATTCTGTGTTTGGTTGATAGCCTATGTGAGAGAGCCTCTATATCTGTTTGAACTGATATGCCTGGGAGCTTTTTGATTTTTAGCTAAAAGAGAAAAGGATTTTGGTGCCAGAGAATGGAGTCAGGACAAAGGACTAGAGAAGTGATGTCATAATCAATCTCAGTCCAGACTCTTTCGCTGGGTTGGTTGAGCTCCAGGCAGAGGGGATGGGGTCAGAAGTTGGTGGAGCTGTGTTTGTGAAAAGCTTTGAGAGAAGCTGCATCAAGCCCAGGTGATAAAATACAACCCTCATGAAGCGGACTTGGCCCAGTGATTAGGGCGTCTGCCTATCACATGGGAGGTCCGCGGTTCAAACCCGGGGCCTCCTTGACCCGTGTGGAACTGGCCCACACGCAGTGCTGATGCGCGTAAGGAGTGTCCTGCCATGCAGGGGTGTCCCGGCATAGGGGAGCCCCACGCTCAAGGAGTGCGTCCCATAAGGAGAGCTGCCCAGCATGAAAGAAAGTGCAGCCTGCCCAAGAATGGCCCTGCACACATGGAGAGCTGACACAACAAGATGAGGCAATAAAAAGAAACACAGATTCCCCTGCCACTGACAACAGAAGCGGACAAAGAAGAACAGGCAGCACGTAGACACAGAGAACAGACAACTGGGGTGGGGGTGGGGGTGGGGGGGGCGAAGGGGAGAGAAATAAATAAATAAATCTTAAAAAAAAAAAAATACAGCCCTCTCACCCCCACCCTCACCCGGCCTCAGGCTGTGCTCTGTAGATTTCTAGAGACAGCCTCATGGTTTGGTACAGACATTAGCTTTCTCCCATGGGGCACAGGAGAGCAGGGACAGGCAGATGCTGCAGCAGACTGGGACTGCCACACTGGTGGGTCAGCACATGAGAGGGTCCCTGCAGGAGGGGCTGCACTGAGCAGGGGTGGGCCTGGGGAGGGTGGCTCTGCTCATGCAAGAACAGAAGGACTATGGGAAGCCAATAACCTCAGCAGGATAAATGAGACCTGGCTAGAACTGGCCCGCTGGTGGTTGTGATGTAACTTTGTGACACAGTTACACATGTTCTATGTTTTAGGCACTCAGGAAATTAAAAATTAAAAATGGACTCATGATATAATTTCACTGATATAGTGTGACTGAAGGGTGAAAATGAATGGCAAGACCAAATACCATTTTACAAAAGGTAATAGTAATTTGTTATTGTAGAACATAAGGTAAATGGATGTTTTAAAAAAATGTATGGGCAGCGGACTTGGCCCAGTGGTTAAAAATGTTGTAGAATTTGAGAGAAGTTCAATCATTTGAGTATAGAGAGGCCAGGACTCAGGAATGATTTTGAGAAGGAAAAATGGTTTATTGACAGCCGGCCGGACTCGGGAACTTTCTGTTTCAATCCCGAGCCTGGAAAAGATTTTTTAGTTCCTTTTATACAGAGAGAGGAAAGGCCAAATGGTCCTTTTGTTTCAGTTCTCAATAGGCTTGAATTAGCATATATTTCCACATCTTAGGTAAGCTTTTAGCATGGACCTCAGGCATTCCATAAGCTTTTAGCATATTTGGTTTGCATTTCCCCTGAATACTTAAAGTTTATAGACCTTGCATTGTTAAACTGTTTCCTGCTCACCAAGGGCAGGACTGCAGCCTTTTATCACCCCACACCCACAAGTCACAGATAGTTTAGGTTATCTCTGAAGAGACAAAGAGCCTCCCACCCATAGCTGACAACAGTTAGGGCGTCTGTCTACCAACTGCGAGGTCCGTGGTTCAAATCCGGGGCCTCCTTGACCCGTGTGGAGCTGGCCCATGTGCAGTGCTGATGCACGCAAGGAGTGCCATGCCACGCAGGGGTGTCCCCCGCGTAGGGGAGCCCCATGCACAAGGAGTGCACCCCGTGAGGAGAGCTGCCCAGCGCGAAAGAGTGCAGCCTGCCCAGGAATGGCACCACACACACACGGAGAGCTGACACAACAAGATGACACAACAAAAACCGTGCCGCGACAACAACAGAAGTGGACAAAAGACACAGCAAATAGACACAGAGAAGGGACAACCGCGGTCGGGGCGGGGGAGAGAAATAAATAAATAAATCTTAAAATAATAAAAATAAAAATGTATGATTCACAATGGACTGCAGCATTTTCTATGAAGTTAGATTATATTAGGTGACCCAAGTAGCCTTATAATATATTGGCTACTTGGGATCTTATAATGTCAGAGAACAAAGGATATGTGGTATATAAAGCTATATTGTTACTAAGGGAAAATTAAAGAAAGAAGCAAGCATTTTAATTTGGAGTTTAACTCAGACCTTCTTCCTATTACCTCCCCCTTGCTCACCCAAGCCAGCCACTCTGGCTCCCGAGCTGTCCCTCTGGCACTCCTGACTTGGCATCCTTGCGCTGGCCATCCTCTATATCTGGCACACTCACCTCCTGTTATCTACTAATTCTGTCACCTACTTCAAGTCTTTACTTCAATGTCACCTTTTCCATAACGTCTTTTGCCACCCTATTTAAAATTGAAGCCCTCTGGGGAAGAGACATAGCTCAGTGGTTGAGCTCCTGCTTCCCATGTACAAGGTCCTGGTTTAATTCCGGGTACTATTTTTTAAAAAAAATTGAAGCCTGCATCTTCCCCTGACCAATCAACCTCTCTTGCTCAGCTCTAGCTCAAAGTGTTCTTTTCTTCCATAGCACTTATCAGCTTCCAAAACGCTCTGGAATTTACTTATCATGTCTGCTGCTTATTCTTGGTTCCTCTCTGTCTCTCCTGAGGGCACAGTTCTTTGCTCTCTTGTTCACTGACGGACCCAAGAGGCATTCAATAAACATTTGCTAAGAGAATGAATTTATGGTGTGAGCACTGGAAAAAAATCTTGTGGGCTGTTAGATTTTATTGTTTTCAATGCTCTTCCCTAGAGTTAACTATTTAATGCCCCTTAAATTTTATCAAAAACTAAAAGAGTATTCAATTAATAGGTTGCTTTGTTTATAAAATACAAAAGAGAAATACCTCTTTAATGTCTATATGCCAGAGAACTAATGGAAAATTGGTTGCTTAATTTTGAATAAATAGACCTAGTCTCAAAGCAACTCCATTATCAGCCAACTCTTTAATACATTTAATAAGTAAATTCAAATTATTCTATGTATACTTGTCTTTAAACCTCACCTTGTCTTTTTGGTTGAGGACACAGGTAAGTATTATTGTCTTGTTTTAATTGTCAGGGAAAGTGATTTACTTTTCATCTATGTCTAAGATCAGAACACAAAAGTCCCAAATTTTACGACTGATCCCAAAAACAGAGCAAAGAAACTTGCATATTGGCTTATGTAACTCACAAAGAGGGAAGGGGACATCCGTCCACCATATGGAGGGTCCAGGGTTTGATCCCCAGGGCCTGATAGAGCGTCAACTGATAGAGTGTCCATCTACCATATGGAGGGTCCAGGGTTCGGTCCCCAGGGCCTCCTGAAGCATGTGGTAAGCTTGTCCATGTGCAGTGCTGCCATGTGCAAGGAGTGCTGTGCCACGCAGGGACATCCCCATGTAGGGGTGCCCTAGGCACAAAGAATGTGCCCTTCAAGGAGAGCTGCCTGGCGTGAAAAAAGTGCGGCCTGCCCAGGAATGGCGCCCCACACACAGAGAGCTGACAGCAAGATGACCCAGCAAAAAAGAGACACAGTTTCCCAGTGCCTCCCGATAACACAAGCAGATGCAGAAGAACACAGTGAATGGATACAGAGAGCAGACAACAAGGGAGACGCAAGCAGATGCAGAAGAACACAGCGAATGGATACAGAGAGCAGACAACAAGGGAGAAAGGGAGGAAAAAAATGCAAAGAAAGTCAAGCTTTTAAAATTAGCCAAATAATAAAATATGTAAAAATAAACTATTTCCTACAGTTTTCCATGGTAAAAGGAAAATGTCTACATGAAGGACTCACTTGATGGATTTGAGAAGGCATCTTGGCATCCTCCAGGATAAATCTGAAAGTGCCTTAAATGCTGGTACTGCTCATGCATCTTTGTCCCCTTTGGCTTGTGCATAGAAGTGACTGTGTTGGGAATGAATCATTGTGTGACTGGGTTTAATTATGAAAATACAACCACTTGTCCAGAGGGGTACCCTGGCAACCAATTTACTTGAATGAGTCATCCATCGTAAATGACTAACTGATGGGTGTTAAAGAGGAGTGACCTACAGGAATACCCTTTGTCTTAGGAAAATGCTATAAATCTTAAGACGCTGAGTCATGAAGCCACAAGGCTGGGCAGGGCACCACTGCCCTTAAAGGGTTAAGCTGCTGGTAATAAGAAAAAAGGGACAAATATAAGATAAAAAGATTTTAAAAAAAAAGAAAAAGGAAAAGAAAAAAGGGACAGCCAAACCAATCGTGTGGAGACAAGCTCTATTACCCTCTTGCCTTTCCTTCTGTTCAGATCAGGAATAGGTAAAGCCTATGCTCCCCTGCTACTTAAATAGGATCACTTACATCTAATTGTGTGATCAGACATCCTTTTTTAAAATTTTATTTTTAAACATTTTATGTTATATATATATATATATAACACAAAATTTGCTACCATCACCACCATCTGTTATCAATTTTTTTCAACACCCCACACAGAAACTCTGTACCCATTAAACAATAACTTTCTCTTCCTCCTGTCCCCAGGTCCTGGTAAGGGCTAATCTATACTCTTTCTCTTTGGATTTGATTTATTCTACTTTTTTTTTTTTTTAAGGAGGTACTGGGAATTGAACCTGGGACCTTGTATACTGGAAGCAAGTACTCAAACCACTGAGCTACACCCACTCCCCATTTGATCATTCTAGTGGAATCTAATGGAATGATAAAATATTTGTCCTTTGTGTCTGGCTTATTTTACTCAGCCTAATGTTTTTATCCATGTTGTGGCATGTATCAGAATTTCATTCCTTATATGACTGAATAATATATTCTATTGTATGTACATTTCACGTTCAGTTTATCCACTCATTTGCTGATGGGACCAGATGCAATTCCTCACTTGCACATCCCATATAGCTTTTGGTGCCAACTTCATGCCCCTTAAAGTTAACAAAGGATCTTTTTTTCTTCTTCTTTATTTTCTTTTAAATGTTACATTAAAAAAATATGAGGTCCCCATATACCCCCCATACTGCCCACCCCACCCCTCCCACATCAACAACCTCTTCCATCATTGTGGCACATTCACTGCACCTGGTGAATACATTCTGGAACACCACTGCACCACATGGACAGTGGTCCACATTGCAGTCCTCACTCTCCCCCATTCCCCCAGTGGGCCACAGCAGAACACACAACGTCCAGCATCCATCCCTGCAGCACCACCCAGGACAACGCCAAAACTTGAAAATGCCCCCACACCATATCTCTTCTTCCATCTCCCTATCATCAGCAGCCACCATGGCCACCCTCTCCACAGCACTATTACAATTTCTTCCCTTACTAATCACAATAGTTCCCCAGCAGAACACCAGTAAGTCCACTCTAATCCATACTCTATTCCTCCATCCTGTGGACCCTGGAATGGTTATGTCCAGTCCCCCTCTACATCAAGAAGGGCCTTAGATTCCACATGGATGATGGAGGTAATTCTCATGCTTTCAGCTGTAGGCACTCTTGGCTCCCTGGTATGATGGTTAACCCTCTTCACCTCCCTGTCAGCTGGCCAAGGTAAGTCCAACAAACCAAAGGTTAGGAGCCACAAGTCTGCTGAGGCCCAGGGCCTGGCCGTCACATGGACAGTTCAGAGATTCAGGTCTCCTGAGTATACACCAACCCAAATGCCAACCACAGGTCTGGTAAAAGTAACAGAAGAGGCATGTGGAGAAAGGTACTATCTAAGTCCAACTCCATCACACTCAGGAACACAAACTCCAAAGTAGGGCCAACTGGCATGGCCCTGAATTCCAGAGCCATCTGCTATGACCACAGAACCTGTGGGTCTCTGCAGCCCTCAGGAGAACCAGCACCTGGGTTTCCATCTACCTTGGCTATCTCTGGTACCGTGCTGAGGCATGCATAAGCATTACACCTCTGATGACCTCCCAGCTCTTTTTTGGAGACTCATAGCCATATAAACTCACTTGTCCTTTCCATTTCCCCCTTCTATCCAAAATCAAAAAGCAGTTTTTAACACCTGGTTTTACATGTAGGCTGAGATATTCTGCCAGTCTGAGTTGACCCCTTTATTCAAGGTCTTTTTCTAGTTACATCGTCAGCTGGTGCTTGGTAGTAATCCCTCAGCTCCAGGGAAGCTCATCCCCAAGAGTCATGTCCTACGCTGGGGGGAAGGCAATGCATCTACATGCTGAGTTTGGCTTAGAGAGTGGCCACATTTGAGCAACATGGAGGCTTTTAGGAGGTAACTCTTAGGCACCCTGCAGCTCTAGGCTTAGTTCATATTTCAGGCACACAGGCTCATAATCGGAGCCATCAGTATCAAGGGCTCATCGTTGGACCATCCATCTTTGTTGGTCTTTGCCATTGCACTTGGGGGATTGTTGCTGTTCCCTTGGGGAAGAGCTGCCCTGGCCAGGAACTCAGCACTGTCTCAGCTGTCATTTCCAACCGAAACCACTATGAAAATATCCAAACCTTTCTATGTCCCCTGTATACATGCCCTGGAGAACTCCCTCCCAACCATGTGCCCCCCACCAATAACACACCACATGAGTGCTCCTTCCCCGCCATAGCTGAACCTCTCTGTGGTCCAAAACTTCTTCAAAAAGGAAGCACAATATATTGCCAGTTTCCGTTAAGAGTAAAATGGAATATAGTGATGGGTTTAAAGGTTAAATAGAGAATACATCGTAATTTAGAAAAATTAAATAAAGGAAAACTAAATTGGGGTATCAAAAAATGAAAAAATGAAAAAGCTTTGTTTTTGACATTTTGCCTTTCATCACTGCTATAGGTGTTGCCCTGTATGTACAGTGGCAAGGCAATTCCTTCCATTTCTTCCTCAGTGTCTACATCCTTTCTTTCTTTCTTTTTTTTTTTTTTTTGTAATTACTAAGTTTGTCTTCACATAAGTTTTAGATCACAGTAATTCACATATACAATATATAGTACTCCCTCATATACAACATCCCTTCTCCAGCAATGATCTTTTTACATGTTCATATTATATTTGCTGCAGCTGATGTACAGATACTGAAACAATAGCTTTCAAACATGGTTCCACTTTGGTTTACATTATAGTTTATATTTTAGGCTACACAATTTTCTAAATTTTTAGTTATCTTATGGTTTACATTATGGTTTACATTTTAGCCTATATATAGACTTTTATATGTTTTTGGTATAATTTAACATGTCTTATATACATCATTGCATGATCTTGTGGAACACTTGCATTGCCCCACAGTTACACTGATTCCATGTATTCAACACCTCTTTCCTCATCCCCTCAGGGCCCACTATGACAATCAATCTTCATTACTTGAAGGAACATATTCAGAGATACTTGCAACAATGTTGAGGGCTTGACATACTCTACTGCCCTAACCCATTGGGAGCCACCAATTCTCTCAAGAGATACAATTCCCTCTGTTTGACAACATCAGTCCTCCCCAGGATGTGGGTACGCCTTCACTCTCATTGTACGGGTCTCCACCCAATGATATAACCCACTATGACAAAATGAGGACTCACACACTCCCTAGAAGCTTGCCCTGTGTCAGATGCTCCCCCTTAAGCATTTTAAACAGGTAACCTTCCGTATTATATTTTCTAAAGAGTTTTCTTTACATTATAATTTCAACGACATACCTGACAATCTAACAAAGGATATTGCTATCACGAGGATATTTCTCATTTACACACATTCATAGGAATTTATCATTTATACACATGCAACAAATGGGTCATGAGCACCCAACTCAAAGCCTATCTAAGTTCTTCCAAGATAAGTGTATAAGGCAATCTAATATAATCAATAAAAATATGATTCTATGTGACTTCTATGTACAGATTACTGTGCTATTTGAAATATAGGTCAAGCCCAGGCCAGCGCCTTAGCAATAAAAAGGCTGATTTTTACTGAAATAGGGATTTTAAGAGCCTGATTAATAAGCAAGGACCCTAAGCAAGGCATCTTGAGGGAGAGGAGAACGTACTGGAAGCTTGTGGCAGGTCAGAAGTTCCAGAAGTCACCAAGTTGAGGGGAACTTCAGGTAGAAAGAGCTATGAGGGAGTAGGAGATGAAGATGGGAACAAAAAAGGAAAGTTTCCAAGGGTGAATAAAAAAGAAAGACAGAGAAAATATTTGGAGGAGAATCCTGAGCTAACTTTTTTTTTCAAAGCCAATTTTTAAGAGGAGAATAGACTTGAAGAGAAAGGATGAAAGGAAGAGAAGTATGAAAATATTAAAAGTGTGAGTGAGCTAGAAAAGAGAAGAGAAATTATGCAGAAACTGATGCTATAATGGATCAAATAAGGAAATAACATCTCAACAAAATGGGAAAATGAGATATAGACAAAAAGATATTGATATTAAGTGTTATAAACAGCAGAATACAGGAACAGCCAGAAAAGGAGAAGCAAAGAGATCTATCCAGTTCTTTCATCTAGACCTGGGGGAATGCATGACAAGTTTAGCAATTCTGTGTGTCCAAATAATGTCAACACTTCCAGGTGAAAAGTGAGAAGCTGAGTCAGGCATCTGGGCATTTGGTCTATCTGATGCCAACAACATGAGTTTGGAAAAATGTGAAACATGTGGCTGGCAGACGGAGGGACCAATGCCTTTTCACCTAAATGCGGGGTGTCATGCAGACACAGTTTATGCTTTGAAGACAGAGCAATTTCCTATTCCAGAACAAAATGACTGTGGCTGTCTGCTGGTTTTATCCCAAGTTGTCTCACATACTCCCTTCATTCAGAAGTATTTATCGAGGGCCTGATATATACCTTAACCATTTGACAAAATCCACTCATTCCAGCTCATTGAATGGGCTCATCAACCTGTTCTACAAATTAGGTGGGGTTGGTGGCAGTAACATACCAAATGCTGATTTGCCAAGTCCCTTCCTTGGAATGCAACTAGGTCACCTCAGGGTGTATGGAAGGAGCCGTAACCAGCCTACAAGGCAGACCCTTTCTTCTTGGATGGGGATGTCAGCAGCAGCAGGAAGTAAGAAGTGTCCCAGGTGCCACAGCAGATGGAGATCCCCTTCTGCAGCCCAGCTTCAGCCTGGGCTACCTCAGCTCTGCCTTGTCTTCAGCTCAAGCCTGTCCCGAGGTCTGCCTTCAGAACTTCCCCTCCAAAACGGATATTCTTCCTGCAACCTTCTGGCATAGCCACGAGACCCTGTCACAGCTGCTGCTCTCATTGTTCTCAGGACCCATGACACCAGAGCTGGGTTCCCAAATAGCCCAGAAGCAGAATCTATTCACTTAGCTACTTACCAAACTGCCCCTGTGCAAAACACAAAGCAAGGGGAAAGGAGCGTAAGAGAGGGACTGGAGAGGGCTGGGGAGGGGTAGTGTTATTTTAGCCAATGTGGTCAGGGAAGACCTCCCCAAGGAGGTGATATGCAAGCTGACGCCTAAATAATGAGAAGGAGGCAGACTTCACTCCATGGATCCTTACATGTAGAGATCTCAGGAAAGAGCAGTTCAGGCAGAGGGAACAAGACCACTGAGAGTGGCAACAGGGGCTGGTCCCACAGCCAACACCTATCGTCTCCTGCCCATTCTCTCAGAAGTGCCCTCCCCTGCCATCCTCACGGGGGTGGCCCAGCAGCCATGTTGGCCCTTCTTGACCGCTCACCTCAGCTGGAGTTGAGAGACTCAGGGGTGAACTCTTCAAACAAGCTAGACTCTTTGGTTTTTCTTTCCTGGAAGTTTGGATTTGGACTTGAGAGACCACTGGTCAGTTGGTAAACATGGCTGGACCTGTATCATGTGAACCTGGGAGTTGTGGGTGGCCATATTCTGCCATACAAATTGAGGAACAGAGAAAGCTGGTCTTCAGAGAGAGGCAGGGATGAATCAAGAAGCTGTACAGAGGCAAGTCAATGCAGCTTAAGTGGCTGAGCTCCTGCTTCCCATGTGTGAGGTCCTGGGTTCAATCCCTGGTACCTATTTTTTTTAAAAAGCTGTACAGAAAGAAGAGACAAGAGAGTCTTGAGGTATTTACATTCCTGACTCAAGGCCCTTTCAGAGACCTACTGACATTCTGCATTTGGATTTTGTATGTCACCCTTGGACCCCTATTTTAAATTAAAAAAATTTGTTTTTCTGCTTGGGCTTGTGGAAGCTGATTTTTGTCACTTGCCACCGAGGAGCCCTAACACAGAACATAGGCCCTGCAGGGGCCTCACTGGAGGCCGTGTGACTTGTGAGTAGTGATGGAGACTGTGCCAGAGAGAACCGGCTTTCCACGTTGTTGCTATAGCGACAGCTAGTTGACTCATGTTCCAGCATTTCCACATTGGCTCCTGGGGGCCTGGGAGACACCCTTGCTCCCTGGGAAGTCTTTTCTAGGAAATTGGGGTTGGAATTACCATTCCTGCTAGGCGGCCTGTTCCTCCTACCCTCAGCCCAGGTTTGCTCAAGCTCAGGTTTCTCCAACCAATTCTCATGAGTTCTGGCTGCCACCTTGTTGCATTCTCTGCCCCTCAGCAGATTCTATTCTTCTCTCTTTTCTCCGCAATGTCATACTTTTTTTGTTTTTCCCAGAAACACATAGGCTTGCTTTATCTGGACTTTTCCCAGCCTTTTACTAAACTGAAACAATGAAAACATGCTCTGGGTGCATCCTCATCTATCTGCAGTTCTGTAACATGTTAGAGAAAGCAGAGGGGAGGGGATGGGCTGGGAAATGAGTTTGCCGCTGTTAATAAGCATCGCCTCCATGAAGCAGTAGTGCTCACAGCACAAACAGACCCATGGGGCTTGGTGGGGCTGTGCAGGGTGGGGTGGAGCAGGACTGACAGTCTCCTGCTCCAAGCTCCCCCCACCACCGCAACTGGCAATGTGCCTTGCATATTTTTAATGCATCTGCTAGCCAGCAACCACAAATATTTCCATGGAATGAACTGCAGAGATCTGGTTTGCACAGAAAATCAGAGGATGTGGAAGAGGATTTCCCCCTCTGCACTTCTGAAGGGCATGCCATGTCTTCTGAGCCCAAACGGGCAGAACTAACGTCATAAACCTGCAGAGGAGCTACTGCACGTTAGTTACACTGGGCTTGTTCACTATGAACTGTGGCAGGCACGTAACTACAAAACCAGATTCTAAATCATATTCTTAGTATAAGGCAGCTAAAGGAGGAGACATTTCTCAGAAGAAAATCTTTCTAATCCAAGCTGTAAGTCATATCTCTTCAAATACCTTTTTATTAACAGCAGCAATGATATTTACAATCATGGAAATCCCAGAGCTATTTGCCCATAGTCTAACTCAAGAGTGAAGGTCAAGGGTCTTACAATCTGATAGGAAATGTCCTTGGGCTTATTCTAGATCCAACATACAATTGGAGGTGGGAAGAAATGAAGGCATGAAAGGTTCCGTTCATGTTATAGAGATGAGAATGAACACTTTCCTAACATTTAAGTTAATAGAAACCCTTCCTAGGGGTAAAGAAGAAGTAGAGTTGAGTAACTAATTCCTGGTGATGTACTGGTATGAAATCAAGAAAAAATTTACCTGCTACTAGTACAGTATTCCAGGAAATAAACTTGTTTACCTCCCTTGGCAACCCACAATCACAACCCAGAGCTTGTCTGCCTCTCCTGTTCATTCATTCATTGTCTACTATTTTCCAGATACCATGGTAAAAGTAGAGGACACAAAAGTTAAGTTCCCTGTGCTTGAGGAGCCTCAACTATTGGTTTAGACACCCACATAAGCAACTAAGCACAGTATAATGTGATAACTGCTAGAGCTGAGGGATATGGAGGAAGGACAGAGCAATGGGTAATTTATTTTTCCTGCGATGGGGAGAGATGAGGCAGGGGCAATGGGAACAACCTGAGCAAAGCCATAGGGGCACAAAGTGTGCCAGGTGAGGTATAATGATAAGAATGAACATTTACCCTGGGTTTATTATGTGCTGGGTGCTGTTCTAGGCATATTCTATCCTCTACCACATTTAAGCCTTATAGCAACCCTACGAGGTAGGTATAATCACTCTCCTTATTTTGCTGATGGGGAAACTGAGGCACAGAGAGGTCAAATAACTTGCTCAGGTTCACACAACCAGTAAGTGGCAGAGCTGGGGTTTGAAACCAGGCAGGGAGGCCTCCCAATGCAGGGAGTGAAGCACCGTACTATACTGCCTGGTCAGAGAATGCATGTGGTATACATAGGTAGGCAGGGATGCTGTGGTCAGATTCACAATGGCCTCCAGTGGCATTCACTTTATCCTACTAATAAAGGAGCCTTTTAAAACAGACATAATTAGATATATCTTTGCTTTAGAAGGATAATGTAGGGGCAGAATGAATGATGAATTGGAGTAGAGAGGGACAGAAAGGGAAAAACCAATAGAATGCTATTGGAATACTCTTAGGAGAGTGTCCAGGACAGTGGCAATGAGAATAGGAAAGGTTATCTCTATTTGCTTATGAGGGAGGTGTTAGAGCTGGATGACAAACACCTGATATGCAAGCAACCCCCAAAGCAGAACTGATAACTGATCACAGCACTTTTTCTTGTCCAGGTCAGATGCTGTCTCAGAATCCTTCTCAACACAGTGCTCCATGCTGCCACTACCAATCAATCAAAGTTGGTACACAAGATGACACCTGATTTGTTATCCCTCACTGGGACTGGCATTTCATAGGTGGAATCCCCAGGACTCAATAGCAGTTAGAATTCATGAATGAGGGGGAAAGAGTGGCCACAGATGACTTGGAGGCTTCAGAGTTGGGTGCCTGAATGGAAAGTGGTGCTGTTGATTGTGATAGAGAGCAGAGAAGGTGTGGTTGTGTGGGAAAATTATGAGTTAGGGTTTTGCACATCCTCAGATCTGAGGTCCAATGGGGCATCCAAGAGTAAAGGTTGAGATGGAAATATGGATCTGAGCTCAGGACAGGCCCAACCAAGAGTTTCGGTAAAGGGTAGGTGCCTTTACGCCTTGGAAATGAGGAGAAAGAAGAGAGTGCTGCTCTATAGCCAGACAAAGAACGCTTCCAGATGGCCATAGCCAAGGGTGTTAAATACTGCAGAGAGGTCAGGAGCAAGCATGAAGGCAGAAAGAGGCTTCCATAATGGGAAGATTTTGCTGCCAGTCTCAAGAAAGCATTTTCAACAGTGTGATTTGGGTGGAAGCCAGTTTAGTTGGGTTGATGGTCAAAAAGAAGGAGAGGAATGTAAAGCTATTCTTTCAAGAGGTTTGGAGGCAGAATTCAGGAGGGGAACCAGAGTACGTTGCCCAATGGGAGGAAGGACCAGATGGGCAGAGCAAGATTGAAATCGGTGGTTGGCAGAGTGGCTCTTCAGTAATGGTTCAAGGTATCCAAGGAGGTAAGAAGGGGTGAATTAGGAACCAGGAGGACTTCTTGGGAAGAAGAGGTACTGAGAGTGTAATTGACATGTACTGGTGTGATTCTTACCACTAGTCTAGTGCTCTGTCTTTTGCGGTAGCTATTTTATCCCCAATGCTTAACCCAATACCTGGCACTGAATGAATAGGTGCTGAGAAGTGAATGAATGGCTGAATGGCTTCTCTTTTTCTTAGATGTGAAGCAAGGAGTTACTGGCGCCAACGTTCTTAATAGTAGGTGACGGAGAAAAGCATTTTCAGCTGGTAATGAAGAGAATGGAGACGTGCTTGGGCTCTGGCAAAGAAACGATAGGACATGATCAGAGTCACCAGAGTTCACATACAAGCTACACCAGAATTTTCACTCTTAAAGGTGAAGAAATAAAGGGAAGGCAACAGTCATTTCTTTTTGAAATACAAATTAGAAGTCCACATGACCAAAGATTTGCAAAGCTCAGTAATTAATGATGCACTTGGTACTTCCTTTATAATTTTCTCTTTTCTCAAGATAAGCAGGAAGTAACCAGTTCTATTGTCTAGCACTTCTCTGGTGGGAAGAAGCTTTCTAAGATAAGTATGTTTAGAGGTGCATTACTTTTTCAAATGTAAGTAAGATTAGGTTTGGGAAAAAAAGTGTTCCTTCTATATGTGTCTTTTCTCTCCCGTAGGTTTAAAAAAAAATGTTTTCCCCTTTGCCATAGCAAAGGAAACAAAATTACATAGATGTTTGCCAAAGAACACAGCAGTGGGAGCTACATTATTATGCATCCTTATAATTAAGATGAGGATGACACAGTAAAAATGTATTCCTTTAGTGATATTATGTAGTCTACGTTATTCCTTCTGAGGATCTCATCTATTTGTTCCGAAGGGCAGGCAGTTTCACAAGCCACTTGTTTTTAGGTTACCGAGTTCCTCAGCTGGTTCTCTCTAACTGCGTCACTGGGCCTCACAACCCCATTACATTCCAACTGCTGGTGAATCCGGGGGAGCAGGATGCAGGATGCAGAACAGGCCTTGGGACCTCAGGTTTCCTACTTCCAGAAAGAGGGAACCCTTGCTATTCTGTCCTTGGTGGGAGCTCTAAGGATTAAGTGCTAGCTCCTTAACTCCCTCTCAGGACAGATTTAAATTTCTTAAATGAAAAATCTGAGTAAGGGAAACCCAGCAAGGTTTTGACTTAGAGGTCAGTTAGCCTTGTAGAAGCCCCAGTTTGGCTATCTCCTAGGCTACAGAAGAAGCAGGCTCCAAAAAGATGGGTGCTAGAGCCAAAATCTTGTGGAGTAGATATGGTAATGTTTGTTTTTGAATTTTTCTTGCAGTGGGAAGCTGATTTGGCCTAATGGATAGGGCGTCCGCCTATGACATGGGAGGTCCAAGGTTCAAACCCAGGGCCTCCTTGACCTGTGTGGAGCTGGCCCATGCTCAGTGCTGATGCACGCAAGGAGTGCCCTGCCACACAGGGGTGTCCCCGCGTAGGGGAGCCTCCAGAGCAAGGAGTGCGCCCCGTAAGGAGAGCCACCCCGCGTGAAAAAAGTGCAGCCTGCCCAGGAATGGACCGCACACACAGAGAGCTGACGCAGCAAGATGATGCAACACAACAAGACAGATTCTGGGTGCCACTGACAAGAATACAAGTGGACACAGGACACACAGTAAATGGACACAGAAAGCAGACAACTCGGGTGGGGAAGGGGAGAGAAATAAATAAAAAATAAATCTTAAAAAAAAAATTTTTTTCTTGTGGTAACATGTATACAACATAACATTTCCCAGTTTAACCACTTTCAAGTATAAAATTTAGTGCCATTAATGACATTCACCATATGGTACCACCCTCACCACCAACCATTACCAAAACCTCTTCCTCACCCCAAACAGTAACACTATACCCATTAAGCATTAACTTCCCATTCCCCACCCCCCACCCCTGCCCCTGGTGTTAATGTTTTCGGTTTGGTTGTTAGGCTGTTTCTAAAGGGTATGCTGGCAGTTCCTCATATTATCACAGTGGAAATCAAATCATGTGCTTCTGTGTTTGGACAGGAGGAGGGCACCTCCCACCCCTGACTCTGTGACTTTGGAGGCGTTTATTATGTACACAAGCAAAAAAGTCTCCCCAAGAATCCCTTCGACTGCTGTTGCCACAGGTGAGCAGATGCAAGCATTTGTAAATAGGTCATCCTCACAATTTTAGTACACGTGGGGAAATCATAGCTAGAACTCAAGCCAAATAGCACGGTTTATTGGCTGAGCTGGCAGTATAAGCTCTCACCACCCTTCAAACAGGGACAGAGTCTTTCATCTGGGTGTGAGCCCCTTGAGGCAGAACAAAGCTCCAGGCTTGATTTGAAGTCAAAGGATACCTCTGCGGTTGAATGAAGCAGTGGACAGGCAGGCATTATCAAAGCCGTAACGAACTGTAGTTCAGTTTTCTATATATCAAGGTCAGTGGGGTGGGATGCGGGGACAAGAGATCCAGGCCCCACATTCATAAAGGCCCTCACATTTGGACTTCTGCACTAACTGCAAACGAGGCTATAAACTCAGATACAGAGATATCCTTACAGGAGGGAAAGAAGACAACATTCATCGTATTTATCATTTTATTTTATTTTTTAACATATTTGAATCTTTATATTTAATATGGCTTTCCCATAGGCCAATTAAGTTTCATTCTTATTTTTTAAGTATTTGAACTCAGTCTTTTAATTAATCTATGTTTTCCCCTTCCCTTCCCACTCCCTGCTGTTTTTGCTGTCTGTGTCTATTTGCTGTGTGATCTTCTGTATCTATTTCTCTTTTTGTCTTCTTTTCTCATCTTTCTCCTCTAGGATTCCTGGGGACCTCAGATGTGGAGAGAGTTCTCTGTCAGCTGTGCCACCTCAGTTCCTGGTCTCAGCTGCCCTTCACCTTGACTCTCCCCTTCATCTCTTTTGTTGTGTCATCATCTTGCTGCGTGACTCACTTGCACAGGCACTTGGCTCACTGTGCGGGCACTCAGCTCACCACACGGGCACTGGCTCGCCGCAAAGGCACGCTTTCTCTTTGTTTTTTTCACCAGGAGGCCCCAGGGATCAAACCCGGGTCCTCCCATATGGTAGGTGGAGACCTTATCGCTTGAGCCACATCCACTTCCTAATTCATCATATTTAAATTTAAGAGTCACAAATATTAAAACAGTTAACAATTTAAAAACTGTTAGCCATTTCTTTTCTTTTTTTTTTTCCCAAAATACCAGGAGCCTCAAAAGTGGGATTGGCCTGCCTTCCCTCTGCTTCTGTTAGCAGAGGGACTTTTGCTGAGTGGTAACTGAATGACTATGACCCACAGGATTCTGAACAGCACATGCTCACAAAGAGTTTACCAAGAGAAACAGCTCTACACTCTTTTCCTGGCAGTCAAATGTCCCGTGTCCCTTCCCCTCCCAGGAGAGCAGGTGACTGCGCCTTCTCCTGCAGTGAGACCCACACAGCCCCCAGCAGCTCCAGCACAAGACTCAGCTTCCTCCCTACACTGTTTGTTCCCCAGCCCATCAGCCCATTTAACAAGTCCCTTCTGCACCCCTGGGAAGGGGGGGATGGGGGGGTGGGGGGTGGGGGGGGCGGGGAGCAAGATATGGTGTGGCCTCCAATACTGCGTATTTGCAAGAGAGCACATGAAAAGAGAAGTCATAATAGTGCAGTTCCTCCCTCAAGTCTCATGAGGATTTATAATTAACGTTCCACCACAGAGCTGAGCTCTCTGTTCCTCAAGGCCTTTGGGATGAAAGACAACAGTAATGCTCATTTCTCACTTGGCAGTTCATGTGGTCACCAGCTGCTGAAGCTGCACCTCAAACCTTTCATCTGGAAACGCCTTTAGGTAAATGAATTCAGAGTGTCAACATAATCAGCCACAGAGCTTTGGTATTTAGAAGAGAATTATAGGCTCCTCTCTTTTCAGGGCCAGGATGCCAAGAATCACCAGGGAGGGTAGATGAACAGGCAGCGATATCTGTGGGGTGGTAAGAGTGATAACCCCTTTTCAACTTGACACAACAAATACTTATCAGGGCTTACTCTGTGCAAGCGTTGTGCTAAGTCCCAGGACGAAAGAGCATTTGCTTCTTGTTCTCAGACCATGGAGGAAGTTTGATGTCATTCAGAGTTCAGGTTTTGGACTCAGAAAGATGTGGGCCTGAGAACACTTGGCAAAGAACCTATCACATCCAGTAAAGGGTAGTTCCTATTCTTTTCCTCCGGAAGCTTTGTTCTCACCAACCCTCCCAGGGCCTGGACACCTATGCCCAATTCCCAGTCCCATGGTTCCTGTCTTTTATTGCCAGAGCTGGCAGAAGCCGATACCTTCTTGGCTCTCTGACCCTTACACCTTGACAGTATGTTTCTCCTGGTCTCCAAGATGCCCATCTGCGGCCAAAGCTGAACCTCCCGGATACTGCCTGTCTGCATTTCTAGGGACCATCCCTACTCTGCTCAGTCCCAATAACCTATTACCTCCGGGTTGAGTCAATTTTACTGTTGAAATAACCTCTGGTGTCCCCAGCCCTAGGCAAACCTCACCTCTGATGATGTCACACTTGCTCAGAAGCTTTGGATGGCTCCCCATGACCTATAAAGTAAGAGGAAATCCCAGCCTGTGGGTCTCAGTTTGCCATGCTTGAGCTCCAGCCTACTCTCTAGTTTTGTCTCTTTCTGTTATCTGCATGTAATACACCAAAGCTCCAGCCTTAGTGGAGTAATTACATAACTTGAGAATGTTCAGATGTTTCCTTCCTACATATTTTGCTCTTGCTGGACTTTGATGGAATTTTTAAAAAATTTTTATTGCCATAACAAATACACAACTCAACCTTAATGGAATTTTTTTTGTCTTTATTTATTTTTTTTAATGTTACATTAAAAAAATATGAGGTCCCCATATTCCCCCCCCCCCAAATGGAATTTTAACATAGGAAGATAGTGTGACAGGGAGTTGACTAAAACGAAAAAACATGAAAAAATATAGAGAGATGGGAATAATTGGAGACTAGAGAGGAGAAATATTTGGGTTCTGGGCACTTACAATCTCAGCATCATCATCCTCAAAGGGAAAGGATTACATGAACCATCTGGTCTACCCCTGGCTTTCAGGTTGGGGAAATGTTTTCATTCCCATTCTATACATTAGACCACTAAGGTCCAAAGAGGTTAAATGAGAGTAAGAGAAATTTTTAGACAGACAAACTGGAGTCCTTTTATGGAAGCCTTTTAATGTCAGGTTAAACCGCTGGTACTATATTTAGTCAACAATGGGGGCAATTGAAGGCTTTCAGTAGAGTAGTGACATAATCAGAGCTCTGCTTTGAGGCAGTGTTTTCAAACTGTGGGATATGACCCCTTCGTGGGTCACACAGTCAGTATAGTGGGTCATGACCAACATTTTATAAAGCAAACAAGAAGAGGCTAGAATAAAAATTTAAAAAAAGAGTGCAGTAGTGTTTGTGAATTTTGAGTGTATATTGGTTTGTGAAGTAAAATGTATTTCTTCTTGTGTGTCTTGGTCAAAAAGTTTGAAAGCTCCAGTCTTAGGAACATTAATGTGGTGGCAAATCATAGGTTGAGTCAGGGGTACAGAGGAGAGCCTGGAGGCTGGGAATCTAATTAGGAGGCTCCTGTCATAGCCCAAATGGGCATAAAGAATGGACTGAATAGGAAGGAGAAGCCCTGGAAGGGTAAGAAAGGGGTGAACATGAGGGATTCTGTGGAGGTAGGAGCCTCAGGACATGGGGACTTGGACATGGGCTCATGGAGAGGGGAAGTATCAGTAAGGAATGACTAAGTGGCATGCTCGGGTACTTGGGAAATGCTGTTGTCTATAGCAGGGCGGGGAGAGGTTGGGAGAAGAGGCTGGTTTGAGGACCAGCACAAAAGACTAACAGAGGGACATACAACCATTGTCATGTACTGGTTAAGGCAGATACCCAGCAGAAAACAAAATTCACTCAGATTATTCCAACGAAGAGAACTGAAGGCAATGAGGACTTCCAATGTGGGCAGGCTTAAGGGAACCAATGGGGGGTAATGAGGCCCCTAGAAATTAAACAAGGTAGCAAGCTCTTCTCAAATTCTTCTTGGTCCCAAGATTCTAGGGCACTATTTCCCAACTTCTCTTCTGTTCTCCTATCCCTGAAACAAACACACAACTTGGTGCTGCTTGGTTTTTCACTGTTGCTACTCCTACTGCTATTATTTATACCTTCATTATTACCACAGACTAACATTTATTGAAACTTTATTCTGTACCAAGGGCTTTGCATGCATTATTTCATTTAGTCATATTTACCTCATTGTGGCAATTTGAGATTATTTATCAATACCCAAAAAGAAAAAGAAAAAGATTGTTTGTAAACTAATCTATTCCTCTGGGTGTGATAACCCTTGATTGTGTCAGATTCACCTGAGATGTCTTTGATTAAGTTATCTGTTAAGATTAGGGTTTCGATTGGGCCATGTCAGTAGGGTATGACTCAGGTTGAGTCCCCACCCCTTGGTGGGCCTATGTAAATGGACACTCACTCAAGAAGACAAGAGAAGAGAGAGCTCTGCCTTGTTTGAACCTGGGACCCCGGGGAGAGATGAGCCATTTGCCGGATAGTTTGCAGCTGAAGAGAGCAGAGCAGCTGAGCAGCTGAGAAGGCCCAGAAAGAAAGGAGCCCTATGCCAGAGACTGATATAGGAAGCCCTGGGGATCAGGCAGAGATCAGCGACCACCTTGCTTCAACAGGTGGCACCTGACTTTGGTGAGAAAGCAACCTTGAGTTGGACTCTTTAGGACCTTGTAACCAAATAAACACCCTTTATGAAAAACCAACAGATTTCTGCTACTTTGCATCAGCACTCCTTTGGCAGACTAATAGAGTCGTGAATTGGATTTATCATTATTCCAACTTTACAGAGTAAAAAAATGGAAAGTCAGGGAGATTTAAAAACTTGGCCACGTTCACACAGTTAGTAAGTGGCAAAGCTGGAATATGAAGCCAGGAGGTCTGATTTCTTAAACACTCTTAATCCCCGCCATGTACTGCTAATTACAGAGAAATAGAGGGCAACAAAGGTAGGAAATACCTGGGTAGTTAACCACAGCAAAAGTTAAAGTCAGTCAGTCATTGGTGATGTCTCACTTTTTACAAAAGAGACTGGGCCTCTTCTGGTCTCGCTTTCCTACTTCCTTCTTAGAAGCTCCAGTGGGAGTTCTCTGGTCTAGGCTTTTTCTGGAAAATCATTCGCCTACTCACCAGCCACTCACAGAGTTGGAGGCTAGAGTCATCGCCTCCGGTTTTAGCCAGGGGTCCTAGATGCAGGATCATGGGGTGTGTACTTTCACAAACTCCTCCCTAGTTTTCTCTGGTTGGGGACCCTCAGTGACCCTTCTACTCTGCAGCTGCTTTACTCTAATCCAGTCGAGGATCCCAAAGCTTCCTCTCTGAGCTTTGGCCCCCTGCGCTGACTTCAAAGTTGCCCCTTCTGCTCCCTCTCTTCTCTCCTGCTTCTGGCCCTGGAAGTTCTCATCCCTGTTCACGGTTCCTGAGGTGTTTTAACATAATCCAGTGGTAAGGCTGGTTCTAAACAAGGCTCAATCTCAGATAGTCCAAGCGGCTCTCTGAACCTCATTTTTTCCAGCAGAGGATGAGCCACAACCAATATCCCAGGACCTGCCTGCCACCTGGACCTCCCCCGGCAGTCCACGGCTGACCGCCATCCCGCGCCCCAGGTCCTCTCTCTGCACCTCTCACTGCTCCCACTTCCCAGTTGAAGGAGCCAGACTTCCTGCTCAGCTCTTGCCCTGAGCCCAGCAGAGGATTAAACAAGGCGGCCCCAGCTCTCCAGCCGAGCAGGCTGCTCGCTCCAAGCTCCTGTCTGATGACTCACGGCTCTCATGCCCCGGCTCTCATGCCCCGGCTTTCCTCCCCCGCTTTGTTTGAGCAAATGACTTGTAGTAATGGTCTCCTTTTTTTTTTTTAGCAGTAGAAAATTCCTTTTCAACTACAGAAATAAGAATGACAACCCCCAATGCCATGCCATTAATAACACACAACACAACACAACACAACACAACACAACACACACACAGGACTTTTTAAAACCAGGCTTCCTGGGCTGGGGACAGGTGATTCTCTCCTGGTGAAGGAGGTGGAATGTTAAACTACTTTGCTTCCATCTCCCACAAACGGAGATTCTTCTTCACACTAGATGGCAAAAGAACAATTGGTGAAGGAGAAGAATGTAAGCCTGAGAAAAGTCACATGTTAAGAAGAGAAAACCCACCTAATTTAAGGGCCAGCAAGCGTCTCTGCCCAGATTAATTCTGTTTTAGGGCATTGGTTTCAAACTTTTTAAATAGTATAATTCTTTTCAGACAAAACTTTTATGAACCCTAGTATAAAAAACATTAAAGAAATAATTGGAGCATACATTGTAAGTTATTTAAAACTTATTTTTTATAAAGTCAATGGATAAGAAAAATTAAACTGTTTTGATGGACACCAAAATTTGAAATTAATTTAGATGTAACCAGTGAAATCTTACATCAAACTTAGCATCTAGTTTAGTTTTATGTATTGTTTTACTTGTAAATGGTAAACAGATATTTAAAACCAGATTGTTGGGAAGTGGACATGGCTCAACTGACAGAGCATCTGCCTACCATATGGAGGGTCCAGAGTTCGATACCCAGGGCTTCCTGACCTGTATGGTAAGCTGGCCCTCGCACAAGGAGTGCTGTGCCATGCAGGGGCGCCCCCACATAGGGGAGCCCCACGTGCAAGGAATGCACCCCGCAAGGAGAGCCACCCTGTATGAAAAAAGCACAGACTGCCCAGGAGTGGCACCGCACACATGGAGAGCTGATGCAGCAAGATGATGCAACAAAAAGAGACACAGATTCCCGGTGCCTCCTGACAATGCAAGTGGACGCAAAAGGACATATAGTGAATGGACACAGAGAGCAGACAACCAGGGGGTGTGGTGGGGAGATAAATTTTTAAAAAATTGTCTTTAAAAATTTTTTTTAATAAAAAATAGATAAAAACAGATTGTGCCATCATTTGTCATCTACTCTTCAAACTAATACAGATTTCAAAATGGAATACCAGAATTTCTTTTTATTTCCAAGTTTAATCATTAAAATTGTTGAATTTCTTGTCCTAAATATTACACCCAGACTGGTAGTATCCCAGACTTTCTGCAAACAGTAGAGACATATGGCAGGTTAGGCATTTGCTTGTGATGCACAACAGAGGCATAACAGGAGCATGGACCAAATGGATGCTTTGAGGCTTGTGAGGCATTTGACTGAGCACTGCATACCTGAGTCCAGTGTTCTAGGGACAGAAATAGAATGCCAGCGCAGGCCCATAACCTCCCAAATTACTAGCATTTCCAATATAGGCACAGAAATGGTCAAAGAGCAAAACTACCTATGGTGACGGAAGTCAGAATAGTGATGGGGGCAGGGATGGCACTGAAAAGGGCCACAGGGGAACCATCTGGAGTGCTAGACATGGTCTATAGCTCCATATAGGTAGTGGGTATGTGGGGTCGATTAATGTGAAAATGCATGAGCTACACTTAAGACATATGCATTTTATCATAGGCAAAGTATACTTCAAAGTCCAGTTAGAAGAAAGAATGGAAGGAAGGGAGGAAGAGAGAGAGGGAGGGAAGGAGGGAGGGAGGAAAATAAAGGCAGGACAAACTTTATCCCACGATTAGCTCAAACCTTTATCAGCACAAGTTTTTATGCCAACCGTTTCCAATGTGTTATAATTTGGTAGGTAACACAACTGTTTGTGTTTTTTATTATAACCTTAAAAATAGTTTAAAATGTATTTAAAAATGAAATCCAAGTATTTTAAAATATAAAATTCAAATCAAATATATTTGAAAGATGAAACTCAATCACCAGTGGCCTCACAATCATTCTGGTAATCTTTGAAAAGCATGGAAAACTGCAGACGTGCTGGGTGACCAGAGACTGTGTGACAGGCCAGTGGAAGAGGCACGAGCAGCATTCATGGTCCAGTGGATGGCACAAAGCCTTGAGTATCTATCAACCCAGGTTCAAATCCTAAACCTGCCAGTTACCTAAGTACCTCATCAAATATGGAGCCTCAGTTGCCCTGACTGTAAAATGGGTATAATGTCATCTGCCTTGGAGCTGGGGAATTAAGTGAGAATATAGCTAAAATGTCTAGCACAGCTAGCAGGCACCAGTTTGTTCCCTACTGTATCCCAACAGTAAAATATACTGGATTAGAGAGTCTGACCACCTTCCATAAAGGATGCCATCCCCCCACCATGGCTCCCTCATCTGCTGGTTCATTGTGTTTTTGCTCATTGTTTTGCACTTGCTGTTTTTCCTCGACGTCTGCTCATTGTTTGTTTGTCTTCTTTAAGAGGCAACAGGAATGGAACCCGGGACCTCCCATGTGAGAGGCTGGCACTTAACTGCTTGAGCCACATCTGCTCCCTTCAGGGATGCCTTTTGACTTATTTTTCCAGATGCAAAGATGAATTTGCATTGTACCATCCATGATTACAGCTGGCCCTCCTTGCTGTCAACGACACATTGGGCAGATGATACACAGGCTATGGACAGAAAGCCTTCAATACAAGTGGGGGTGCTGGTCATCCCCACCTTATAGAAAAATGGCCAGAATGTGAGAGGAAGGACGTCAGGTAGATAAGCTGCACCCTGGTTCATCTACCAGAGCAGAACACGAATTCGTCAAAGGACAGAAGGAACTTCTCTTTCTGGCTTCCTGGCTTTTCACTTCCTCTTCTTTTCTGTCTCTCCTTTTCCCCCTTGTCTGTGCCCAGCTCAGCGAAGCAAGCAGGAGAAAATCACCACAGGTTATCTTAGTCATTGGGCAAGAAGGTGATAGCATCTCCCCACACTTTGAACACGGGAGTGAAAACCAGTCTCTCGTCGCTAATTAAATGCTAGGTTCAGGACGTTCTGGTGGGGAGGTGCTGCTCCCAGAGCAGACGGGCGTGGCCTTGGCCCCAGCGTGTTGGTCTCAGTGTTCTTCGCTTCTTTGGAGGTTCTTGCCATTTGGTCTATCGATTGCGTTTACTCAAAAGCACCAGCGTTTAGTTTGGTCTCAGGGCCAGGTGTCCCCCTTCAGATCATTACCTGAGGGAAATGGTTTTGAGCTGGAAGACAGAGTCGGGCCTCCCTCTGCTTGTCTCTGGTAATCTTCGGGTTCCAGCAAACATGCCTCCCAGATGCTATTGATCCTTAATAACTCCTTCTTGTCCCCCAGTTTTACAGAGCTGAACCAGCGAGGCCCTGAAAACAGATCTCAGTTTCACAGCCCTCCTCGCTGCCTGGGAGCTCAGGGAAACGAAGGGCCACATTCCGCTCCCAGAGGATCCATCTGTTCAGCTGGGAGGGGGCGGCTGAGAGTGAAGGTAAAGCCCAGAGACCGGGAGCTCCCGCTGAGAGCCCTGTGAGGCGTCTGTTCCCATTTGCTGTCCCCTGGTCTTCAGCCTTTTCCATAACGAAGGTTTCAGGCCCCTCCCCTCTGCTGGAGCCTTCAGAACCCAGAGGAAATTTGTGTTTCAAATTTGCTGTCAGCCAAGGGCTAACGTGGCCTGTACAGTGCTGCCCGCCCCCCGGCTGTGGCGCTGAGGCGAGGGTCGCCTTTCTGTTCGCTCTCACAGAGGGCGTGAAGGCCTCTGTGAACAGGCCTTTGAAAACTTTTTGCGAAATCCACAGCCTACATGTTCTCTGCCAGTTCTCTGCTTGCTGGTTATGTTGCAAGAATGTGATCCAACTGCTTCCACACCCAGATGAATCAGCTCTAGGTTTAATGAGTTTATGTTTCCCAGGCCTTCCTGTGGCAGCCCCCCCTCCTCCGACGGGACTGCCAGGTGCTCCCCAGGCCCCAGCATTGCCCGTGGGGAAGGAACGCGCCCTCAGCCTGGCCAAGGGAGAGTTGGCAGAGAAAGAGAGATCGCTGGGCTCGAATGTGGCAAAAGGCCAAAACTTTGGATAAAGCCCATGGAAGAGAGACTGATGAATTATGCTGAAACGGATCCTTCTCTAGGGAAAGGAATTGTTTAGGGAAAGTGTATGCCTTAATTACTGTGCTTACTAAATAGAAATCCTAACTGATTCTTGTTCTTTGCCAAAGAACACCAGATTTTAAAAATTCAGGTCTCCTAGCAAAAATGCAAACACATTACTATTTATTGATGGACTATAACAAAAGCAAAAGACTTAAACAATAATCACTTGCATGAAAAGAGATTAAATCTGAACACAGTTCACACATGATCCTTCTCTGTTTGCTGCACATTACCCTGTGAATCATCTGACAAGAAACAGCTGTTAGGCCTCTCTGCACGAAGACTGGCTCTGCCAGGAACTGCACCCCAGTTTGCGGTCTAGTCGCTGCCAGGATTTGCTCTTACATAATACAAGCGCCAGCCAACTAAACCTCCCCTGCAGGGCGGCTGCCGGGCCCCTCCTGCAGACCCTGGAATGGCCCTACTTTGGGCTGCCTCTGGAGCCAGCTGGAAGCACAGATGGAATGTCTTTCCCTTAGGTGGGCTGGACCTCAAGCCAGAGTGTTGCCTGGTTCCTGCCCCGTCGCAGGATTTTTTGGCTGTCTGGATGCATCCTGACTGCATCCATAGATTTATTTTGTTTTGTTTTGTTTTAGGGGATCCTTTCATTTTGAAAAAATTTTTATTTTACAAAAAAAGTACAAACACAATACAAGAAATTCCTAAAACTCTTTATTCATATTTATCAGTTCTTTTCATTTTTGCTTTATTTGCTTTATAATTCTCTCTATATATGTTTGTCTATGTCTATCTATCTATCTATCTATCTTATTGTTGTTGATAGATATACATATTTTCCCCTGAACCATTTGAGAGTAAGTTGGGAATATCATGGCACTTTACCCCTAGACACTTCATTAAGTACTTTCCAAGAACAAAAGACTTTCTCTTATATAACCACAGTACATAAACACAACCAGGAAATTTAGCATTTGTTACAATACTTCTACCTGTTTCATCAATTGTCCCAACAATATCTTAATATTTTTTCCTGGGTTCACGATCAAATCTAAGACCATGCACAGCATTTAGTTGTCAAATCTCTTTATTCTCCTTTAATCTGAAACAGTTTCTCAGCTTTTCTCTGTGTTTCTTGACCCTGACATTTTTAAAGAGTACAGGCCAGTTATTTTGTAGAATGTCTTTCAATTTGGGTTTGTCTCATGTTTCCTAATGATTGGATTCAGGTAATGCATTTGTGGCAGGAATATTGCAGAATTGGTGTGTCCTTCTCAGAATACCTTAATCAGAGGCACATGATATTGGATACCAGTTTATCTCAATATAGTAATGTTAAGTTTGATGACTTAAGGTGGCGTCTAGCATTGTAAAGCTACAATCTATTCCTTAGTAATTAATAATTTGTGGGGCATACTTTGCAACACTGTAATCATTTTATTACTTATCAAAGTTTTACCCATCACTTTGAGTATCTGTTTATGACTTTCTACTTCCATCATTCCTTCTAGATTAGTTGGTATTCTGTGATGAAGAACTTTCCTTTCTCCATTCTTTATTTATTTAATCAGTATGTACTCAAGGATTCCTATTTTATTCAGTGGGTTATAATCCATTTCAAACACTACTTATTTTTTCCCCCAAAGGTTTCGACAATTTATTATGCTAAAGAAAAAACGATGAAGGCCCAAACATTATTGATTCTGATGTTCAAATTTTCCAGATTTGGTCAGTGGGAACCCCTTCAAGCTGGCTCTAAGTCCCTTCAACATGTCCCCATAAATCTTTGAATATTTCCTTATTTTTTGGCATATTAAGATATTCCAGCCTCTTCCCCTACTTTCTTTGTCCGGTTCTGGAATCAGCCATTTATTTAAGGATCCACAGTTCCATTAGTGGGGAATGGTATTTAGAAACCAATATCTGGGTGCGAAATATGCTTGCCCTTATTACTATGTCATTGCTTCTAGGCCCTCTCGGTAGAGCTATGTAAAATTTATTACACATTTATGTATAATATATATCATATACATATATAAATATATATATTAGAAAACATGTTCATATTAATAACCCCAGTTCTAATCCAACAAACATACTTTCCATATTCATAACTCCTGTCCCCAGCAGTGAGAAATATGGCTTCCCTTAGTTTTAATGTAATACTTCTTCGCTCAAGTCTAGCATGCACAGAATGTAGTTTCAGAATAACTAATTCATGACACTGCTAAAACTAACCTAAGTAGAGTTCAATTCGTTTACAGTTTTCTAGGAGAAAATTTCATACAGTGAAATACACAGATCTTAAACATGCAATTCGATGACTTTGACAAATGGATAGGGATTTTCTTCTCCTCAGAAAGTCCCCGCGTGCTTCTTCCCAGGTATTCCCTCCCATCTCCATAGGCAAGAATTGTTCTAATATTTTTGCTTAGTCTGTAGACTTCAGGCAACTACCCTAGTTTTGAATCTCCTTCTCTTGTGCTGACTGTGCTCTCCCTCTCTCAGGCTCATCTCACTCAATGTCTGGCCCTTAGATTTTGTTTTGTCTTGTCCTTGTCTTTCCTGGACTTGGTTTCCAGTTGCGCCTCCACAGCCTTTTCCAGTTCCTGGTGCCAACACGAACCCAGACTAAACGCTAATTTTGGGTCCTGCACTATTCTGTATTCCTCATTCTTCACCACGGGATTTTGATCCAGCCCCAAGGGATCTCTGGCCTGGAATGTACATCCAGGAAAACACCATTTACCAATGACAGTTTCACAAGAAGAGACAGCTTAAGACTCAGCTCTGCTCAGTGCCTGGATTCTGACCAGGCCTGCTCCTCCGTTCCTAAATCTTGCTTCCTTTCCTTCAGTTTGGTGACTGTCTTAGTCCTCCCTTCCCAGTGACAGCCGGAACCAGCAGCTAGGGAGGCTCTTCTCACGAGGCATCTCTTTTTTTTTTAAAGGTTTATTTGGTTTTTTGTTTTTGTTTTTGTTTTTTTAAAGATTTATTTTTATTTATTTAATTCCCCTCCCCCGGTTGTCTGTTTTCTGTGTCTTTTTGCTGCGTCTTGTTTCTTTGTCCGCTTCTGTTGTCATCAGCATCACGGGAAGTGTGGGCGGCGCCATTCCTGGGCAGGCTGCACTTTCTTTCACGCTGGGCGGCTCTCCTTATGGGTGCACTCCTTGCGCGTGGGGCTCCCCTACGCGGGGGTCACCCCTGCGTGGCGCGGCACTCCTTGCGCGCATCAGCACTGCGCATGGGCCAGCTCCACACGGGTCAAGGAGGCCCGGGGTTTGAACCGCGGACCTCCCATGTGGTAGACGGACGCCCTAACCACTGGGCCAAAGTCCGTTTCCCAAGGTTTATTTGTTTTTATTTTATTTCTCTCCCCTTCCCTTCCCCACTCCCAGTGGTCTGCTTTCTGTGTCCATTTGCTGTGTGTTCTTCTGTGTCTGCTTATATTCTTGTCAGCGGCATTGGGAATCTGTGTCTCTTTTCATTGTGTCATCTTGCTTAGTCGGCTCTCCGTGTGTGCATTGTCACTCCTGGGCAGCCTGCACTTTTTTCAAGCTGGGCGGCTCTTATGGGGTGCACTCCTTGCGCGTGGGGCTCCCCTTCCTGCATTGCATGGCACTCCTTGTGCGCATCAGCACTGCGCATGGGCCAGCTCATCGCATAGGTCAGGAGGCCCTGGGTTTGAACCCTGGACCTCCCATGTGGTAGGTGGATGCTCTATCTGTTGAGCCAAATCTGCTTCCCTCATGAGGGCATCTTGTGAGCATGACTATGATAGGAATCATATATGCTGTGGGTGTTTGGTAAATGTGAAATCACTCAGCCTGCCACTGCGATGTGGCAAGTGGTCAGATTTGGGGACACAGGCAGAGAAGGTAGAGAGTGCCCCTCTGCACTCTGCAAAGGTTGATGAATAACTCCCTTTTAGTAGCCCAAGCCTAGGATGGAATATATGGTATAAGGGAGAAACTAAGGTGAGGCTTTATAACCAGGAAGTCACACCCATGTTAATGTTTAGAAAACAGTGGGTTTTTTTTTTTTTTTAAGATTTATTTATTTATTTAATTCCCCCCCCCATCCCCTGGTTGTCTGTTCTCTGTGTCTATTTGCTGCGTCTTGTTTCTTTGTCCACTTCTGTTGTCGTCAGCGGCACGGGAAGTGTGGGCGGCGCCATTCCTGGGCAGGCTGCTCTTTCTTTTCACGCTGGGCGGCTCGCCTCACGGGCGCACTCCTTGCGTGTGGGGCTCCCCCACGCGGGGGACACCCTTGCGTGGCACGGCACTCCTTGCGCGTATCAGCGCTGCGCATGGCCAGCTCCACACGGGTCAAGGAGGCCCGGGGTTTGAACCGCGGACCTCCCATATGGTAGACGGACACCCTAACCACTGGGCCAAAGTCCGTTTCCCAACAGTGGGTTTTTAATAGACTATTTTCCAGGCTTCCTAATGAAAAGAGTCAGTGTGGCTCAAACATGACAACTTCCGGAAAGGCTCTGTGATGTGTGGGCACTTAGCTTTACTCTTTAGATTAGCCCTTGATAATATTAGCAGTTTAATAAACAGCTGCTGGCTCTGTCCATGCCTTTTGTGTGCTTGGATTCCCTCCTATAAGGCTAAAAGCTCCACAGGCACAGGTGTCTGTGTTGTGCATTTTTCTGTTTTCCTACTGTGTCAGCACCAGCCTGTGTCAGGTAACAAGGAAGTGTTCAGTGGACACTTCTGATTTGAATGTCTCCTTAGTCACCTCAACAAGGACTTGTTTCCATTGTATCCCAGTACCCACCGCAGTAACAAGCACAGGGTAAGCACTCAAACTGGCTGAATAAATCATATGTCTAAATCTACTGCTAAACTGTTGTTGAATCAAAGTGTGATCTCTTTAAGAACTCTTTGCATTTTAGAAGAGGACAACAATGAATGGGCAATGCTTAATAACCAAAGTGGATTAACCTAATAATGGAATTGCAGGCACTAGGATGTCTGGGGGAGAAAGACATTTATCTGTGGGGGGCTCTTAGGTACCCCCACAGTAATGCTCTATCACCTATGTTACTGCAATCCTGAGATTTCAGGGAGTTGAGCCATAGGGATCATTACATACTTTGGAGGGACCCCTTTTGCCTTTCCTGATTTCTCTTTCTTCTATTCAATTTCCATTTGTTTCCTTTGGCCCCACAGCAAATTGGCTATAGCACCTTTCTTTTTTTTTTTAGAGTCCTATAGACCAAGTCCTAATGGTTCTCTCTCTTGCCAGGATTCCTAGTGGCAAACCTTATAAGCTTTCTGCAAGTTATCTCTTCTAGCAAGACTTGGAGGCAAACACTGCAGGGCAGGTGTCCAGGAGCTTTGTAGGGCTGGGTTCCCTCCACATCAGGTACATTCCAGGAATTGGTTCCTTTTCCTTAGCCTCCTTCTTCATTTCCTCAGTTGCTGTGGTGGGTTGAAAACAAACAAACAGAAAGCCCCTCCAAAAGAGATCCTCATCCTAAACCTTGTAACCTGTGACCTTGTAACCTAAACCTTGTTACCTTTGCAGATGTGATTAAGTTAAGGGCCTTGAGATGAGAAGATTATGCTGGATTATCTAGTGCTAAATGCCATCACAAGGGAAGTGGATGTGGCTCAAGTAATTTGGCTGCCATCTACCATATGGGAGGTCTAGGGTTCAATATCCAGGGCCTCCTGGTGAAGGCAAGCTGGCCCATGCAGAGTGCTGCCCCATGCAGGAGTACTGCCCGGCACAGGAGTGCTGGCCCACGTGGAGAGCTGACGTGTCAGAGTCGCAGACCCAAAGGGTATTGGGAATGAAAGACAAAGAGAGATTGGGATCAGGGGATCTGAGAGCAATGAAGCCTCAAGCTCATCAGACAAGTTTATTAATATCAGGGGTTTCTTTATATACGCCAAGCAATCGTGAGAACCAGCAACTATTCTAGCTAACTATTCCCATTACCTCATTCTTAATAACACAGTGCACAGTGGATAAGATAGTAACCAAAGCTCAAGATGTTCTATTATGTTATTGAAACAAATATATTCATAAATCTTGTTGCCCAGATTATTCAATTCTATCAAGTCCTGGTTTGCAGGAATGTTATGTCTGGTTCCGCTGGAATGTAACATCTCCCTGGGAGATTAGCCACCTGCACGTATATCTCTAGGGACAGCATGACCCAGTGTTAGGAGGTAACTTGCTATTATGGAAACAACATGCCTTTGTTTCCCACACTGACGCAGCAAGATGACGCAACAAAAAGAGACACAGGGGAGAGACAGTTGGAGGCACAGCAGATCAGGGAGCTGAGGTGCCACAAGAGAAGGATCACCTCTTTCCCACTCCAGAAGGTCCCAGGATGGGTTCCCAGAGCCGCCTAATGAGAATACAAGCAGGCACAAAAGAGCTAACAGCAAATGGATACAGAGAGCAGACAATGGAAGGAGACGAAGAAATAAATAAATCTTCTAAAAATAAATAAATAAATAAATAAATGCCATCACAAGTGTCTTTACAAGACAGAGGCAGAGGGATGTTACACAGGTAGAAGAGGAGGAAGCAATGTGACCCCAGAGGCCAAGAGCGGAGTGATGTAGCCACAGGACAAGGAATGCAGGCAGCCACCAGAGGCTGGAAGAGACAAGAAACGGTTTCTCCTCTAGAGCCTCCAACAGGAGCATGATCCTGCTAACACCTTGATTTCAGCTCAGTGATACTGATTTCAGAGTTCTGGCCATCAGAACTGTGAGAGAATAAATTTCTGTTGTTTTAGGCTATCTGGTTCATGGTGATTTGTTACAGCAGCTGCAGGAAACTAGTACAGTTGCCAAGTCGTGTAGGTTCTGTCTCTGCTATTGTCCACCGGTCCAAGCCCTCACCTCTTCTTACCTGGATTATTTTACCATCTGCTTCCTAATGATTCTACCTGCTCTTGGTTGTGTAAAGCCTCCTACTGGGGCCGCCACCTGACCTGTAAGACTCTGAGAGATTCATGCAGGTCAAAAGGCCAAGGAAACACACACCATTTCGTTCCCTGTCCAGATGAGCAGGGCTGGATGGACCACAGGTGAACTGGGAGGTCCCCCTTGAATCTAAGTCTTAATGGTTCTTGCTCAGTCTTGGCTTCAATTAGAATCACCTGGAGAACTTAAAAAACTGCCAGTGCTCAGATCCCAGCCTCTGAACTTCTGATTTAATTACACAGAACATGTTTATTCTTTCCTCCGAAATAAACTTTCATATAAGTACAAAAGTACTTATGTACAAAAATTTTATAAGTCCATCATCAGTACATTTTTGTTTATTAGAAATTTCCATTACAGGTTGAATGGTGGCAAACGGTTCATGGAGTGAAGACACATATTTAAACTATTCATTTGCCATTTGTTGCATTTTTTTTAAATTTCATTAGGAACAATTCCCACAAGTTTTGTTACTGAATGAAACAGTATGAAAATATTTTTAGACTTGATATTCTCAAATTCCTTTTCAAAAGGCTCTTTACCTTATTATGTGCATGTATGTATGATAAACTTCAATAAAATTTTATTTGAAAAAGAAAGCTCTTTACCAATTTACACTCATTCTAGAATGTATGAAATTTTCTATTTTATCCAGCACTGGACATTTGCTAACATAACAAAACATTTATTCCATACTTCAATGTCTGTATCTATGCTTGAGGGCTTATATGTTTTTAGAGGCTCCCCAGGCATTTCTAAAGAGGAGTCTGGAGAAGAATAATAGTAGGCTGGACTAAAAGTCAGCCTAGTGGCCCCTTTTTCTATGCCCCTGAAGAACTCATGTTCTGAGAGTAAAAAGTCCAGGAAAAGAATGCAATGAAATGTTCACTATGGGAAAGAGGGCGTTCCTCCCCAGGCCTGGGGCTGAGCTGGCCCAACCCATCCTCCCCGAGCCCTCTCAGGCAGGGGCCCTTCTCCTCCAGCTGCCTGGAATTAGAAGTGACCCAAAGGGAACAAGTGCACATGACCCCAAAGAAGTAAAACAAGAATTACCAAAAAAAAAAAAAGGAATTTCATGGGTAATCAGCAGCTTGGAGCCTCTCCCTCAACTCTTGGAGAATTCACTTGCCACCCTTTGGCCCTGAAGCACAGCAGCCTCTGGCTGTGCTGACACCTCCCATCAAAAGTGACCTCCTCCATACCCCTTCCCGATAGCCTTTGTTTCATAAATTTCTTTTAAAATTAAATATATATATTGGTGCATTATAAACAAACTAAAGAAATGCATATGGAAAAACTGGGAAATTCTCCTTCACCTCTCTCCTTTCACTCCCTTCCCCAGAGGTAACCCAGTAATAGTTTGGTGGGTATCCTCCTAGACCTTTTCTGTCCATTTACCAACTCTAGAGTGTGAGAGGCTATGTGTGCACACGGAATTTTAAAAATACATATATATATATAGTGTTCTCCAGCTTGCTTTATCGTTTAACAATATAGTATAGACCTCTTTCCGTGTTAGTTAATATAGCTCTGCCTCATTCCTTTTTATGGTTGCGTGATAAGCAATGGTATTTGTTACAGAATTCAAGTCATGTCGTGCCCTTTCTTTATTTATTCAGGAGGTACCAGGCATTGAACCCAGGTCCTTGCACACAAGAGGCAGGCAATCAACCACTGAGCTACATCCGCTCCCCAGGCAATGGTATTTGATGATATCACATTTAACACTTCCTGTTGCTGGATACTTTCCTGTTTTTCTCTGTAATAATAATGCTGTAACAACACCTTTGTGCTTATGTCTTTGTGCCATCTACCTGGCTTTGAGTATTGCTACTCCCAGAAAATTCCTAGTATTGGACTCCAATGACACAATCAGACCCCAGGGTACCTCTGCTGCCCAAAGACTCCTTTTGCTCCTGGAAGTGCAACAGCCTGTTCTGTTCCTACCCTATTGTCCTGCTGTCAAAGTCACAGAGAACTTTATAGCCCAGGCCACCCAGAGTTCTGACAACCCTCCATATCATGGAAAGGTACAAAAAGTTTGGGTGTCCTTTGGGCCACAGCAAGGAAAGGAGGACTAATTCCTCCAAATGGATTCCAGGTGGAGAACGTGTGAGAATGGGTGTCTTTCAAAGTGGCTTTCAAAATTCTTATTCTTTTGTGGGAATAGGGTATGGGACTGACACAGCATTGATTCACTGTGGCATGAAAGATACAAAGAGGGAAGTAGATGTGGCTCAAGAGATTGGGCTCTCACCTACTACATGGGAGGTCTGGGTTTGGTTCCCAGTGCCTCCTGTGGAGGACGAGCAGGACAGCAAGAGGGCACAACAGGCTGGTGCTGTGAGATGATGCAACGAGATGAGCAACAAGAGACGTACAGAGGAAAACATAATGAGAGACACAAAAAAGCAGGGTGCAGAGGTGGCTTAAGTGTTTGGGCACCTCCCTCCCACATGGGAGGTCCTGGGTTCAGTTCCTGGTGCCTCCTGAAAAAAAGAAGACCAGCACACAACAGACACAGCAAATGTAAACAACGAGGGGGTAGGGAGAGATAAGCAAATAAAACAAGTCTTTAAAAAAAAAAGATACAAGGAGCTCCAGCAGTGGTAGAAGCACTCCAAAGCAGCAGAGGGAGCAAGGGAGGATGTGTATATGTGTGTGCATTTGTGTGTGTAGCTCTGGGCCAAATGTCGTTGGTCCACGGACAAAGATAGCCAATGCCTGATCTAATATGTTGTTGTACTTCTGTCTTTTAAGATTTTCAAGCACCCTGGTCCTGCAAGAAGCAATAAGGGCTCTACTCTGGAAAACAAGAAATTTGGTTCCATTTTTTACTTCACCAGGACCTGCCATGTAATTCTGAGCTGCCCTGGCCCTCAGGTATCTCTCTTGTGGAGATGCCATCTGTACCCTTGAGATGCAGGAGTTGAGTTTCTTGCTTTCCTGCAAAATAGTGTTAGTGCCGTTGGCAGTTAAAAATGGGACAGGCAGGGAAGGTTTTGTCATTTGGGTGAGATTGGCTGCATTTAATTTATGCTGCTTGGAGGTTTCCTTCTTCCTTACTTTCTGGACACACAGAAAGAACATACATGTTTGTAGTATTTCAGGCAGGGGAAGAACTTCCTGTGTGGCAGTTCTTCTGAAAAGTATACTTGAACACATAAATGCAAAGGCAGATGTTGACCTGCTCTCTCAACCCTTCAGCAACTCTGTGGGGAATGGTGGTGTGGTCATTGTCACAGCAGAGCAACAAACAAAGTCTTTAATCAGGGATGAGCTAAATTTGGTCAGTACTAAAGTTTGCTAATAGAAAAGTAATTTGTTTCAACAAATCAGGATTTAAAAAAAAACTTTTGTATTGACGTGTAACATACACACAGAAAAGTGCCCTAATATTATTCTTTTAAACTGAGACACAACAAGAAGCCTCCCATGCCTGTTTTCTGTATCCCATCAGAAGATTCTGAACTGAACTGCTCGGAGGCCCAGGGATCCCTCCAGTTCATTCACTCATTTCCTCGTGTCACCACTTCCTTCCTTCCATGGCATCAGCTCAAGTTGGCCTGATTGGGAAGAACTGCTTGGTTTGGCTCTGCCTGGCTGGATCGGCGATGATGCACCAGGAGATCCAAAGGACAAAATCATTCCATGTCTTCTAGCATTCTTAAGCATAGAGTTTAAGTATCGTCAATGAGGCTCTTTGGTCTCACAGTGAAACTAAATGTTCACAGGTATTTATTCCACCTAGGGTTGGGCTAAGCTAAGTTAGAGGCTGTAAAAATTAATAATTAATTTGAGGTAGTGTCAAAATCTTTGCCATTTTATTGGTTCTTGTGCAGATAGGCCTACGAGTAGGAGGCAGTGCCCTCTTCTGGCCAATGCCACACCTGCATGGGTGTGGCTAAGGGGATTGCCCCCTCCTGGGACTGGTTTCTCACTTGGAGGGAGGCTCATCTTGGGTAAAATCTTGAGTAACTCACGTTTGGGAATCTTCCCTCCCTTTCTCTTCAAAAAAGTAAAAATCAAATTCAACCCCCCAAATCCATTTTATATCAGTGGCATCTTATTTAAATTAACATTCGGGAAGTGGATGTGGCTCAACTGATAGAGTGTCCAACTACCACATCGGAGATCCAAGGTTCAAACCCAGGGCCTCCTGACCTGTGTGGTGAGCTGGCCCACGCACAGTGCTGATGTGCACAAGGAGTGCCCTGCCAACAGGGATGCCCCTGCATAGGGGTACCCAACACACAAGGAGTGCGCCCCACAAGGAAAGCCACCCCGCATGAAAAGTGCAGCCTGCCCAGGAGTGGCACCGCACACACAGAGAGCTGATGCAGCAAGATGACGCAACAAAAAGAGACACAGATCCCCAGTGCCGCCTGACAAGAATGCAGGTGGACACAGAAGAACACACACAGCAAATGGACAGTGAGAGCAGACAAGGGGGGGGGCGGGGAGAGGGGAGAGAAATAAAAAATAAATTAACATACAAGGATGTGAAGTATATAGTCGTTGACCTTCTGAGCCCCACCCTGCTCTCTCCCCAAGCTGCAGCTGTGGGTGATCAGGCACGTGGCAGCTTCTCCTTGTCTCTCTCCTCTCCTCTGGGTCTTGTTGCTTTCAGCTTCTGGATTCAGTGGGTTCCTCTCAGCTTCTGTGATCTGTTGATTTTAGCTTCCGGCTCCCGGGGCCTTCTCTCTCGGTTCCTAGGGGTTTCTCTCTGGTTTTCTGACTCTGCCAATTCCAGTTTATAGAGGACTCCAGTAAGAATAGTAAGACCCACTCTGGGCTCTGCTTACTGGAGTAATGGCCTTTAACAGAATTTAATCTAATCAAAAGTTCACAATAGTTTCACATCCACAGAAATGGAAAAATTTTAAAGACATGACTTTCTGGGGTCCATAAAAGACTCAGACTTTCACATAATATAAAGCCCTTTCTTGTAAAGTGTCCTCAGGCATATGGTTGAAACTATAATGTTGAGAACACTCTTTAGAAAATATAATAAGGAAGGATTAAATGTTTAAGGTGCGTAAGGGGGGAGGCATATGGTACAGGGGCAGACTTCTAGGGAGTGTATGAGTGCTCATTTTGTCATAGTCTGTTATATCATTGGGTAGAGACCCATACAATGAGTGTGAAGGTGTACCCACATCCTGGGGAAGACTGATGTTCTCAAATAGAAGGAATTGTGTCTCTCCAGAGAATTGGGAGCTCCCGGTTGGTTATGGCAGTCTAGTATGTCAAACCCTCAGCATTGTTGCAAGTATCTGTACATCTGGTCCCTCAAGTAGTGAAGACTGATTTTCACTGTGGGCCGTGAGGGGTGGGGGAGAGGTATAGAATAGATGGAATCAGGGCAACTGGGGGGCAATGGAAGTGCTCCACAAGATCATATAATGATGGATACAGGACATGCTAACTTACACCAAAATTGTATAAAAGTCTACAAGCTAAAATGTAAACCATAATGTAAAACATAAGGAAATTAAAAATTTAAAAATGTGTAGAGTCTAAAATATAAACCATAATGTAAACCAAAATGTTTGATAGCTATGTTTCAAAATCTGTACATCAGTTGCAGCAAATATAATATGAACATGTAAAAAGATCATTGCCAGGGAAAGGGGAAAAGGGTTTGATGTTGGATATATGGGAACCCCCTATATTGTATGTATGAATTACTGTGACCTAAAACTTTTTTGAAGACAAAATTAAGAATTAGGAAAAAAAAAAGGATGTAGACACTGAGGAAGAAATGAAAGAAAGTGTCTTGCCACTGTACATACAGGGCAACACCTACTACAGTGATGAAAGACAAAATGTTAAAAACAAAGCTTTATAATATTTTTCATTTTTTTAATACACCTACTTATTTTTACTTTATTTTAGTATTTCTAAATTAGTATGTATTCTACTTCTAAACTTTAAACCCATTCTATATTTCAATTTCCTATTAATTGAATTTGGCATTATATTAGGCTTCATTGGACCACAGTGAGGTTGAACTATGGCAAGGGAAGAACACTGTGTGGGGTGTTATTGATGGGGGGCACATGGGTGGGAGGGAGTTCTCCAGGGCATGTATATAGGGGCCATAAAAATGTTCTGATATATGTTGGGTATTTTCATAGTAGTTACAGTTACAAACATCAACTGAGGGAGTGCTGAATTCTTACCCAGGGGAGCTCTGTTACATTCCCCAATGGAATAGCAATAATCCCCTAAGAGCAACAGCAAAGACCAACAAGGAAGGATGGTCCAATAATGAGCCGTTGATACTGATGACTATGCTTAGGAGCCTGTGTGCCTGAAATATGCACTAGGCCTAGAACTGCAGGGTGCCTAAGAGTTACCACCTGAGAGCCTCCATGTTGCTCAAATGTGGCCGCTCTCTAAGCCAAACACAGCATGTAAATGCATTACCTTTCCCTCAGTGTGGGGCATGACTCCTGGGGATGAGCCTCCCTGGTGCCAAGGGATTACTACGAATCACTAGGTGGTGATGCAACTAGAAAGAGACCTTGAATGAAAGGGTCAACTCGGACTGGCAGAATATCTCAGCCTACATGTAAGATCATGTGTTAAAAACCGCTTTTTGACCTTAAATAAAAGGGGGAAATGGCAAAGATAAATGAGTTGATATGGCTAAGAGGCTTCAAAAAAGATTTGGGAGGTCATCAGAGGGTCACGCTTACGTATGCCTCAGCAGGACCCTAGAAAAAGCCAAAGTAGATGCAACCCTAGGTACTGGTTCACCTGAAGGCTATGGAGACCCACAGGGTATGTGGTCATAGCAGATGGGTTTGGAGTTCTGTGCCATGTCTGAGGGTCCTACTTTGGAATTTGTGCTCCAGAGTGTGATGGAGCTAGACTCAGATGTGACCTTTCTACACATGCCTCTTCTGTCACTTTTACTGAACCTGTGGTTCACACTACAGATGATGTATACTCAGGGGACTTGAATCTCTGGACTGTCCATGTGCCAGCTGGACCCTGAGCCTCAGCAGAGTTGCAGCTCCTACTCTCTGGTTGGTTGGACTTACCCAGGTCCGCTAACAGGGAGGTGATGATGGTCAACCACCACACCAGGGAACCAAGAGTGCCTACAACAGCAAGCAGAAGAATTATATCCATCATCTATGTGGAATCTAAGCCCCCTCTTGATCTAGAGGTGGAGTGGACATCACCATCCCAGGGTCCACAGAATGGAGGAATAGAGTATGGATTAGAGTGGACTTACTGATATTCTACTATAAAACTTTTGTGACTAGTAATAGAATAAATTGTAGCATTGAGATGGAGAAAGTGGCCACAGTAGTTGCTGAGGGCAGGGAGAGGGAAGAAGAGATGTGATGTGGGGGCATTTTTGGGACTTTGAGTTGTCCTAAATGATATTGCAACATCAAATTCTGGACTTTATATATCTTGCCATAACCCACTGAATGTACTGGGGGAGAGTGTGAACTACAGGGTAAACTATTATCCATGTGGTGCAGCAGTGCCCCAAAATATGTCCACTGAGTGCAATGAGTGTGCCACAATGATGAGGGAGGTTGTTGTTGTGGGAGAGTGGGGTGGGGACATGGGGGTATACAAGAACCTCTTATATTTTTTGAGATGTATATATCTTCAAAAAAATACAATTTACAAAAATGATGGGGATGAGGGTGTGGGGAATGGGTTATATGGGAACCTCTTATGTTTTTTAATGTAACATTCTTTGTGATCTATTAACTTTAATAATTTAAAAAAAGACTCAGACTTTCACGTAATATAAAGCCAATTCTTGTAAGTGTACTGGCTCTTCCTGCAGGAACCCAATCAAGATTAAAAGTTGGGTTCAGGGAGTTGAGGTGGCGCAAGTGGTTGAGCTCCTGCCTCTCACAGGGGAGGTCCTGGGTTCTGTTCCTGGTGCCTCCCAAAAGCAAAAAAACATACAAATAACAAGCAAACAAGCAAAAAAAATGAACTGAAGGGAACCAATATGGCTCAGTGGCTGAGTGCCAGCTTCACACATACGAGGTCCTGGTTTCAATCCCTGACCCTGGTACCTCAAAAAAAAAAAGTTGGGTTCAAAATGAAGGACTAAATTGTAGGTGAAACACTCATTATGTCACAAAAGCAAATTTCTGTAAATCTGGGTAATCATTTTAAATAGTAAAATTATTCTTTCAGTCTTAATATGGGGCTCCCATAAAATTTAATCCTCACCCCATGATTCAACGTATCATAGATTTAAGTGGAAGTTTTGTTTGCCTTCTCATGATTTTGAAGGGCTTTTGCAAGATGATTTGGTTGGTCAAAACCTATTTTTAAAGGTAGCCAAAAGACTTGAATAAACCCCTTCCAAAAACGAAATACAAATGACTAAAAGGATGCTCAATGTCACTAGCTATTAGGGAAAGGCAAATCAAAACCACAATGAGGTATCATTTCATACCTATAAAAATTGCCACTATTTGTAAAAAAAGAAAATTACAAGTGTTAGAGAGGATGTAGAGAAATAGCATGTAGAGAAATAGGATCACTTACTCACTGCTGGTGGGAATGGAGAATGGCACTACTGCTGTGGAAGCTAGCTTGGCGGTTCCTCAGAAACTTAAGTATAGATGCCATATGATCCGACAATCCTGATACTAGGTATATATTCCGAAGAACTGAAAGCAGGGACATGAACAGACATTTGCCCATCGATGTTCACAGTGGCATTAGTCACAATTGTCAAAAGATGGAAACCACTCAAGTGTCCATCAACAAATGAATGGATAAGCAAAATGTGATATATACGTACAATGTAAAATTATTCAGCTGTAAGAAGGAATGAAGTCTGATGCAGGATTAACCTTGAGGACATTATATTGAATGAAATAAGCCAGACACAAAAGGTCAAATATTGTATGGTCTCATTAATATGAATTACTTATAAGGAGTAAACTCATAGAGTTAAAATCTAGAGTATAGGTTACCAGGAGATAGAATGAGGGTAGAGAATGGGGAACGATGCTTAGTGTGTTCAGAATTTTTACTAAGGTTGACTATAAATGTTTGGAAATGGATAGAGGTGATGGTAGCACATTATTTTGAGTATAATTAGCAGTACTGATTTATTGATGTGACTGTGGTTGAAAGGACAAGTATATGTCAATAGAAGGAAAGCTAGAGGATAAACTTGGGACTGTATAACAGTGAACCCAGTTGTGAATGATGACTGTGGTTAACAGTATAAACCTAAGATTGTTCTTCCATGAACTAGAACAAACGTAAATCAATATTATGAAGTGTTAATAATAAGGTGGTATATGGGAAAAATACAACTAATGCAAACTATGGACTATAGTTAATAGTTATATTGTAATTTTTTTCATCAGTTGTGATAAAGGTACTATGCCAATGCTCAGGGTCAACAACAGGAGGAGCTTGGGGTTTGTCTTTTTGAAGTAATGAAAAGGTTCTAAAATTTGGCAATGAATGCACAGCCCTTCGATTATACTGAGAGCCATTGATTGTACGCTTTGGATGGATTGCATGGTATGTGAATAAAATTGTATATACATGGGCAGCAATGGACTCCGGAGAGGTTCAGCACAGGTTTCCAACGTTCTTCCTTGCAAAACACCACAAAGGAGCACATGCTCTCCAGCATTAATGATAGGGACATGTGTGGAATGTCTCTGGCCATGGAAGTCTGTTTGAGTCTCAGAATCCAAGGGTTTTATTGGGGTTCATCATATAGGCACAACCTGCTCTGCCACCAGCCATGGGAACCAAAATTCAAGACCCCCACAATGAAACCTGGTGCACATCATCTGTCCTGATGTTAGTGCAAAGCCACCTGACAAGTTGATAGGGCATGAGCCATTGCTCCAGTGTATATAACGAAATTGTCATTTGCTAACATAAAGAACACTTTTAGGACCACATTCCCAGGGGTTAGCCAAGGGTTAAGCATGGATTCCTTGGAGACAAACAAGGAGTAAGCAGACCAGCTGTGTTAACTCTTTCATCACATTTGTATTTCCCAAAATGTCTATAAAATTAACCTGAATTACTTTTATAAGAAAAATTATATATTTTTTCTGATTATATTATTATAATATTATTATAAAGGCATCCGAAGTTAATGGCTTTCTTTTTAGTTATTTAATGATGCTGCTTTGTCATTTCAATACATTTCTTTGTAGTCATCAGAGATGCTGAGAGAAGCAGTCACTCTACTAGACACTTCACAGGTGCCCTTAAGTGCCTTCATGCTCTTTGGGAAAACCATAAAAACAGGCCATGACAGAACATGTGAGACCTCGGAGGAAGCACATCAGCACCTAGTTCAACTTCCCCATCTTAGAGATGAGGAAATGGAAATACTGAGCAGTGAAATGACTCACCCAAGGTTCTAAATCTTAGGTCTTTGAGTTAAAAACCTTCATCAGAATTGCTAAAATGGGATAAGGCAGTGTACTGACTATTTGCGCCATTGCACCCAAGGGTCTTTAATGTGGGTAGAAACAGGAGGCGTCCTGAAGAGCAGGGCTACCTGAAGCAAGCGAGTGTAGTCCGCTCCCCTATGTCTAGGTGGAGGCTTGCCTTCCCATCCCATGCCCTCCCCATTCCATCTCCAGCGGCCTGACAGAAGCAATGAGACTCTGAATCTAGGGGCACTGCCCATGCTATTGAGTCCACATTCCAATTTGGAAACTAGTGAGGGTTTCATCTTCACTAAATTTTCCACTTCTTACTCTTATAAGTTGAGGGGTGGGGATCTGTCTCTCTACTGTACTGCAAGTTTTTTTAAGGCCTCTTAGAACCAGATTATAGAGTGGTTACATTTATGGGCAGTGAAGGCAAATGGTCCAGGGCTTGAATTCTGGTTTTGTATCTCACTATCTTGTACGATGTGAGTTCCTTGGATGAGCTACCCAATGGAAATAATAGTATTCTCTCATAAGCTTGCTGGGAAGATGAAAGGAAATAATAAATCTTAATGAGCATAGGATTTGGCATATAATAAATGTTCAGCAAATATTAACTATTATTTTTAAAACAGGTGTTCCATTTACTTTCAAAAATTCTCTGTCTTTTTAACAGCTTTACTGAGGTATAATTGATAGACAATATAAACTACACATGTTTAAAGTATACAACCTAAGTTTTAACATCTACACACCTGTGAAACCATCACCACCATCAAGGTAATAAGCATACCTATAACTTTCAAGGTTTCCTTAAATCCTTTTGTAATTCCTTCCCCTGAAACCACTATCTATTCTCTGTCATTACAGATTAACTTGTATTTTCTAGAATTTTATGTAAGTGAAATCATATACTATGCACCTTATTTGGCTTCTTTCACTCAGCATAATCAATTTAAGATTCATTCATATTGCTGCATTTATCAATTGTTGAGTTGCACTTCATTGAGAAGCATTGCTACTAACCAAAGTCTATAGTCTACATTATGGTTTAAACTTTGTGTTGTACAGTTCCATCAGCCTTGACAAATGCAAAATGTCATGTGTCTGTCATTGCAGTATTATACAGAAGTATGATTTTTTGAGACTTCTTTACATATTCAGTGTACAATTCTTTTATCATATATGTAATTTGCAAATATTTTTTCTCCTGCTGGAACTTATCTTAATGTTTTCTTTTAAGGAACAGAAGTTCTCAAATGCATGAAGTCAAATTTGTCAATATTTTCTTTTATGGATCATGCTTTTGGTGTTCTAACCCAAAACCCAAGGTCACAAGGATTTTTCTTCTTAAGTTTTCTTCTAGAAGTTTTATAGTTTTAGATTTTACACTTAGCTCTATAATCCATTTTGAGTTAATTTTTTGTATATGGTGTGACATATGGATGAAAAACCTTCCTTCCTCCCTTCCTCCCTCCTTCCATTCCTTTCTTCCTTTCTTTCTCTCCCTGTCTCTCTCTTTCCTTTTTGCCTATGATATCCACTGTTTCAGTACTGTGAAAAAGACTGTCTTAAAAAATAATAATAAAATAAAAAGACTATCTTTTCTCTACTAAATCACTTTTACACTTTTGTTGAAAATTAGTTGACCATGTATTTGTAAATCTATTTCCACACTGTATTTTTTCCCCAATGATGTATTTGTCTATCTTCATGTAATTCTACAATGTCTTGACTACTGTAGCTTTGAAGTCAGTGTATCTTCCAATTCTGGTCTTCTTTTCCAATGTGATTTGGCTATTCTATGTCTTTTTTGTTTCCAAATGAGTTTTAGAATCAGTGTGTCAATTTCTATGCAAAAACAAAACAAAACAAAACAAAAATCTGCATGGATTTGAAGGGAATAGCATCAAATCTATATATAAACTTGGAGAGAAACGGCAGCTTAACAAATTTGAGTTTTCTGATCCATGAATATGGAATATCTCTCCATTTATTAGGGTATTCTTTAATTTTTCTCAGCTGTGTTTTATGGTTTTCAGTGTACAGAACTGCATATCTTTTATCAGTTTCAACCCTGAGTACTTTTCATTTTTGATACTATTGTAAATGGCATTGCTTGTTATTGGACTTGTTCCTGCAACCTTGTTAAACTCACTTCTAAAAGCTGTTTTTGGAACTTCTGGGAAGAAGGCAGACTAGAAAAACACAGGACTCTCTTTTCTCCCAGGAAAATTGCTAGACGACAAGCAGAAATGGCCTGGAAAAAAAATCTAGAGTTTAGGACTCCAGGGGAAAGCTGGACACTGCCCAGAAAAGAGAGGGACAAAGAAAAAGACTTGGGAGAGCAAACCTGTGAGTCAAAAGCTGCAGCTGTTACTGCCAGCACCCTCGCCGCAGGAGAGACACTTGAATTCTCAGGCCTTGGAGCCTAGGGCTACAGACAAGGGGGCCCAAGGGATCCACCTCTCCAGGATAGGGGAGAGAGAAAGACAGCCTAAAGCTGACACAACTTTTGACCCACAATTGGTCAGCAGTCTCCCACAAGCCCTTCCAGGCCAAGTGAGGCTCACCATTTTTTGCCTTGGGAGCCAGCAATGGGCTGAAGAGATCTGACCCTCTCAATCTCCCTCTCTAATAACCAGGACTGATTGTTGAGAATGCAGAGGGGAGTGGAATTATTTCCTACCTGGGAAAAGGAAGGGGGCTGCCAGTGAAGGTTGGAGGGGACCGTCTCTGAGAATGTTTGAATTACAAGGTTCTTAGCCTCCAGGCAGGAACCCCTATCACATTGATCCAGTCTGTGTTGCTGAAAACACACTCTGACCAGGCATTGGACAGAGCATTGCCATCTGCTGTCAGAACAAAGAAGTGCATGTGAGGAAATTAAAAGTAAGTTAAGAGGGAAGCGGCTGTGGCTCAATCAGTTGGGCTCCCATTTACCATATGGGAGGCCCTGAGTTCACGTCCTGGGGCCTCCTTTTTAAGGCAGGTTCACTCTCAAGCACCGCGGACTGCTGCCAGCCCACAAGTGCTGCGGATAGCCAACTCAGCAAGGTGATGCAAGAAAAAGGGAGACAAGTTAAAACACAGAAGAGCGCACGTGAATGGACACATAGAGCAGACAACAAGCAAGCCACAAGGGGGGGGGTAATAAATAAAATAAATACAGACACAGAAGAATGCACAGCAAATGGACACAGAGAGCAGACATAGCAAGCAAGCAACAAAAGGGGGGAAGGGAATAAAAAACAAAAGAAAGAAAAAAAAGTAAGCTAAGAGAGGCCTTCTGGCCTTTATAGCCTCCCTCCCCTAGGTCCTAGGAAGTGGGTTTGCCACCCATTACTGGCCAGAGCCTAGTTTTGAGTAACTAACAGGGACAATTTTAAAGACCCAGGTTGAACCAAGAATCAGAGATCAGCAAACACACAGCCTCCCTATGAAAGAGAGAGAAGTTGAGCATCTGAGTAAATTTACCATCTTAATCAGATGCCCAGACATCAGCAAAAATTAAGAGCTACACTAAGAAAATGGAAGACATGGCCCAAGAATAGGAATATATCAAAGCCCCAGAAGAGATGTAGGATCTGAGACAAATATACTATATATTGAGACAAATATACTATAAATACTATATATTAGTATATTAGATATACATAAATCTCCAAAATCATACTGAGTTGAAAGATGATATGGCTAAAGAGAAAAATGGCATCAAGAAGACATTGAGTGGGGAAGAAGATGTGGTTCAAGTGACTGGGCTCCCATCTACCATATGGGAGGTCCAGGGTTCAATTCCCAGAACCTTTTAGTGAAGGCAGGCTGGCCTGTGTGGCAAGCTGTCCCTAGTGGAGAGCTAGCCCATATGGAGTTCTGGCCCAAGTGGATTGCTGGTCTGTGCAGGAGTGCTGGCTCGAGCAGAGAGCTGGCACAGCAAGATGATGCAACAAAAAGAGACACAGAGGAGAGACAATAAGAGATGCAGCAGACCAGGGAGCTGAGGTGGTACAAGAGATTGAGCACCTTTCTCCCACTCCAGAAGGTCCCAGGATTGGTTCCCAGTGCCACGTAAAGAGAAGACAAGCAGACACAGAAGAACACATAGTGAATGGACACAGAGAAGAGACAACAAGGGGATGGGGGGAGAAATAAATAAATAAATCTTAAAAGAAAAGAAGACATTGAGTGACCACAAAGAATTTGAAAACCTGAATAGAAAAATAACAGAGCTCATGGGAATGAAAGATATGATAGGTGAGATCAAAAGCACATTAGAGGGAAGTGGATGTGGCTCAACCAGTTGGGCACCCACCTACCACCTGGTACCTCCCAAAGAAAATAAGCAGATGCCTGCACCTGCAGCAATGAGAGCTAGATGCCACACCCCACAACAATGAGCTGATACCTAAATGAGTAGACACCACAAGCCAGCAGATGCTGCTGCCCATGAGGAGTGGATGTGGCTCAGGCTGTTGGGCATTCTCCTCACATGTGGGAGGTCCTGGGTTCAATTCACAGTGCCTCCTGAAAAAGGTGAGCAGTGAGACAAGAGAACCATTGGGGAAGGGGGAATAAATTTAAAAGTAAAGTAAAGTAAAATAAATAAATAAATAAATAAACACACATATTAGAGCATTAGAGGCCTTCAATAGCAGACTTGAAATGATAGAAGAAAGAATAAGTGATACCAAAGATGGAAGAGCTGAATTTTTTTTTTTAAATTTCTCTCCCCCCTCCCCAGTTGTCTGTTCTCTGTGTCTATTTGCTGTGTGTTCTTCTTTGTCTGCTTCTGTTGTTGTCAGCGGCATGGGATTCTGTGTTTCTTTTTTTTTGTTGCATCATCTTGTGTCAGCTCTCTGTGTGGGCAGCACCATTCCTGGGCAGGCTGCACTTTCTTTCACGCTGGGCGGCTCTCCTTACAGGACATACTCCTTGCATGTGGGGCTCCCCTACACAGGGACACCCTGGTGGCACGGCAGTCCTTGTGCCCATCAGCACTGCACATGGGCCAGCTCCACACGGGTCAAGGAGGCCCGGGGTTTGAACTGCAGACCTACCATGTGGTAGATGGATGCCCTAACCACTGGGCCAAGTCCGCTTCCCACAGCTGAAATTGAAGAAAGAAAAAAAAAAAAACAGAGCGAAAAGAATGGAAAAAATTGAGCAGGGGCTCAGGGAGTTGAATGACAACATGAAACACAACAACAAAAGTGTCATGGGCGTTCCAGAAGGAGAAGAGAAGGGAAAAGGGACAGAAAGAGTATATCAGGGAATAAAAGAAGAAAATTTCTGAAATCTCACAAAAGAAATAAATTTACATGTCCAAGAAGCAGAGTGTACCCCAATCAGAATAAATCCAAGTAAACCTACTCAAAGACACATACTACCCAGAATGTCAAAGGTCAGAGATAAAGAGAAAGTTCTGAGAGCCGCAAGAGAGAAGAAAACCATCACATAGAATGGATGCCCAGTAAGACTCAGCACAGATTTCTCTTCAGAAACCATGGAGGTGAAAAGACAGTTGTGTGGTATGATACAACTAGGATACTGAAAGAGAAAACCTGCCAGCTGAGAATTTTTTATCCAGAAATATTGTCCTTCAAATATGAAGGTGAGTAACTGCCGTGTAGCCGTGTAGCTAGCGCACAGCCACCTTCCCTCCAGCCACAAAGCTCAGTTGGCAGCCAGAGATGGGTAAGACCTCCAGAGGGAGGCAGGCAACCTAAGACAGGCGCAACTGCGTGGCATAAATGACTCGTAACTGGTAGCCAAAGACGGGTAAGATTCTCAAGGGAGAACAACCTAAGACAGGCACAGTTATTGCAGTCTTGAAATAAAACAAAAACGGAGGTATTGTTGGTGAGCTTGCTGGTAAACAACATGTAGCCAGAATGGCCGCTAAGCATACACAATGGCTATCACAAAAGGCACCTCCCTTCTTCCTAGCCAGCTTCCCGCCAGAGAAGCCCACGCGCGCCAACTTCAAAACTACCTCATCCCATCAAGTAGCTGCTTCATATTATCCCAATCCCCTTAGCCCATTTATAATTGACATGTCACCTCAAGCCCCCACCCCTGCCTATATAAGCTGTACCATTTCCCCAATAAACCAGACCTGCACCACGAAAAAAAAAAAAAAATGAAGGTGAGTATAAAATATTCACAAACAAACAGAAACTAAGAGAATTCATAAAAAAGAATCCACCTTTGCAGGAAGTATTAAAGGAAGCAATAAAGCCTGAAAGAAAAAGGCAGGAAGAAGAAGCTTGGAGGAGAGTATAGAAGAAAGAATAGCAGGAAGGATAAACAAAAGAATGAAAAAAGAGATGAAAATATGGCACTGGGAACCAAACCCAGGACTTCCCATGTGGGAGGTGGGTGCTCAACTACTTGAATCACATCCACTCACTCCTTTTACTTTTTAAAAAAATTTCTCTCCCCTTCCACCCCCTCCTGCCCCCATTGTCTGCTCTCTTGTGTCCATTCTCTGAGTGTTCTTCTTTGTCTGCTTGCATTATTGGCGGCACCAGGAATCTGTGACTCTTTGTTATGTCATCTTGCTGTGTCAGCTCTCTGAGTGTATGGTGCCACTCCTGGGTGGGCTGCACTTTTTTTTCCATGCAGGGTGGCTCTCCTTGAGGGGCGCACTCCTTGTGCATGGGGCTCCCCTACATGGGGGACACCCCTGTGTGGCATGGCACTCCTTGCATGTGCGCGTAGGCCAGCTCACCACACAGACCAGGAGGTCCTGGGTTTGATCCCTGGACCTCCTATATGGTAGGCAGATGCTCTATCAGTCAAGACACATCCACTTCCCGCTCCTTTTACTTTTAACTTATTTTTGTCTTGGAATCTAAAATGTCACTTGTAGACACTATATAATTGGATCATGTTTATTTTTAATCTTTTCAGTTAATATCTGCCTTTTGAGTGGTGTATTTAGTTCATGAACATTTATTGTAATTACAAGTAAGGTAGGATTTACCTCTGCCATTTTGTTTTGTTTTATGTATGCCTTTTTTGTTCCCCTATTCCTCCATTACTGTCTTCTTTGGGATTAAACAGATATTTTCTATTATATAATTTTAATTCCCTTGCTGTTTCTATTAGTATGTATTTTTCAAAGTCTTTTACTAATGATTGCTCTGAGGGTTAGAACTAACATATTAACTGAAAAGAATCTAGTTCAGATGAATATTAACTTAAATTCAATAATATACAAAATGATTGTTTCAATAAAGTCCCCTTTCCTTCCTTCCCTTTTGAACTACTACGAATTACATCTTAAAATATTAAAAACACACCAAAACAGTTTTACATTATTGCTTTATGTAGTTGTCTTTTTTTGAGACTTTTACATTTTATTTCACTTTAGTTCATTAGTTTTTGCCATTTTTTAAACTGATATAACCTATGTGCCACAAATGTTACCCTTTACACTTTATTTATTCTTTATTTGTTTATTTATTATTATTTTTAGGGTGTACTGGGGATTGAATTTGGGACCTCATATATGGAAAGCAGGTGCTCAACACTGAGCTACACCCAGTTCAGCAGTTGTCTTTTAAATCAGCAAGGAGAAGAAAGAAGTTACAAACAAAAACGCATTTATGCATCTTTCCTTTTGCCCGTGGTGCCCCAGCCAATACCTTTCTACAGTGGGCTTTGGCAGTAACCCATGTTCACAATCACACCAAGTGTTGTGTTTGCACAGACTTACCATGCTCGGGTGCTACTGGCCTTCCTTGGACTGTTACTCCTGCAAATTGGACAGCATGGAACACCTTGCTGGCAAGGCAGAATGTGGCCCATCAACAAGTTTGGAACAAGACTTTCTCATTTAAGACAGATTCAGCTGTATTTTTTCCCTTGTAAGGGAACAGGTGATTAAGGGCAGGCCTTTATTAGGATTTGCTGTATATGATGGTTTAGGATGGTGAATGGCTGAGTCTGTCACCCTAGGTCACATCATCCCTGTATGCATGGAATGACAAGAGGGAATCCACAATGTGCAGTTGTTACCCTGAGTTGCATAATTTTACTATGAAGACTAGATATAGAGTAAATCATACCCCGTGGTGGTGGTTCTACCCATTGGCCATTTGGGGGCCTGGTGGAGCTACAATTGTTACTGGAAAACACGTAACTGCTTTAGCTATTGTCTTTTATATGTGGATGCAATTCTTGTCCTATGGTCAATGTAGGCCACTGGGGGTATGTGGGTACCCAGTCCCCCCTCCCCAAGTCCTCAGCATGTAGCCACCTGCATGACCTAGACATAAGTTAAAGGTTAACAACCTCCCCAGAGGGGAGAGAATGTATAGATGGTTATTGTAAAATATAATCTTCCCAAAGCAGTAAATGCCCTTGGTAAATATCCTTCCCAGGAGCATATGAAAACATCACCAGACTCCATGTGTGCTGTCATGGGACCCTAGCGGGAACTCTGTTTTCATAACCTATGGAATGTCCTTGTTCTGAAACTTGTTATATGTCACCCCTCATTTTCTCACTCATCTCTTTGCAGAGCACTAACTTCATCCATTCTTTTTGACTGGCCACCATCAAAGAGTCTCTCCTGTTCATAAGCATAATAAAGCTTATGCCAGGTGTGTTCTTTGGTCTTGTGGCTGGACCAACTCATGCCCTTCAGGAGTTGGGTTGTAACATATGGTATGTGCAAGTTTAATTTTATGAGAAACTACCAAACTATTTTCCTGAGTGGCTGTACCATTTTGTCTTTACAGCAGTGATAGATTTCTAATTGTTCGGTGTACTAGTGAACATTTGGTATTGTCAGTGGTCTTCATTGTTGACATTCTAGTAGAAGTAGAGTAGTAACTCATTGGGGTTTTAATTTGCATTTCAATAATACTAATAAATTTGGGCATCTTTTCATATACTATTTGCCATCCATTATTAAAGTGGATGTTCAAATCTTTTGCCCATTTTTTAATTGGATTGTTTGTTTTCTTATTCTTGATATGTAAGTTATTTATAAATTCTGGATATCAAGTCCATGATTTGAAATATATCAAAGAAATCTCTGCCAAACCTCAGAATACATAGATTTTTTGTCTCTATGATTTTTTCTGAGTTTTACACTTAACTCTATAACTCATTTTGAGTGGATTTTTTGTATAAGGCACAAAGTAGAGGTTGAGGTACATTTTTTTTTGGTAAATGAATCCACTCCCCCCAAATGCATTTATATCATGTTTTCTATTTACTTATATATGTCCCTTAACCAATGTACTTTGAGGTACATTTTTTTTGGTAAATGAATCCCCTCCCCCCAAATGCATTTATATCATGTTTTCTATTTACTTATATATGTCCCTTAACCAATGTACTTTTCTCTTCATGAAGACTTTAATTACTGTCTTGTGTTCTTTGATTTCCGCCTTTAGTAATTCTTGCAGGGCAGGTCTATTAATAACAAATCCTCTCAGTTTTTATCTTGGAATGTCATAATTTCTCCTTTTTTTTTTTTGAGGTACTGGGACCGGGGATTGAACCGGGCTCCTTATTTGTGGGAAGCTGGTGCTCAGCTCAACCACTGAGCCACACAGGCAATCCTGAGTCAGTTTTTCTGTTTGTTTTTTTGTTTTTAGGAGACACTGGGAACTGAGCCAGGGACCTCCCATGTGGGAAGGAGGCACTCAACTACTTGAGCGCCACATCTGCTCCCCTCTCCTTCATTCAAAAAAATTTTTTTAAATCCCCCCCCCCTTGTGGCTTTTTTCATGCTGTCTGCTCTCTGTATCCATTTGCTGTATGTTCTTTCTGTGTCTGTATTTTATTTATTTTTATTTCCCCCCACCCTTGCAGCTTGCTTGCTGTCTGCTCTCTGTGTCCATTTGCTGCTCTCCTTCATTTTTGAAGGATAATTTTGCTGGATATAGAATTCTTGCTTGAATGTCTTTTTCTTTCAGCACTTTCAATCTGTCATCACACTGGCTTCTGAGGAAAATCATCTCAATTTTACTGAGGATGTCTTGTGCATGAGCACTTTCCTCTTCTGCTTTCAAAATTATTCTCTTTCTCTTTTTAAAATTCTTGAATGGGTTTATTTTACCAGTGAGTACCGTGACCCTCCAAGAGATGTCTTCCAAACTTTCTTCCTTTTTAAAAACTTTTTATTTTGAAATACTTTCAAACATAGAGTTACAAAAATAAGACCTGCCCAAAACCGAGAACTCCAACATATCCTTATCTCCCCAGATATTCATATTCACCAATTTTAACATTTTGCTACATTTGCCATATGATTCTAGCTTTCTATCTATCATTCTATCAATCCATTTATTTATCCATCTATCTTTATACCTGTCTACCTGAAGGGATGTAGGTTGTATGCATCATGCTCCTTGAACTCTTAATAATTGCCACACACACTTCCTAAGAACAAGGATATTCACTTATGTATCCACCTTAAGTGCAGTTATCAAGTTCAAGAAATTTAACATTGATAAAAAGCTTACAGTGTCTATATGTCATTTTCCCCATTGTCCCCATGATATCATTTTGAGCCTTCTCTCCTCCCTTGTTAGATTCCAACCAGGATCATGTACTGCCTTAAATTTTCATTGTCTCTTTAGTTGCTTTCTCTTTCTTTCTCTTTTTTATTGTGGGCATATATATATATATACAACAAAAACCATCTCAACCACTCTCAAGCATAACATTCAGGGGGATTATCACATTTACTATGTTGCAGTATTCCTACCACCTTCCATTGCTAAAACTGAAAACCTACACTCATTTTGCATTAACTTCCTGCCCTGGTTTGTCTTTTGTGGACCCCAGAAAATGATGTTCTTAAGCTAACCCGTTCCTGTGCCTGTAAACACAGTGTAGATGGGACCTTTTGATTAGATTGCTTTAAGGTCTTTGGTTGGACTCAGCCAGTGAGGAATGACCCAGGTTAGATCTCCACCCTCTTGGTGGGGTCTTACATATATAAGCAGAGAATTAAAAGCAGAAACACAGATAAAGACAGCTACCATTTTTACCCTGCCATGTGAAAGAGGACTCTAGGATCAGCTACAGCTGAGAGAGGCCAAGAGAAACCCTGAGAGGCTGAGAGACCAGAAGCTAGAATCAGCAGAGCACAGAGGCACAGAGAGGTCCTTGAGAGGTGAGGCACACAGTGCAGCTCAAAGCTGAAGAGAAGAGTCATACTATGTGCTTGATCGCCCACAGCTGAACTCGAGGAGAAAGTGGCCTGGAGAAGGCAGAGACCCGGACAGAGAGCTGCCATGTTGTCTTGCCACATGGCAGAAGCCCAGGATTTGACCAGCAGCAGACCTTTGGTGAGAAAGCATCTCCGATGATGCCTGGATTTGGACATTTTCGCAGCCTCGGAACAATAAGCTTTTACCCTAATAAATCTCCATTATAAAAGGCAACACATTTCTGGTATTTTGCATTGGCAGCCTTAAGCAAACTAAAACCCTCCCCCATTGCCCTTGCTCCCCACCCCAGGCAACCTATACTCTAATTCCTGTTTCTATGAGCTTCCATATTCTCTGATATTTTCTTCCTGGGACTTAAATTTAACACCCTAAACCTGTAACAATCACATTGGCTTGGATACCAGTTTAACTTCAATAGTGTACACAAACCATGTTCCTAAACTCCTCCATTCCTCCACCTTTCTGTAGTCCTTGTCACAAATTAGAGGTTTATACATTACGAGTCCCAAACCACTGATTTCTCAGTACGTTTTATGCATTTGCCTTTTAAATCCTGCAGGAAGTAAAATGTGGAGTTATGAACCAAAAATACAACAGTACTGGCAGTTCTTCCTGCCCCTTTTGTATTCTCTTCCTGGCACCCTCTCCCCAACTTTTCTCTTGCCTAAATCCTGCTCATCCTTCAGATTACAGCTCAGATGTCACTTCCTCTGCTAGCTTGTACTGACTGAAACTAGGTTATACTTTTTCCCCCATTACTTACCATAAGTGTATTTAATATTGTTTAGTGATTGTTTCATCTACTAGCTTGTGAGCAGCACAAGGACAGAAACTAGTTCACCATTTAATGCCCAGCATATGGTATAAAGTATATTGTCAATAAATACTGGTTGAATGGTTGAAAAATCTAGGTGCTGAAATATTTCTGTCCATTTAACTAAGGTTTGCTCTTTCTTCCTTTGTCGGAAGTCAAAGTCTTCTCAGATCCTCCCATACCCATTCCAAGAAACGCCTTTCTTATCTATTTCCTGGTCAGAGTGGTAGATGACAGCACTGCGTGCAGGCTAAAGTCTCTCACGCAATCTAGAGCAAAGGAGCCTGGGAAAAGCTAGGCTCTCCTTTTAAACATGAACTATCCAGAGTTCCAGGTGCACTGAAACTCTATAATGAATAGCTCTTGTGTACTCCTGAAACCCAGCAAGAGAAGAAGGAATCTTGCAACTGAGAAGCAAGTTGTGTTCTCAGTGTGCTGCTGACGCCATTGAGGGAAAGCATGGAAAGTTGTCCCAGGGTGGGGCTGTTCTCTGGAATGTTGGGAACACATCCATCTCAGAAGTAGAATAGTTATACAGGACTTCCTTCAGTCACTTTCCCAGAGAGTACCTGCCTGCTCCCCAAACTCATTCACCTACTAAAGCCTGGGGCTAGTGATTTTCCTTGCTCACCCCCGGAATTAACTACTTCCAAATAGGGAATGAGTTTAATCTGGAAGATATGACCAGCAACAAAGCAGCCTGAGTTGAGGGCAGTCTCTCTCCTGTGCTATCTTCTGAGATGGGACTTTTTCTGAAGTGCAAGGTAGTAATGGAGCTCTGGATCATAAAGAGGAAAGAGTACAGCTCTGCACTCACCAGGCATTGGTTGAGGACATAAAGTGGTTGCTGTGAGGACTCAGTGAGATGTGATTAAAGCCTTTAGGACAGACTCTGTGGTGTATAGTGTTCAATAAATGGTAGCTGCTTAACTATTAGTTGCTCCTTGGGTGTTCACAGACTAATCTGTGTCTCCCCCATCAATAACATCACACTGAATGAAAATGGCCCATTCACTATTCAATTTCTCCCACTAGACTGTTAACAACCCTGTATACCCAACACCTAGAATTCTTCTTTCCAGGTCCCATGATAAACTCACATTACTGAGTGTTTACAATGTCAGGCACTTTGCATGGATTACTTCATTTAATTCTTGTAATTCTATGGAGTTAGGTATTATTGTTATCCTTATCTTATGGCTGAGGAAATAAAGGCACCCAAAGGTTAAGTAACTCATCTAACGTGATACAACTAGTCAAGTAGTGGAGCCATATTCAAACATAGCTGGGCAAACATAGCTGGGCAGGTTCCAGAACCTGTACTCTTTACCCACTGTACCATATCACCTCACTCTAATTATGCATTTCTCATTTTTCTCCCCTTAGCCTAACATCACAGTGGGACATATCATACCTATTGTTTCCTCCTGTGTTATGGGGCTGTATTTATTCCATATTTTCTTTGTACTGGCCTAATGAAATGCCTTTTTTTTTTTAAAAAAAAGATTTATTTTTATTTATTTAATTCCCCTCCCCTCCCCCGGTTGTCTGTTTTCTTTGTCTTTTTGCTGCGTCTTGTTTCTTGTTTCTTTGTCCGCTTCTGTTGTCGTCAGCGGCACGGGAAGTGTGGGCGGCGCCATTCCTGGGCAGGCTGCTCCCTCCTTCGCGCTGGGCGGCTCTCCTTATGGGTGCACTCCTTGCGCGTGGGGCTCCCCTACGCGGGGGACACCCTGCGTGGCGCGGCACTCCTTGCGCGCATCAGCACTGCGCATGGGCCAGCTCCACACGGGTCAAGGAGGCCCAGGGCTTGAACCGCGGACCTCCCATGTGGTAGACGGACGCCCTAACCACTGGGCCAAAGTCCGTTTCCCTGAAATGCCTTATACAACCAAAAGCTTTACAATTAATTGCCTTGTTTGTCTGGTGCTGGGTTTATGTTCAATTATGCTCTTTCACAAAACATCACTTGGTTTGTCAGACTGGACACTAGAATGAGTGGATCACTGGGAAGAACCTCTATGGCAGTTGTAGTGTTCTTAATGACAAGCAACTGAGATTTTCAGCTGTTACATATAAAGGAGGCAGAGCAGGTGTAGCTCAGTGGTTAAGCACCTGCTTTGCATGTACAAGGTCCCAGGCTCAATCCCCATTACCTCCTAAAAAACAAGCAAACAAAAAAAAACTGTATTGAAGTATAAAGTAAAAACAACTCAAGTCACAGCATCACAGTTACATGCTTCAGGAATCAGTCACCGCTGAAGTTATGCTCTGAGTCTAAGTGAAACTGAGTTTTCCTTTCAAATCAGGTGCTCAGAAATCATACATTTTTGAAAAATACTGTAAATTATACCTACAAGAGTATTATTTATCTTTATAATTAAACGGGATGAACACTTACGTATGGCCAATAGAATACTGGTCAACAGAATATTACCAGAATCTTTGAAGACCTCCAGGTACCCCTCTTCAATTTGCATGCATCCCTCTCCAGGTATACTCCTCCCCTCCTGGTAATGTTAATATGCTTCCCATTATATGAACTGTTTGACAGCATTACTTTTTCTGATAAATAAATCAGATGTGATTCTCAAGTACTTTGTTATGAAAGGCACTGGGAGCAAATGGATATTCAAACTTTTGGAGTATTTTGTAGTTTCATTTTCTCCGTAAACTGGTGTTTACAGTGAGCTGGTTCCAAATCTAACTTCATAACCATTGTGCTATAGCACAAGTGTGCTGTGAATGTGTCAAAATTTTTGCCACATTTGTGGCACAATTTTTGCCACAATTAAGGACATACAGATTTATGGCAAAGCCTGTCAGAAAGAATGTTAAGCTAAGCAGGGGCTGCAGTGAGGAGTGCGGTTCAAACTGGAGGTGGGTATAATATTAAGTCACCACCTAAGAAAAACTGTTTCCTCGAACACGCAAGAACTTTGCCTGTGATTGTACAAGGGAACTTGGTCATGGCAGTAGGCGTTCTACTTAAATAGTCTGAGGAATATTAGTGTAATAACCCTTATGCTGTTATTCATTACAGCACAGCCACAAATTCTGGTATTCAAAAGCGCATCAAACATCAGAAAGTTAAACTATTACTCCAGCCAATATTTTGAGGTAAAGTACTTTGTAATTTTATCATCCCTTCCCCCTCACCCCCCCACCCCCGTTCACCCCAAGTTACTGGTTAGAAACACCCATGGTCTACTGAGGACTGGAGAAAATGTAATGCAATTCTACCACAGATCTGGTGTATGAAGTAGCAAATAGAACCAAAATTAGTCATAATTTTGTGTTACTCAGTTGGAGCTTTCACATAAACTGACTTTAGAAAGAAAGAAAAAAAGAACTGAAGCCACAGAGCAGAAATTCTTGGATAGATGCTCAGAAAAGTAGGGAACTGTAGTCCCATCTCTCCTTCTCTAGCAGCTAGTTTCTTTAACCTAGTACATGGCTTCCTGTCCTAGGATTGAGGGTGCTCTCTTACCTTCGGGATTTCCTTAAAATGTGGCTACAATACTTAAGTGACTTGGAGACATAGCTCTCTCTCCAAGTATATAGAAATGTATCTATATATATTATCTTTGTAAGATGCAGTTTAAATAGCAATCCTAAAGAATCTATGGAATCAAGGGTTAACTTCTGTGCTTTAACATGCTTTTTTAGGGTAAGTTTTTTTCCCCTTAGGAAATAAACATAGAAAATCTTATATATATGTGTGTGTGTATATATATATAAAAGTTAGGATAACCAGAATAATTTATCCTTAAAACCAGGACATTTTTGAGAAAAGTTATTAATAATTATGCCACAACAACATGAACCAGAACTGTTCCAGGCCAACTGGCTATAAACTTGAAGGTTTAGCTTTAAACCCTCAAATGTGACAACCTAGTAAAATAGACCATCAACATAGACACAAAGTATTAGAATTGTATTCTTTTGGTATACACCAAAGAAATTCCTTTTGCTAAAGGAAAGGATAAATGTTCCACTTTCCTCCCTCAGGGTACTCTGAGTATTCTCATGCTTTACTGATAAGGTAAATGAGCACAGGAAGCTAATGAATTGCCCCAAATCACATTTCAGAGCTGAGCTCAAAGCTAAAAATAAAAACCGCTGTCCCCTAAACCTCAGTGATTGTGTTGTTCACTGAACCAGGAAGGGCTCCCGGCTAGGAACTGATCAAATTTCTATTAAGGATCCACCATAAGTAGACAAGAAATCTTCTGAAGTGTGTAAAGAGGTTTTTCCTCATCTGCATTAATCCTTTTCATTCCACTTCTATTAAAAAGCCTGACCATTAGTCATGTAGTTTGGTCTTGATCCTGGGATGGCGATGCCCACTCCACCTCTAAATTGAGAGGGGGCTCCGATCCCACATGGCTGATGGATGGGATTCTCCTGCTTGTAGTTGCAGACTCTCGGTTCCTTGGTGTGGTGATTCACCATTCTTACCTCCTTGTTAGCTGACCTACGTAAGTCCAATGAACGGAAGAAATTATATCATTGATGTAGAGACAGAGGCCACAGAAGTTGCTGCAGACAGGGAGAGGGGAAAAGAGGTGTGATATGTGGTCACTTTTGGGACTTGGAATTGTCCTGAATGATATTGGAAGGACAGATGCAGGACATTATATATCCTGCTATAACCCACTGAATAGACTGGGAGAGGATAAACTACAACGTAAACTATAATCCATGCTGTGTAGCAGTGGTCCAAAATGTATCCATCAAATGCAATGAATGTGCCACACTGATGAAAGAAGTTATTGAGTTGGAAGGAGTGGTGGGTATGGGGAATGGGGTATATGGGAACCTCTTATATTTTTTAATGTAACATTTTGTGTGATCTATGTATCTTTAAAAAAGAAAAAAATGTCAATGGAATATTTGACACAGTTGAAGTATCTATTACAATGCAATTTCATCATGGACATATGAGAATGAATAAAACAAACCACATGTCAAAAAAAAATTCTCTGGACATTCGGGTCTTCATTAATTTTAGTACTTGGGATTTTTGTATGTTGCAGTAACTAAGCAACAGTTAACATATTTTAACTTAGGATGTCCTGCATTGGCAAGTTTTAAAAAAGAACTGTCAAGTAATTCTGGGCAGAACCTCCCTGACTCTCCCAGCCTCTGTTCAGTTCCTGTACATCTTCTCTGCTCATCCACTAAGAGACCTCTTGTCTCAACCATGCTCTCAGCCTTGTCTCGGCCTTTTACCACTGTAGGGGCCGCTGGATACCTACAGGGTCTTTGATCATTCACAACCACACAAAGAGGTTTGATCATCCAAAACCTATTATGACAATTCTTACATCTGTTAAACCTACTCTTAACTTCTGCACCTTGCAACATTTGCCTTTACTTATGAAAACCAAGTGTAGGTTTTAAATTAGCAGTTTAAGACAAACTATAAGGATATGCATGCATTTTCAATATAACACTGGCTTTTCTCAGTGAATACCCAAAACTCTTTTAAGAAATTGTGTGGAAGGTTTGCTACACTTCTAGTGTTAGGTGGAATTTAAATCAAACCCAGATTCTAATCTTTTAACCCTTACTCCAAAATTTTTGAGCTGTGTGATTTCTAGTCTCTCAAGTCTCTATTTCATTATCTATCCAAAGGGGATAGAACTATAGTTATTTGTGAGGTTTAAATGAGATAGTGCATGTAAATAGTCTCTTCCTAGATTTTCTCTCTCAAAGGCAGGGGTATTATAAGACTTGAACGAGCCACAGTATGTAAATCGTACAAATAGCTATCATTACTGGCTCCCAGGGAATGAAGGTGGATAAGTAGGACAATACATGAAGTTCAGCCTGTCAATTTAGCCTCTTCATCTAAAATTTTAACCAGTTGGGTGTTATCTTAGGAAAGGGAGTTTTCCCACAGCTTTGGAACCTACCCAGTGTTTTGCTAAGCGGAGAAAACAAGTCGGATGTCTTGTGCGAGAGAAAAAGCCAGGTTCTAGACCGGTAATCAAGGAAACTTATAAAAATGGTACCGGATACCTTGTCTTGATGACAGAAGATTTGTCTCCACTACTTATAAGTGGTATCATCTTGAAAGTTTACTCTTTTAAAGTTTATCTATAAAGAGAGGCTTTCTTTTTATCCCTCAGTCTACCTTTAAGGATTGCTGGAGTTTAAATGACCATTAAATGAGGCCCAGCATAACAAAACTCATCAATGTTAAATTTCCACTTACTTCTGTGATGCTAACATTTTAAGTATGGCTTAGAATCTTAAATGGCCGAGATTCAATTACACTTGTGAACCTATGAGTATGATCTTAGCAAATCTGAACTAGGAGACATGGTCATCTCCAATAGTAATTTAAAAATCTTTAAAGCAGCAAAACCTTTTTTCCCCTGAACAACTTATCAGTAAATAAAATGCAAAAAGTAGGAGAGTGAATTGCTCTAGTGAAAGGAGGTGGGAAGGAGAGTGGGATGAAGAACTACTGGCTTGGTCACCTCCAACAGCCCTGGGACCCCACAGTGCTACAAAACACAGCAGGAAAATAAACTGACCCAAATGAGAAAAACACTTTCAAAAGCTACAAGAAACTCTATTATGCCATGGCACAAACTGTCTTCTGGCATTAGAATTCTACTGTACCGTCTAGTTTGAAAGAAGTAAACTAATAGGATTCTATTTTGCTTCAGGGAATCTGTTGCAGAAGGAATGGAGCCTAAGAGAATTAATACGGAGTAAAAAAGGACCTGCCTGGGTCAGGTAATCCAGGGAGGCAGGTATTTGTCAAAGCAATGTCATTTCTTTATCAGAAAAATCCTGGCCCTGCTGCAAATGGTCTTGTATTTCACTACTTATCTCACAGTTCCATTTTAGGTGGTTATTTTTAGGGTATATGGAATAAGACATTAAAAAACATTTAAAATTTCGGTTTCATTATGTCAAATTAAGAAGCAAAATGGAGAGATCCTTTTTAAAAGTAAAATGTCTTATAACTTATTCACAAATTCATAGCCTCACTCACAATGGGGTTCTAAGGCTAGTAAACCTCCCGTGGAAAGGAAATGGCAAACTATACCAAGTTTAATAACATGGCCCTCACAAATGCACAGCAATTATACAAGAACAGACCTTGCAAAAAAGAAAATGGGGGTAGTGGAGGCAGGAGCAGAAAGGGAAGGTTCCCTAGCATCGCATACACAGATAATCTGGTTACCAAGAATAGCCTAATCTTGAAAGGAGAAGAGGAAAATATCACAATGGACGTGTTGCTTCAAAGAGGGTTTGTGGAGGATGAGTTGTTTTCAGGCAGCCTCTTTAAATGCTTAGTGAATGCAGATCACAGGCAGAGGGATGTCTGTCTCAGGCCTTTCCCCCCTTCTTTGTTTAAAAGAAGTAATTTGCAGTTAGCTAGGCTCCAAGTTGCTCAGAAAAGACCAGAATTGGGTCTAAAGAATAAAATACATGGAAAAACTGTGAAGCCATGAAAATACATTTTTTTAAAAAAGTTTTCAGGTATAATACACAAAAGGAAACAAGTTTATCTTTAAAAATATTAAGTATCACATCAATAGACTATTCCTAATTATAATTACTTCTTAAAGCAACATTTGTCTTTGTTTACAAATACAGCAGCAGGTGATAAAACCTAACATCTCAAACAGATTGCTTACAGTTCTTAATACAAACAAATGTATATGTGTCAAATCACATTTTAGGCAGTTTAACTTAAAATGCATAGACAATTACATACATTAAATCTGTCATTAAAAAGTAGATGAAAAATCACAATTTCAAGAAAAAATACAAAAAAAGTACAGAACACGCATAAAAAGTCAAGTTTACTTAATGGCAACAAGTCAGCATCTGCTAATCAGTGACAGGCAGAAAAGTGCCTTTATCTAGGGGGAAAGTGAGAAAACACATTACTTTGCACACGTGAATAGCTGCACTACCACCACACTTCTGAAGAAAAAAACGTCAATTCCTTGCTTTAAAAAATGACATATACCAAACTTTGCCCTTAAAAAATGTCCAAAGACTGGTCTACAATTTCTAACAGTAATACTATTTTGATCTTTATAAACTAATAATGGATGTACTAATTAATTCTGTAATGTTACCCCTAGACAGTGAGCCTCTTAAGGACATCTTTCATCTCTGTATCTCAAGCATCTGGCAAAGCACTTGGACCACGGACATTTTAATGTTTATTGAATGAACGTAGTCCTCAGATGTCTTCTAGAGCCAGAAGCTTGCATGGCATTTCTTTATTAATACTGATTATTTTATTGGCAATTTTTGTTCTACTTGGCAGGATTCTGCAAAAAGAACAGCATCTATCTTCAACACTAAATATTGCTATAAGATTATAGTCTTCCCTGAAAACCACCCATCACTTTCTATGCATAGTACAGTATATCAGTGTGAATTATCTAAACTTATGTTTATGCTCTTTAAAAAATACTCAAAAGGTCTGTGCTTAAGTTTAATTTCCAGGGTTTACAACTGGCATTTTATAAAACCAGCTCTACATTATTCAGGATGAGAAGGAAGACACTGGCACTAATTACTTAGAAGGGTAGGTGATTAATATGCAAATTAGGCACAGGATTGTTAAACTTTGATTAGAGCCATGTTTACCTATACAAATAGTTTCAAAAGTTGCACACTTAAGTAAATAGGTGGCACTAATTATTTGTGAGATAAACTATAATGGGCATAATTGGCCTTTTTCCTAGAAAAAATTCCATTATTCCATTGTAGTGGTGTGATTCGTCCAGGCCAAAAATTTACCACTCCCCCTGTCCTTCTTCTCTGCCCTATTATTGTTTACTGAAAACAATAACAGTAAAATGAACAAAGGAGGTTCTTGGGTAATTAAAAAATGTATTAATTATTCCTGAATGGTCAATATATTACTTTACAAAAAACAGGGCTGTGGAGTCAGTGCTGTAAGCCTTTTCATATGCACAAAAAAGTGTAAGGCTGAGTCCTGTAGAGAAAAGAAGCCAATGCATTTTGAGTACTCCTTTAAGGAGCATTTGATTCTTGAAAACTGAAAATGTGAATGTAGACCTAAGGCAGATATACTGTACCCTGCAAAAGTTCTATTAAAAAGGTTTTTTTTTTTGTTTTTAACCTTAGCACTATATTTTATTTTGAAATCTAAGATTCCAGCCCCAGAAACACAATTCCTCAACACATCAACTATCTCTATCAAATATATTTTAAAATCTTTGCTCTTTTAAAGCCCAAGATGCTAGCATATTCCATAATTTGGGTTCCCTTTAAGACTAAACCTACTTTCTATCAATTCTCTTCCATAAACCAATCTCTGCCTAGCATGACTTGTTTTGAAAGCAACATTATTCCCTTGTAAAGAAAAAACAATCCTAGATGCTTTGTATCCCTTCTTTCATTGGGACCTCTTCTGCTTTTCTTAACTCGTCCTGAACCTAAAAATATTTTTTGGCCCAGAGTGCTCACAAGAATTGAGAACTCCCCCAATGTGAGAAATTGTGCACTGCAGAAATAAAAGCAAATTTTATTATCCCCTTTTTTTCCCATTCTTACATTTAAAAAAATTCTCCCAAATACTGCTGAAAAGTCCTTAAAAACAAAGGGCTAAAATGGCAGTGATCTAGGGCAGTATGGGCCACTAAAAAAGTTGTTATACTTACAGGAAGTAGTAATCTCCTAATCCTGTGTTCATGTCCCTACAAATCCTTTAATAAAAGATTTTTTCCTACAACCAGGACAATGGACTCCATAATTACAGATCCCCAAACTGGCTACTTCTTTTAGTCCAACTACATCCTCTCTATCAAGGCATTAACTATTGCATTTAAAGTCCGAGATGGCAATTTATCTCAACGTAAGACAACCTAAACTCTAAGGAGAGGCGTCTTTACTACCTACCATCTCACTTTACCTGTCACCCTCTTTCCACATTAACAGACATTATGATATTGACTGATGATTTATGCTATGACACCTCCTATGGCTACCTGCCTTATAAATTAAAACTACAGATAACAGAATCCAAGGATATTGTAGACAGCTGCTACTTGCCTTTGAAGAAAAAAAGACTATGAATGCCACTATGTAAGAGCTGTCTAACAACATCCCCTAGTCTGAAAATATCTAAACAAATTAGTTTCCACTTTTATCAATTCTGAAAGTTTGAAATCTATCATCTACTTAAAATAAGGAAGGCCTAAACACTGACTGTCCCTCTCAAGGGTGATCTTCATGTTTTTTTAAAAGGAGGTAGCTATTAAACCATTAAATTGGCAGCATTTGGCATTCTTGACATTTTAATTATAGGAGAAATCAACTCCTAAATATTTTATTTCTCAACAAAAAAGTGTAATCCAGCATAAATCTCACCAATACTGGTCTAAGAAAGCCACATATATTTTAGAAATCTAATGGATACATTCAAAGTTTCAAAATGTTATTTGACAACAAGGTCAGTTCTACTGTCAAACTCATTTATTCTAAATCTAAGAACCTTATTTTTTGCCAAAAAGCTACACAGGTTGTTTTGGTAGTTACAAACAATACTTAAATACTTAAGCAACATAGTCACACTGCTTTAAACTCAATTGCAGAGGCCTACAATTTACTATTTTCATGTGTTAAGATATAAATTTTTCAAGAAGGGCACTCAATTCAACTACTGACCTGTCCACAAATACAGAATTGAACTGTTAGCCATAAGCTTTACAAATATCCAGGAAACTATGCAGGAGACAAATGACATATCACCAACAGACTCTGAATGACAGATACATATTTTGATTCACACTTGTACTAAGAGAACAGTCATATCTGTATGACATAAGGTTCTCTAAATGTAATTGCAATATATGTTAATGATCAACCCCTAGAGTATGCCAGTTTTCCACATCAGGGAGGAATTAAGGGATGTGTTCCTTCTAAAGAACTGAGGAGAGTGGGACTACCGGGAATGGTCTGGGTAGCATTGCTGCCTCAGGTTTTGTGGGAATGTAAATTACTTGTTTCTATGAAGCCATTCCCAGGGTTTCCTAGTTTGAGATTCAAAACAAAGGGGAGAATTATTTCCTTCCTTGAACTCTTCCCCAAACAGTATGGACACCTCATAATCCATTCTAAAGCAATAAAAAGAGATCACCAATTCTCTAAGAACATAATTTACATGTATGTTGACCTGGATTAAAAAGAAATGTTTCCATGAATGGCAGATTTTAGAGCTGTACAACCTATCTGGCTAAAAACAGAACAAGTTGGGTGGAACTCAAAATGAAGAAAAAGTTTTTACTAAACAAAGGATAAAAATGAACACTGGCCAGTTAATGAACGCTACATCTATGACAATAATTAATGACAGTTTTAAAATGTATAACCAAAATGCAATCTCAAGAGGACCAAGTTTATTTATCCTACAGACAGAGCAGCTCAAAATATTTAGAGGCATCACTTGTTTAAATTATGGCAATATGATTGTTTCCAAAGTGTGTTTATTTGGGGAAAAAGTGATTATAGAAAAATACTTGAAATAATTTGCCAATGAAGTTAGCAGATCTAACAATAATCCACATTTCTTATATTTTTAAGTGTGTAGTTTCATAATTTAAACAAAATGAAAATTTGTTTTAAACAAATTTTATCAAAGAACTATTCAATATACTTTATCACTTTAACTTTCCATGAAAACCAAATAAAAATCACATTTGAATGATTTACGTTTTTATCTGATTGTTCCAAATGTACATCCAAGTACAAGAGGCAGATATCTTCTCTGAGAGGTGCAAGAGTTGTTCTTTTCATGAATGCCCTCTAATAGTGAAATCAGCAATTTTTATATATGCATTCATGTGCATATACATGTACTTCAAAAAGCAAAGCGTCATCTCTTCGTCCATTAACTTAATGGTAAGACTGCAATAGAAAAAAGAAAAGGTCAACTACTAGATTTTGCAAATAGTTAAACTCCGTTTTGTGGCTTAAAATAAATTTATTTCTTAATAAATCCAAAGAGCACATCATTTTATTTAGTTAGCTTGGCATATGTTTAAAAAAATAATTTTTTTTTCTTTTAAAGTATATATATAGCAAGAAGCACTAATGAAAGGAATAAGTTTTAGGGGTACTTTATTGAGTTTTTTTTTTTTTTCTTTTTACAGCTGAGGGAGATGTTTGATTTATCTGGTTGGGGATCTGAAGAGTTACTTTGTATGCTAAGAACAATTTTTTTTTCCTAAGGGGAATCATGACTGTTTTTGGATACTGGCTTAGTTTACCTCATGGTGTAGGAAGGTGCCTTTCTATTTGGTCATATGCCCTTGATAGGCTGCTCAACTAAGATGAAAACCCTACTCTAGCCTAGACTAAGAGTAAAGCATACATTATACTTAGCTGATAATACTGAAGAGGTGTATAAGCTTGAGCTCAATACTGCTAAGGATTTAACAAACCCTTAGCTGAAAAACACTATGGAAGGTTACCTGAAAAATGGGCAGTTATTCATCCACTGCTCTGGATTCTTTTAAAAATCTATCTTTATATCAAGCCAGACAGGCAGAGATTGATCTCCAGACAATTTTCTTCCCGTTTTTAGTACCAGGAATACTTAACTTATACTTTCATCCATTTAAATGCTTTAACCCGAATTTTAACATTTTTACTCATTTTATATACATATGCCATCTTTTAGAAAGCTTTAAAAACTTTCCAAACTTTCATTCAAAACTAGAAAGAAACAATCTTTCAGTTGTGCTTATGCGACTATTTGTGCACATTAAATAACAAATTAAACACTCACATGGGGGCCACCAGGCATTGGTGGAGCACCAGAAGGTCCCGAAGGCACTTGAAAAGGATTACTCGGGGTGGGATAGAGTCCTGGTGTGGGATATGAGCCTGCGGGGGCAGGATATGGTGCTGGTGGCCCCCAAGCTCCTGGTGGGACAGTGCCCCATGGTACAGGTGGTGCTGCCCCTGGTGCTTGGGGAGGAGGAGGAACGGGATATGGCCCTGGAGATGGGTATGGCATATTAGGGGTAGGATACTGCCCTCCCATTCCTGGTGCCCAGGGTCCAGAAGACATGGATCCCCATGGACCTAAAGGACCAGCTGCAGCTGGATCTGTGGGTGCACCATATGGTCTAGGAAGCTCTGGAAAGGGCATATTTGGTGTAGGATATGGCCCAGCGGGGCCGGGGCCTGGCACGGTTGGGGCTGGATAAGGACCACTAGGTGGGGGACATGATGGTCCAGAAGGAGGAAAAGGTGCTGGAGGTGGTCCGGTGGGAGGCACAGAGGGATACATTCCTGTTGGTGCAGGTCCAAAAGGCACAGAAGGTGTTGCACTTGGTGGGAGTCCAGATGGCACAGAAGGCGGAGCACTTGGGTTATTCCAAGGGTTGGAACCTGGCCAGCCTTGAGGAGGTTGACCAGGTTTTGTATTGCTAACAGCAGAGGTTTTGGCAGGGGAGTGTTCAGGTAGTGCATCTGCCAACTGGAATACAAAATAGACACGTCTTATCTATCTCATCCAGGCACAAGCCAAGTCAAACATGATTAGACATGCCAAACTTGTACAGAATAGTGAGCTATGGGATCAGTGATTATAAACTTTGATAGCATCTTCAAAAGCTAAACTGTTCAGTTTCAAAGCAACTCATTTAATACAAAACCTTGAAGGGTTAACTCAACTCCCAACTTTATAATGGAAATTCCTCAGAAAGGCTGAAGTTTTCTAAATACAACTAATCAACACATTGCTTCATTTCTATGCTGTGTAAATACAGTATAGTGATTTACAGAATTAAATTTAGAGTTAAGATCTGAATTGGAAGTCTGGCTTTACTTCAAATCACATCTTCTAAGCTTCAGGTTTCTCATTTTTAAAAAAATTTCAGGGTTGAGACCGCAATTAGAAAATTCATGTAATGCACTTAGCGCAGTACCTGGAATATAATGATTATTTCATAAATGTCAGCTATTATACTATCAGACTAAAAGAGAACAGAAGTAATCATGTTTGTGATTTCTTAATTAAACAATTCAAAAAGAAATAAATACTACTCAATGCATTTTGAAGAATGTTATATCTAGTAAGCTAAGTCAAATCACCTATCAAAGTCACATGTCAAAAAAACCTAAGAATAAAAAGCATAGACTATCATTTTTCTTAAGGGCCATAAAACTTATCAAGGATGAATGTGCCGACTTACCGAAAATTCATCAGACATTTTCCTAAAAAAGAAAGAAGGAATATTTCACAACTAGTGAATATTTCTTATATATTCTTTAAGAAGCTTTCCACGCATGCATTTTTTCTTTTTTTTGAGGCACCGGGGGCTGGGGATTGAACCCAGGACCTTGTATATGGAAAGCCAGTGCTCAATCACTGAGCCACATCGGCTTCCCTGAGTTTGTTTTATCATTTGTTTTGCTTTTTGTTTTATTTTCAGGATGCACTGAGAACTGAACCTGGACCTCTCATGTGGGCGGCAAGAGCTCAACTGCTTGAGCCACGTCGGCTCTCCATTGATTTTTATATAAATGGAACCTAATAATTTGTAGACCTATTTCCTATATAAAGAAAAACAAATGTAACTTGTTTCCATTTTCCATTATAATTCATTTCTCTATTGCCTTCATCTTTTTAACTAGCTGAACAGGGTACAAAAATGATCCATAATTTAGTTTATAATCTCATTCTGGTGGCAGTTTAAGTTGTTAGCATTTTGGGCTGTTTTAAACAATGATACAGTGAACACATCTGAACATGTTTTGTTCACTTGTTAAGAATCTATGACAGAAAAACACAAAAGAAGTACAATTTACCGAATCAACAGATCAGGTTATTTAAAATCCATCTGATAAAAACACATTTTTCCCCCAAAAAGTACACGCTAATTTATAATCTTACCTTTTCCTCTAACTTCTCTTTCACCCCTAGGTATTATTAAAATTATAAATCTCTTCCAATATTAAAATTTAGCATCTTGTTTTAACTTGCATTTCTTTAAGTTATGTGGAAGGTAGAGTACCTTTTTATATTCAATCTCATTTACATTTCTTTTCCTGTAAAGTTGCTCATGTCCTTTGACCACTTTTATAAAAAAACTTTAAAGTATAATTAACATTTAGTAAAATGCTTATATCTTAAATGCTCTTAAGAAACTTATATATGCCTCTATAACCACCCAAAATAAGATATAGAACATTTTCCCCACTTCAGAAAAATCCAATGAACCCTCCCCTATACCCTTAGCAATCCCTTTCTTAAGATTCAATTTTGCTGCTTCTTTGACTTCATGGCAACGGAATAAAATAGTATATACTTTTTTGTTTTGACCATTTTATTTAGTAAGTACATCTTTTTTCCTCATTGCTTTCTCAGATAGTAAGGAAATTAGCCGTGTCTCTAATACACGAGACATTTTCCCCTAAGTTCCTTTTATCTGTTGGTTTTTTAAAATGGTCTTTTTAAAGTATAACCAAAGTTTTTAATTTCATGTTGTCAAATTTAGCAATCTTTCCCTACATGTGGCTTCTGGATTCTGTAATATATTTACAAGGGTCTTCGCTACTCCAAGCTTAAAGGAAAATTTTACCTATGCATATTACAGTATTTTTTTTTTTTACTATTGACCTTCCTTGTTTAAATTTTAATTCTTCTTCTAAACAATAATTGCTGAATAATCAACTGATTGGACAAGCCACCTTGAACACATTCTACTGCTACTATTGAAAACTGTATTTATTGAACATTTATGGAACAAGCACACACTAAGTGGTGCATTTCCCAAAGCCCTGTGATACAAATTCCATAACTACTCCCAGTTTACCACTGGAGAAAAAGAAACTTAACAAGTAAGGTTGCAGAGAGACTGACAAGTAGAGAAGGGGTTCAAACCCAGGCATGATCTTATTCCTATAGCCTCTGTCATTTCCCATAGGTATCACAGACTCTATTCTTTTCTCCAGATCTGTACCAGAGCATTCCATTTTAATCACAACAGTTTTATATATATTCTAGCTGTAATGTCCGTAGTCCTGTTATTGTTCATTTTTCAGATTTTGCTGCATATTTTCATTTATTTTTCTAGATCATTTTGTTAGAAAAAATCTGCTGGTATTCTGGCTGGAATGGCTTATATTTACAACTAATTTAGGGGACATCTGATACCAAATCTCATTTGAATAAGGTATGTCTTTCTAGTTCCTATAATTTTCATTTATATTACTACTCTGTTTTCTTGCTCAGGCCTTACAAGGTAGATTGTACTGTTAAAACATTTTCTTGGAGTTTTAAATAGGTTCGTTTTTTAATATTTTCTACTTGGTTGTTCATATTCAGGAAAGGTCTTTCAATTTTTAATATATTACTTTTATAAGCAGCCATATTACTCAATTAACTTTATTTCGGAAAATTTCACAGGCAAAATTATGCCTCTTTTCTCTTTTACAAGTACAATGGTATTGTTCCCAACTCTCTTGGGAATGCTTCTAATGTTTAAGTAGGATTCTCACTTTCTTCTATTTATACCTATATTATGGATGTTTCTATTAATACCTATATTACTAGATTTATTTTGCTAGTTAAAAACAAGAGAAGACACAATTTCTTCAAAAGACCTTTTGGTGTCTAATGAAATGATCTCTCAGTTTTTCTCCTTTGACAGATCAATAGTTAAACACATGACTCAAAGACTGCTTAATATTGAGCCATCCTTGCATTCCTGGAGTTTTATTTTTTATGTATGATTTGGTCACCATGAAGAATGATTTAAAAAATATGATGCCAACCAAGTCACATTTATTAGGCTTTATATCCTTGCTTTTTATTCAGAATATCAAAAAGCACATCTTGAATGTAGAGCAAATACAACTCATTCACATGTTAAAGTCTGTGTTTTATACTACAGTATATCACACAACAGTACATTTTTCAGACTAACACTAGAAGAAATTTTTTTAAAAGTTTACTGTAAAAAGACACACTACTTTATATACACTGGAAGTCTTTTCTTAATACATGACAATTTTGAAGTGTCCACAGTACTAACATGCTTTTCAAGCAAGATGAGCCTTTCTGAAATAGAAATTGGTTTTGTATCAAAGTTCATGTTAACTCTGATGTAGATAACCTAAATCTAACAAAGCAACCCATTCAATTTTATATAGTCTTGCTATTCAGATTTTTGTAATTACTATTTTCCCTCTCATTTGTTGAAAAGCAAAATATATGCAATATACAGTTAACTAGTCACAAAACAAAACAAAAAATGTTCAGTTACTCCACAAGTTAATAAAATTAAACAGATTCACAAGTCTGGCTTTAATTTTAAGTTCAAAATAAAATCCTGAAAGATAGAAATGTTAGACTCCTATAATTAGAATACTGAAGTCCTGACCAAAGGAACTAGAAACAGATCACATCTTGTGTTATGGTACAAGTGTAAAGTGACCCACTCTCCATGAGTAGAATAAACAGTGTTCACAGTAACTGAAAGCATTCCAATTTGATTTTTAGGGAATACATCCATTTTAAAAAAGGTAAAAAGCAGAGTTGGATATCAGTATTTTAATGAGATTTTCAGAATGCAAAAATGCCTAGATTTTCTCCCAAATATCTAATTATGCTAGCTATTAAAATAAGGACAATGTAACCTTGAACTCCCCCACCCCTCTTATCCTTCTTATAACAGGATGTGGGTCTGGGATGGGCTCTAAGGAAAAAAGCAGTTTATGTAAAAGTAGGGAGTCAAGAAAGAAGCTGTGGGTTAAGTACGAAGAGCTCAGATTGATAGAATATAGCAGAAGAGGGAAGGGATCTGGAATCGTCTTCAGTCATTTAAGAGTCAGCTCACCTGAATGAATCTGTTTCTTCAACTATAAAGAACATACTAGTAACGTGAGAGATTAAGTGGGACTCAAGTGCCTACAGTGTGCCCGGAAAAAGTGGGTGGGTAACAAAACATATTGTCTTGTCTTCCTTTGTACACATGCAGGTAAGTGTTTGGTTAAAAAAGTGAATGCTGAAAAGAATGACGGCCTAGATTAAACTACAGCTCTTAATGGCTGGCTCTGGACCCTGGACAAATTAAACTCTCCAAACCTCAGATTAGTAACTACATTGCAGATTTGCTGTGAGACTTATACAATAAACGAACAAATCTCTGAATCATTATCTGGCAAAAATTCAACAAATATTAGCTTTAATGTAACCACTATTATAGATCTACAAACCCTTAAACGCAGTACTCAATTCCAAAAACTTTTGAAAATGAAAGAAACTTTCCCAATTTGGTGGCAAAATCTGAACTGAGGCTATTTGTAGTTTCTACTAATCTCCACTTAAAAGAGTGAATAGTCACACCTAGTTTTACACAAATATAAGGAGGATTTCTGGAGGCTGCCACTCACCCTATTGGGCATATTATCACCTATATACCAAAATTTAAAGATAAAAATCTAAAGATTTCTAAATTCCAAAACACATTGGCCTCAGGAGACTGGGGATGGGTATTACAAGTTTCTCCTGGAGAGAAAGAGAACATTCTCATATATGCATCTCAATTCAAAAGTTTCTGGGGCAAACTTTTTTGAACAGGGGGTTAGAGACCAGTAGCAACCAAAATTTCTATTTTCCCTTCCTCCAAAACACTAATGAACAAATTACTTCTCAACTATTTCTGCGGTAATAGTTGAGTTCGTTTTCAAAACAGGCTTTTACAATTACCAGGTGTACAAATGTGTATTTCTCTAACATTAATGCTATAAAAAAATAAATTTCAGTCAAGTGAGCCTGGTTTGACACTTCAGCTTTAAAATCTTTATTTGGGGAGCGGGTGTAGCTCAGTGGTTGGGCGCCTGCTCCCCATGTACAAGGTACAGGGGTCCGGTACCGCCTTCAAAAAAAAAGCACCAGTTTCTACAGTAAAAAGGAAAACGGTTAAGCTACAATACATCATATACTCCAAGATCCTAAAAAAAATTTTTACAGAGCTCAGCACCTATTTCCTGTCGTGAATATCTAATATTTAACGTATTTCTTTCTTAGCAACTTCTCTAGTGAATAACCAAAACATTGTCATTCTGCGGTTTATCTTAAATAACAATCAGACTCCTCTAATAAACTAATTCGGAGCTTTTTCTCCCTTTTTATTGTAAGTTAATGAACATGGGAGGAGAGAAGTCAGGGCCAAGGGGCGCGAGGCCCGCACTCATTTGGTGCCAAAGAAACAAAGGGAATCTGGGATCAACCGGAGCCAACAGGCCTGCGAGCGGGTCGCGCCCGACCGGGTGGGTGGAGGAGGGGAGCGGATCCCGCCCCCAACCAGGACTGACGTCACGCTCGGAGAAACCCGCCGGGCATGACGTCACCGCCTTGGACGCCTTCTCCCCGGGTGGGCGATGGGTGGTTGTCTAGCAGAGCCCGTAGGAGGTGCTGAGGGAAACGCTTAGCTCCAGGCCCCAGGGAGATGACCACGGCCCAAGCACCAGAGGAGACTCGAGGCACCGCCGTTACCGCGCCCGCCCGTCCCTCAATCTAAACTCTCCTGGTCCCCTCCGCTATTCCCACTGGCGCCAAAGTCGCTTTACCCGGCAAGATCCGATCCCGGAGCAAGATGTAGGAGCGGCGATGGGCACGAAGGAACTGAACACTGAAGAACCGAGCGCAGCCTGACGGGCGGCGGCGGCGGAAGCAGCAGCAGCAACAGCAGCGCGCGGCTCCTCCCGGCGCCGGAACAGGAAGCGCCGAGTGCCGAGCGCGCCTCCCCCGCCCGAGCTCCTCCCTCCCGCCCGCGCTCCCGGGCTCTCCTCTCGCGCCGGCGGCGCGCGCCCCCCGCAGGCTCCCGGCCGCACTGCGTCCAACCCAGGCCTGATGGCTCGGCTGTTCTCGTAGCCTGCGGGTGGAAAACTCCCCGGTTTTCCGAAGTTCTTAGGATCTGAGGGAAACGCCTGTGGCCAGTGAAGTTCGAGGCTGCTCAAGGGAAACAGATAACTTGTTGCTTTGAGTGGGTTGAGGGCAGATTCTGGATCCCTAAGCGCAGCGGATTTTACAGCCAGGCCTCAAAGCAGGAGGCCCAGCAAGAAGACACGGAGACCGATGAGTCAAAACTGGGGGGATCAGGGGAGAATAATGCAGAAAAGGACGTTTGCCAGTGGCTTGGTAAATTAACTAAAGGAACAGCTGTCTTTTCAGATCTTTCCTGATCGATCCCTTTTCTATCCGCGTGTTCATTTTTGAGTGACCATTAAGTATGTACTCAGTATCAGGCCCAAAAGATGACTGACATATGGCTCCAGCAAGTAAGGAACGTGTAGCTTAGTAATGAAGTTGTGGTAATTACATGGTGTGCAAAAACAGCGAAAGCTAGATGTATAAAAAAAATATTTGTTAAATATATTAAAAGTATGCAGTACCCCGACATCGTTTTGCTTCTTTGTGTAAGCTGCAGGTGGGTCACTTGGCTGGTCACTGGCTATGAACTATCTATTCTAGATGAAGACTTACCTCTGGGTGTGCTCCATAGCATATACTTCTCATAGTGAAAATGAGCAATAGAACTGAAGATACCTAAGACCTAATTTTGGATAGAGGCAGAGGGCTCTGTAATGTCACACACTAGTGTGGACAAGCAACCAACTCTGCCTTCTAGGAAGCAATCATCAGTTTCTTAAGCAGCCCTATTGAAGCCTGAGGCAAAAGGAAAAATCAGTAATACGGGTTCTCCCTTTATCTAAAATGTTATTTTGTTCATCATAGATTTTTTACATTTATTCTTTTTAAAATGCTGCATTAAAATATTTTCATTTTTTGCAAAAAAAAGAAAAATTGTGCCTAAGTCAAGCACCTAACACACCTCACCTAAATTGTGGCCCTGTGTATGACAATGACTGTCAGCCTCCAGCTTTTCCCTGCTGCTCCAAGGTTCTAGAGCCAGGCCCTTCCTGTCCCATGTTGTATCCCCCACGGGCAAACTTTACTTAGAAACTGACTTCCCACGTGGTTTCAAAACTGCACTGCAGTCTGAAGCCCACCCTACCCAAACCTTCCTTTTACTAGGTCAGACCCACAATGTGGTCTTTAGACTCCCCCACCTTCTCCTGTTTCCTCTCCCTTTATCCTTCACAGGTGTTTCCCATAAGTTTCTGGCACATCTAATCACATCTTGGAATCTGCTTCTTGAAAGACCCAAATTGACACATGAAAAACTACAAGGAGTGTATAACTTAGCAAATTTGTGATGCTAGAGTTTTAAATTTTTTTCAAGTTTGAAGTTGAATGTGAGAGGTAAGGCCATACAATGTTTTTAAAACAAAATACAAAGCCTTTGGATTCCATATGTTAAGTTTTAATTAAGAAATGAATATTTATTCAGATCAATTTATTTGAAGTCATATCCAAAAGGAAACATTCAACTTCATGATTAGAAATAAAAATAGTCCACTTTTTGGGAGGAAGGGGTGGAGAGAGGATCATACACGCCTGATTGACAAGAGTACTAATAGCTTTGTGAAGTCATTATTTAAACTGTACATTCAAGTAGATATCAAGTTCATACTTGGCTTATAGTTTATCCAATTCTAGCAAAGGCAGTATACTTTTGAGTAAACCTTGGAGTTTCACACCATGGCTTTCAAGTCTGAAAGCTTAGATTTGATTACAGATTGGCAAGTGATTATTTTTACATTTATTCTTTTTAAAATGTTGCATTAAATTTAAAAATCAATTTTTAAAATAACTTAGGCAAACATCAATTTTACATAAACTTGCTTAAGTGTAGGAGGAAATTGCAATTTTCATTTAACTGCAGAGTCTAAACCAAAAATTCAAATTTGTACTGTTATCTCTATTATCAAATCAAGCCAAGAAAGACTATTACAAACTAAGACATGACTGTGATTATACAGGTCCACTAAGGTGATACTTTGAAAATCTATCATCACATTACTCCACTTAAAGCTGTACAATAATCATTTTCAAGTATGCCCTAAGGGTCACCTCTTAACTGAAGAATTAACTTATAGGAAGCCAAGTGACAAGTATACCTACATTTTGTGTATTAGGAAATGAAAGCAAAAAAAGGTTTAGGACTGAATAATCTACTCAAAATTAGAAAGTAAATCATAGATGTTGGCTTTATTTAGAACAGGATTCATGTGCCCTAAATCCCTTTCCATTGGGTTATATCAGTCTACATTTCTAATTGAAAGCCAGTCTATTTTTAAAAAGTTATGCCCATTTTATGTCCATTATCTTAATGTATTAGAATAGTATAGACAGACTCTCGTAGCACAGCTCAATTTTCCAACAGGCCATTAAAAAAGAACAAAAGAAAAACCCTTTGTGCTTTCGATTCTTTCTTTAGAAATAAGAATGGGTGTAAACTGATTGTTACAACAAAAATTGTTAAGTTTTTTTTCCCTCTAAGTAGAAATAAAGATTTGCTTGACTTAAAATCTTTAATTCATTTTGGCATTAAATTACTTAATGCGACACAAGCTGTTTTACATTAAAATTTTTCCCCTTAAGTTGTCTTCAGGAATAATTCTTAAAATTAAAAGCATACTTTCCTGTGAAATCTGCTAGACCAAAATCAATATATTAAGTTGTTTATTGGACTCTGACTATAACTAAAAGCAACAAAAAACCATTTTTTAAATGAAAAGTTGAGTATATTTATAAGGGAGTTAGGTCTTAAGGTTTTTGTTTCATAGGAAGGAAGCTCTCTATTAAGTGGATCTATAAAATGATCCAAAGTGAAGAGAGACAGGAAGCTGATTTATCTTAATGGCTTTGGCTCATGAATAAATGATAATGGTATGTTTTTCTTATAAAAATAAATGGAATTTGTATAATGATATGAGTCCTATTTGCCACATTTGTTGTACTTTCTAAAGGATTTCTAATTACTAAGACATTATATTATTTATAATAAGTCAAAACTTTAACTGAAAGCCACTCTTTGACCACAGTTGGCCATTAGCTGAAATTCAGGAAAGACACAGGTTTGATCACCAAATCAATAAATCCAGCCACAGGCTGACTAAAAGCTTCCTTTAATCTTCTTCCTATTAGGTCTTCCTTTAAATTAAAGCAGTCCCTCTATGAATTATTTAAGTGAATGGCATGGTTATTCAAAGACCACATATGACTTTTCATACAAAAATGTTTAAGGAACCTAAAAAAAAATCCACTTAGCATATTCAGGAATTACAGTATGAATTACAGAGCTTAAAAAAAAAAAGAGGGGGTGGGTGGGACAGGGTATGTCCTGAAAAGCTTTAGAGAGAAATAGAAAAGTCAAGTTTATTTCCTGATAGTGCAGCATTATTCCCAAAGCGCAGTTAAGTGTCTGGTCCAGACTAGCTATTAGCAATTAAGTAGTTCCCTTTCACCGTCAAGGCTTTTTCCCTGAGGTAATGCTTAAATTCGTAATTTTAATATTTTATCTTGTTTCTCTTAGCTCAGTCCTACTTGCCAATAAGCTCTACATATTTCCACCATGCTGAATGCTTTCTCAACTCCAGAATATACAATTTTCAAATGTATCACCATGTCCAAAATTTATATTTAGATACATTTTTAACTCGTCGCATCTTCTCGAAACTTAACTTTTAATTATATTTTGTGTGTGTGTGAGTTACTTTCTGAATGCTGGACATGCTTCCAAATACATCCTCACAAAGTCCCAGAGGAAGGGTTAACCTTTCTAAATTCCAATCCCTTACACTGTTTTAAAACATTAATTTATTATTACTCTTCTCTTTTCCCTTTGTGGTAAACGATTCCCTTCTCAAGTCTTTATATTTCTACTTTCCAAATTTCTTTTCACTCTAGCAAATACCAAAGGAAAAAATACAAGCCATTTTAGAGTAAATAAGTATCTTCCCTGTTCTCATTTATTGGATCATCTACTTCAAGGCTACAGATATGGCAGTATTAGAAAATGTTAATAGCTGTTAATACCTCGAAGTGGAAAAAATAAGAAAACCAGAGAAAACATGTCACTAGCAACCGGTTTGAATTATATGAAAAGCTACTTAGATCTTGACTTTCATATAAACACTAATTTTTACCATTATAAAAGACAACATAATTATATTTCATTTTTCTTTATAAAACTAACCCTTTAATATTTGTTAGCTAGTCTTTCCTTAGGATTTTCTGTACTGATAAAAAATTATGTTTAAAAGAAAAATATTTAAAATTATAATTGTTTCACAGAAACAGAAAGTCTTATTATCAAATTCTGATAAAAACTATAATCACGGATAGAGTCTTACCATACTATTGATTTTAATTTTCTTTCACCAAAGGTAGTTATTTAGGAAGTATTACATTGGTTATAAGATTCTCAGTGATCTACAAAAGTACAATAAAGATGAGGTAGTATGAGATTTTTCTACCTTTGAAAAAGGTAAATATCATCTTTAGAAGAGATGACATTTATCTTGGCATTTATGTTATGATATCTCAGGCCTCATCACTGCTAAGAGAGGTGCTATTTTTTAATAGCTACTTCTCATTGAGATCAAGACGTCTTGAGATCACTGAGAAAAAAAATGCTAGAAGATATGGTAGCAGAGATTTTCCTAGTTTAATTTCGTAATAACTGCTAAAAATTTATTTTAAAGCTATTATTAAAAAATGCCATCTTTATGTTAAAGGCAGAACTGCAAAATAAGGAAATGGTACTTCAACATAAAACAGTGACAATTAAGAAATGTTATTCTAACTTGGAAATTTCTAAATTAAATTGACTTCCTCACACAGCTAAATTAGCATCAAGAAATCAAATATTAAAAATGCCAATTTATACAAAGGGGTAGACAGCCCACCAGAAGAAAAGTTGGGTAACTGTCTAGGAGTATAAGGAGAGATTTATTATTCATTGATTCTTTTAAAAATGAGTTGGATAGGATATCACTCCATTTATCTTTATTAGTTATATTGGGCTAATGATGTTTCTTAAAAATGCTTCCCTATTGCTGGGAGAGTAAATACAAACTACTACCCATTGCCCAGTACTATTTAGTATGGTATAAACTGTATAGCTGTCAAAATGTTTTCCTTTTTTTTTTTGAGACTACATTAGACATAATTCTGAAGATGGGGATAATTATTTGGAACTTGAAGATCAGAAATAATTTTAAGCTTTCAGAATACTGAACTCCATGTTTACCTCTTGAATCTTATAGTCAAGTTCAATTTAAAATAATGCAAGATGACTTAGGTATTCTTTGGTTACCACTGTAGATCTGTGGCTGCTTATAGACTGTGGAATCTCCCCAAAGTAACAGGCTCAGAGTTTCTACAAGAGGACTAAGTTATTAATAGTGCTATTATTTTTTTTAAGCTTCCAGTGAGAAAAGAACAATATTTAGGTTTTAGAGATGGTTTAACTTGTCCAGGTTGAAAGATCTATTCAGTTATAACAACTCTGCCACATTGTAGAATAAATGAACCTCCAAAATGTCATGTTCTCACTGCCAGATTAACCAAATTCAGAAATCCTGCTTTATAGTTAATATTTAAAATGAAAATGCATTACTTTAAATCATTTTGTTACCTTTAGCATCCCTCTTAGTATATTATAAAAGCCAAGTACATTAGTATGAATTGTGAATTATAACACTCAGCTTTACTGAAGAATTTTAAAACAATTCAATGTAAAGGGGATGGGGAAACTATATTTTATGTTAATATTGATGGCATAGATTAACAAAACATTTTACATGTAGGAAGGAAAAGAATTAAAGAAAAATATGAAATACAGAATATTACACTGTGTTTGCAAAGCCTTTCAAATTTCAAATATGCTTGTTATCATATACAAATTACAATTAAGAAAAGGAAAAGCTAAGCATACAATTTACATGGTAAAAAAAAAAAAAGTGGTCAAAAATATCCTTTAAACCCTACTGTGTAACCTTAAACAATCAGTGTACATAAGAAAAATAAACTAGTTAGGAAGTAAGATTTAGGGCAGTAAAATTTACAACTGCCCTTGTAGGAACATTCAAAGTAGCATAAGAAAAATAAAATATGAGATGGAAATATGTATATACTCATTCATATGTTCCTATCCTTTTCTTAGCATTGCTGTTTTGGTGCATCAATCCTGAGTACTCTAACTTTTGATTTATAATGATATTCCTTCAGATATAATTTCATAGTAGAAGGAATTGGAAGGGCATCAATGCCATCATAAGTTGTACAGTTACAAATAACTGTTCTGCATATATGCTGTAGGGAAAAGGGAAAAGTCCGAATTAAAGGAGTGGATAAAAGTGGTTCAAAGAACATACAGGCGCTTGGGTCCTTATAATGTTCTAGGAGCCCAGTAATGTCAGGAGAATGGAAGACACAAGGATCATGTGCATCAAAGCTAAAGTTGTGATTCCACTGTTCAATTCTAGCATGAAGAGAACGACTATAGCGTCTAAAACTAACAGAGAATAAATAGTCTTCCTGTGCTGAGTCTCGAAGTAAAAATGTACCCTCTGGTTTTCCTTCTAGTAGGGCTTCAGCTGCATATTTATCCATAACTCCCCAGTAACATGGATTGTTATTGATCTGAAGAAGGTCTGGTACAAGACAGTGGACATAATCAATCTGAGTGTGGTACTTAGGAGGTGTTTCCAACTGCAGGATTTCATCATCCATTTCCCATTTGGGTTTGTTTCTTTTTCTGGAACTAGTGCAAAGTGTTATAATCTCATCTTCTGAATCCATGTCACTATCTTCAGTACTGTTATTTGAAACCAAATTCATCACAGAACCAGTCATAGGACCACTTCTACATGAAGCACTGTTAGGAGTTATGACACAGGGCTGTACACTGGTATGTGAGAAACAGTTTACATCTTCTTCCATGTTTCTTCTTTGTTTTAGCTGACCATCCCTTGATTCATTTTGAGACAAGTCTGTGCTTACCCATTCATCTGATTTGGGATTGATAGGAGCAGTGTGTCGTTTAATAAAATGCCACCTAAAGGCTAAATCTGATCGAGGTGGGAAAGGACACTTATCTAACATGAGTTCACTGATATGAATTTTTCTTTTGGATGGAAGCCCTGAAGAGTGTCGACTACTACAATTTTTTATTGGAAAACACTGGCCCACAGCATCTTGGAGTTTCTGTTTTAGGGATCGGCCTAAAAATCTATGCCCACAGGAATGATCTAAGTCCAACTCAATGGATGAACAGCTGTGCTTCCTTTCTTGGCTCCGTAAAGGAACTTCAGTTTTCTCTATTGTATTCACTGTTTCAGCATCTGAACAACTCTCATTCTTTTTTGACCAAGATAACTTCTTCCCACTCCATACATAACCGTCCTTTCTATCAGCACTTCTACTCCGACTAGTTTTGGGCCTTACATCGACATTTTTACTACTGTTTTCACTATTTTCTGCCATTTTAACAATTTATCCACAAATTCCAGTATTATAAATACTGCTTTTTCAGTTTTTCCAGCAGGAAATTTCTTCTGGGCACTTTCTGGATGTACCTAAGGAAAAAAAAAATTACAATGTCAGTAACCACTTGTCATTCACATTGTCAAGTTCATGTATTAAGCCCCAATCAGGGAAAAAAAAAGCCCAATTAGACCCAAGATTAAAATCATAATTTATATATGAGTAAGATAGAGTACAGGATATATTGAAAGACAGTTCCAAGATATTTTTTTCCACTTAAATAAGTAAATTGCTTTACCATATACTAATAATTTCATAGTCTTAGTTCCTTTCCCAGTGCTAATTATCAATGTGGATCAGAAAAAGTCAGTCTTTTACTCTCAGCCATAAAATATGCTCGAATTGTAAACTATTTCTAGTCCCGGAGTATATTCTCAGGCCAATCTCCCTTTCCCTTATTTTTCTTATTTCACAACAGACTAGTGAATCTTTGTAAGGGACAGTCAGCAATCTATGAACTGATGTTTGAGAACAACTACCCTATATAATTCCTTAACTTTCCTTTCTCTTTGTTTCCTGTCCTATTGCTTGAGGATATCATCATTTTGATTTATAAAAGCTGTAAAAACGTATTAAATAGTCACCACAAAACAGTAGGAATGTCAAGCAAGCATTCTCAATGCAGGTTTTTTTCCCTTGCTATTTTTTTTTCTTTCCCCCTCATGTCTGCTCTTTGCCCATTGTTTGTTTACTTTAGGAGGCACCGGGCACTGAACCCAAGATCTCCTGTGTGGGAGGTGGGAGCTCAACTGCTTGAGCTACATCCACTCCCCCCAATGCAGTTTTGTGAACTCATTTCAATAATCAGTCAACTGACTGACCTTGTAGTCAGTCTAGCCAGTTTTTAGAAATCATGGGATTAGATAAAAATTTGACATTTTAAACATACATTTCTGTATGTATACTTCCTGGTATTCTTCTTGTTAATTTGAAAAACAAGTAGATAAACTTTTATAGGGCACTGCCTTTCCTCACAATGTAAAATATTGAGTTTCATGAAGACTAGTAACAATGATTGGTGGTAAATGTAACTTACTTAAGTATTCTTAGGTAGAGTAAAATTTAAGCCCAGAATTGAGGTTAAGGAGAGAGGGAGAAAGTTTCTATAATCTTGAATATTTTCAAATAAAAGTTGAATTTTGTGACGAGAAAATCAGTACCACCCAACATTCTGATTAAGTTCTGATTATGTCAGAGTAGCATTAACAATCTGAAGAGCCAAGTTAATATCTATAGACACCTGAATCCATTTTCAAAGTAGTAGGATTGCAACAAACTTGTGTGGCAACAGAAATGACTAGAAAGTGCTTAAAAGTGTGAACTAATGATACACACTTGTCTTATAAAGTGTTCCATTTCTAAACATTGAATAGTATCTGGTAATTATACTTATTATTTTGATTCTGTGAATTCACTTGTGTATAACCATTTAAAATCATTAGGAAAAAATATTTCTTAATACCTAGTACAGCCAAAATTATATTCAACAGGATGCTTTGGTTATTCATTGACAAAATTCTAATGAACAAAAATCAACAAGCAAAAGCAGCAAAGCAGGCTGAAGACTATGAATGGTCATTGATTAAAGTTCACACCTACAGGAAGCGGATTTGGCTCAATGGATAGAACACCCACCTACCATATGGGAGGTCCAAGGTTCAAACCCAGGGCCTTCTGACCTGTGTAGTGAAGCTGGCCCATGCACAGTGCTGATGCATGCAAGAAGTGTCCTGCCATACAGGGGTGTCCCCCGTGTAGGGGAATCCCATACACAAGGAGTGCGCCCCGTAAGGAGATCCATCCAGTGCAAAAAAAGTGCAGCCTGCCCAGGCGTGGGGCCACACACACAGAGAGCTGAAGCATCAAGATGATGCAACAAAAAGAGACACAGATTCCTGGTGCCACTGACAAGAATACAAGCAGACTCAGAAGAACACACAGCAAATGGACACAGAGAGCAGACAACTGGGGGGAGGAAGGGGAGAGAATAAAAAAAAAATCTTAAAAAAAAAAAAGTTAACACTTGTTAACAACTGCCTAAGAGCTTACACTTTAATATATAATATAATAAAGGAGCTCAAAGCAGATAATTAGTACCAACACATCAATGCCAACATTTTTCTTTTTAAAGATTTATTTTATTTATTTCTCTCCCCTCCCCCCTGCCCTAGTTTTCTGTTCTCTGTGGCCATTTGCTGTGTGTTCTTTTTGTCTGCTTCTGTTGTTGTCAGTGGCACGGGAATCTGTGTCTCTTTTTGTTGTGTCATCTTGTTGTGTCAGCTCTCCGTGTGTGCAGCACGGTACTCCTTGCGCGCATCAGCACTGCGCGTGGGCCAGCTCCACATGGGTCAAGGAGGCCCGGGGTTTGAACCACGGACCTCCCATGTGGATGCGGACGCCCTATCCACTGGGCCAAGTCCGCTTCCCAGTGCCAACATTTTTAAAATCCAGTATGATAACATGAAAAATTCTTACCTAGGTCTGAAATGCCTGGCACTTTTATTTATAAAAACATCTTCACACAGTAGTTTAGGGAAGTGGACGTGGCTCAACAGATAGAGCATCTGTCTACCATACGGAGGGTCCAGGGTTCAATCACCAGGGTCTCCTGACCTGTATGTAAGTTTGCCCACGCACAGTGCTATCACACGAAAGGAGTGCCATGCCACGTGGGGGCACTCCTGCGTAGGGGTGCCCCACATGCAAGGAGTGCGTCCCACAAGGAGAGCTGCCCTGTGTGAAAAAAATGTGGCCCCCCTAGGTGGGGTGCTGCACACACAGAGAGCTGACGTAGCAAGATGAAGCAAAAAAAAAAAGGGGCGCAGTTTCCCAGTGCCTCTGGCTAATGCAAGCAGATGCAGAAGAACACACAGTGAATGGACACAGAGAGCAGACAATGGGGGTGAAGGGGAGAGAAATAAAATAAATCTAAAAAGACAAACAAACAAACAAAAACAGTAGTTTATTTGCTGTGTGACCAACTTTACTCCACCGGGCATGAATTCCCTAACCTTGCCTCTTTGCTACTTCTAAATTATGGTGTTTCTTCTTTCATTTTTCCCATATTAGAAGCTTTCTACCTCTCTAAGCTCTTTACCTCTGTTTTGATGACATCCCCACCTTTACCAGAGCCCTATCCAATCTCTCCCTTTCAGCTTCTTCCATCTTCAAAATAACCAAGTCTCCCATAAAATCTTACAGTGATTTTAATTTTAGTTACAACTATTTGTTTCATTACTATATTTCTTAATGACCAGTGTAATTGGATTTCCCTTCAAAATGAAAATAGCTTTTTTCCCCCAGATTATAAAAGAAACAGTCATCTGAGTTGAAAATGGATAAGTGGAAATCTTTTTGCCCTATACTTCTCTTGAAGTCAATACAAAACAAGGAAAATTGAGAAATGGAACACAAACCTCATCTTCAATGAAACTAGCACACCATCTGTAACTTGAATCACAACACATGAGGACAGATAATGAATGGAGAAACAATAACTGACTCAGCATCAGAGAGGCGAGTGACACCGCACAGAGGTGACATGGATGAGAAAGAGGCAAACAGTGCAGGTGAAGTTCAGGACTCACAGACGCCAGGTGCTGTAGCAAGTGTGGATGGGAAGAGGACTGATAACAGGGAGGTTGGCTGAAAACCGCATAAAAGCAGTTAGATTTCTCGGGGTCTTACTCCCATACTTAGAAGAGACAGGATGTTTATTTTTTGGAGAAGTTGAACCAGAGAGGCTCAGGCCTTTGAATACCACAAATAGGAGAGAGTAGTGAAAAAGCTTGGGACTAAAAACAGAATGATTAAATGAAAGGTGCTTGCCTCTTTCTTCCATTCAGCTCCAGAACGCCAGCAATTAGACTTATACCTCCCTAAGAGGAACCTGCAAAATATTTTGCTGAAGAAATGCAGTGGCTAAAGAGAAAAGACCTATAGATGCTGATTCCCTATCTGGGAATCTGCCAATAAAAAGCTGGAAGGCCACCCAAGCATATAGTGAAGCTCATCAGTTCAAAAGCTCTGCCTATGCACACACAACTTTGAGGTCATATTGCTGTGTTTCAATCTAGAATATAAGTGAATACTCACAGGTCATGGGACTTCTGAGGAAAGCCTCTAACATAAATGGCAGAGACCAAAACATATAGAACTTTTGGACAAAATATCACCCACTAAAGGAGCAGTATATAATAAGTATTTTTATTTCTCAAGTCAAAAGAAGATATCACATCTATGTATGTGTAACATGCTAGGAAAAGGAGATGGGAGACATTCAGAGAATAAGAAAGATTTTGGAAATTAAAAATATAATTGCTGAAATAAAAAATACAATAGGAAGATTGAAGGGTAAGTTAAGGAAATAACACAGGAAATAGGGAAAGATAATTAACTAGATAGAAAGTTAAGAAAATTAGAGGATTAATAGAATCATTTCATAGAAAACAACAAAACTGAGAGGAGGAAGTTATCAAAAAACCATCTTAGAAAAATTCCCAACATTGAAGAACACATGCCTTCATATTGAAAGAGATCACTAAGTGCCCAGCACAATGGGAAAAAAAAAAAGATATACACCAAGGTACATTATTGTAAAATTTTAGAACTCTAGAGATAAAGAGGAGATACTGAAGTTTCCTGAGAGGGGGGGAAAGTCACATACAAATGACTGCAAATAAAATGGTACCTGGCTTCTGAACAGCAACACTGTCAAAAGACTAGTTTCAACCTTGGAGAGATAAACTATAAATCAAATAGGATAAAATAAAGAATTTTTAGAGATGCAAAATATTAATAATTTTACCTCATACTGGATGAGGTGCTCTTCTAAAATGATTGTATAAACCCAAAACAAAGGAAGACAAGAGATATAGGAAACAAAAGAGAGATATAGGAAACAAAAGAGATTCAACACAAGGAAGTAGAAATGTAAATTCCCAGGAAGATTATGAAGGAAATCAACAGACAATGGGAGCGCCTAGAGCTGCTAGAGAGTAAAGGATCTATGAAACTACACAAAGATGTAAGGCTCCGAGGCAGAAGATCTCAAGTGGGGAAAAAAACAAAAGAATTGACTAAAATTCAAGTGAGAGGATGGGAATATTATTTTTAAGCAAATAAAAAAGGTAATTATTTATTACAGGAAAATTCAAAAGTTATATGAGAGGAAATAGAATTGTAAAGTACATGGCTCAGCAGTGAATGATATTTACTGTGATATAATTGTAATAACGAGGGTGGACAGAAAGGAAGGAGGATGTGAGAGGTAAATCACCAGCCATCATCAGATGTCAGCATACGTTTAAAAATGGATGAATAAAGAAACAGAAGTATAAGCATATTATTTAAAAATCTAAAGGTAAATACTGGGAAAAAGCAGCAAAAAGATTTAAAAGTAGGGCAGCGGATATGCCTCAACTGATAGAGCGTCTGTCTACCATACGGAGGATCCAGGGTTCTGTTCCCAGGGTCCCCTGACCCATGTTGTAAGCTGGCCCACACGCAGTGCTTCGGCACACAAGGAGTGCCATGCCATGCAGGGGCATCCACGTATAGGCGAGCCCCACACTCAAGGAGTGCGCCCCACAAGGAGAGCTGCCCTGTGTGAAAAAAGGGCAGCCTGCCCAGGAGTGGCGCCGCACACAGGGAGAGTTGAAGCAGCAAGATGATGCAACAAAAAAGAGATGTAGTTTCCCAGTGCTGCCAGATAATGCAAGAGGAGGCAGAACACACAGTGAATGGACACAGAGAGAGGGGGAGCGAGAAATAAATCAATCTTAAAAAAAAAAAAAAGATTTGAAAGTAGATGCCTTTGGGATGGGGTAGGAGAGGACTGCAGAATTTCTTAGCTTATCTAAGCTTTTTAATTCAACTTGATTTTTAACCTTACTGCATATATGATTTTGATAAACAAGTCAATTAAAAGTAATTCACACAAGTTTGAAAAATTCAAACTAGGCATAAAATTATGAAGAAAAAATATAGACTATCCATAACCCTACCACCCAGTAGCAACCACTTTAATAATTTTAATATTTCTACATGAATATGGCAAGACTGCAGATCTACAATCCAGTGACAGAAGTTGAAGAAAAGGATTTGGATCCAGTTTTTGTTTTGTACTAGCCTATGACCTTGAAACCTCAATTTCTTCATCAGTAAAATGGAGGACTGATGCTATCTATTTCATTAGGTTGGGGATTAAATGAAATAATGCATGTAAAGTACTCAGCTCAAATCTTAATGTAACAAGTACTCAATAAATGTTAACACAGACCCTCATATAATTTGTCTTTTTTTTAAAAAAAGAAATGGATATTAGATATACTATTATGTTAAAGTACCTAAGCCAGTTTTATTGGAATAGTTCATTATGAAGGAAGAGAATACTTCTGTCTCTAGTCCAATGCGAAGTAGAAAGGAAAGACTTTTATGAGCAAACATAATTTTCAGGAGGATGATTACTGTTTTAGAGTGGAAAAGGATCAATATGCTATATACAGCTGAAACTCAACAGAACATGAAGAAATAATTTGACAGTTTATCCCAGAATAATTTCTAGCCTTCCCTTATACAAGTTTCCGTGCTTACAAAATAGGTCAATTTTGGCAAGAATTACTTCCTTGTATAAAATAAGTACCAATCAATTGTCTTTGGATTTTAGGTTTACTGTTCTTTCATGTGCTAATGTTGCCGGTGTCCAATAAGTATGTGAAATATATCACTGTGTGAGACAAAATTTTCAGTTTTCCATACATTAATCTATACTGACTGGATCAGCCATCTTTTCGTATCTACCACAGAATTAAAGCTTTACATAGATTTCACACAGCTAGAAAACTCCAAGTTCATGCTCAAGAACTTCCACTCTTGTAAAGTTATGTTTTACCAGATCAATATACCAACCAGAATGTCTTTTTTTTTTTCAGGCGGTACTGGAGATTGAACCCAGGACCTCGCATATGGGAAGCAGGCACTCAACCATGGTGCTACATCTGCTTCCAAATGAGAGTTGGTTTTTCATTCTTTTTTTTTTAGGAGATACTGGGGATCAAACCTGGGACCTTGTGTATGGGAAGCAGGTGCTCAACCACTTAAGCTACAGCCACTCCCACAGAATGCAATTTAATACCATCGTTGTAAGTCTTCAAAGAAGAAAATTTAACTTATATTTGTCAAAAAAATTAGAAAAATTAAAATTCAGTAATGTTGAATATGTGGTTGACAATGTTAATATCAGTTATTGTCAAATGGTATGCTGTTCCTAAGAGAAGAGTGAGAGTTCCAAAAAGCTAAAGAGTTGAGGACAACCCTCTCTATTCCTTCACTTACATTCAGTGTACTGCAAAGTTATTGCTGTTTGTGTGTTCCTGGAATGGACTTATAGATACTATCTTAAATAAGACAATCTTTACAATACTTTGTAATGAGACATGACCATGGGAATTTTTTTATTTAATCAATTTTATAGATACATACTTACAAGGCATACTACCCACCCAAAGTGTACAATCAACAGTATTTAATATAATCATATAGTAGTGTATTCATCACTTCAATCATTATAGCATTTTCATTATTCTAACAAAAAAAGACAAAGAAAAAAAGCTCTACCCCTTAATAATCACCACTCAATCTCTCTATGCTTTCCCTGTTGTACATAGCTGCTATTCTGTTTCTGTCTTCCTAATTTATTTGTATTTATATTTTATATAGGTAGAGTCAAATAATATGTCATTACTTTCACTTAGGATATTTCTTTTTTTTATCCTCAATGGAAGATAATTATTATTACACACTATTGTCCATATTTTGCTTCGGTTGTATTTTTGCCTGACATTAGGGTAACATTAACGTACATCTGTTCGGTTTTAAAGAAAAACAGTCTAATTTATACAATAGTACCCATACTCATATATTGCATAAAGTTTCTCTATGCTATAACAGTCCCGTTTTTTAGCTTTCCTTCTAGTAATATACATGACCTTAGACTTTCCTTTTGAACTACTGTCACAGCCATATATTAGCACTGCTAATTACAAACACTGATGTACTTTCACCATTTCTATTCATTTCCAAAGATTTATGAACAACTTTTAACCAATTCTGCACACACTAACTCTCAATTTTCCATTCTCTAACCTCATTCTATTTTCTGTAGACCCATATTCTAGTTAATAACTCCATGAGTTTACAAACTATATATAGTTCATAATAGTGTAATCATAAGTATTTGTCCTTTCGTGTCTGGCTTGCTTTACTCAACATAAAGTCCTCCGGGTTCATCCATATTGTCATATGTTTCATGACTTCATTTCTTCTTATAACTGCACAACATTTCATCATATATATATACATCACAATGTTTTTATCCATTCATCGGTTGATGGACACTTGAGTTGTTTCCATCTTTAGGCAAATTGTGAATAATGCTGCTATGAATATCGGTATGCAGGTGTCTGTGTCACTGCTCTCAGTTCTTCTGAATATATACCTAGTAGCAGGATTGCTGGATCATATGGCAGTTCTATACTTAGCTTCCTGAGGAACTGCCAAACTATCTTCCACAACGGCTGCACCATTCTATATTCCCTCCAGCAGTGAATAAGCATTCCTATCTCTCCACATCCTCTCCAACATTTGCAGTTTTCTGTCTTTTTAATAATGGCCATTCTAGTAGGTGTGAAATGATATCTCATTGTAGCTTTGATCTGCATTTCCCTAATTGCTAGTGATATTGCACATTTTTTATGTATTTTTTCACCATTTGTATTTCTTCTTTGGACAAGTATCTACTCAAGACTTTTGTCCATTTTTAAAATCAGGTCAGTTGTCTTTTTCTTTTACTATTAATTTGAAAATTTTTAAAAAAGTATTTTTAAGGAGGTACCCAGGACCTCATACAAGGGTAGAAGGTGCTCAACCACTGAACTATATACCTGCTCCCCATCAGTTGTCTTTTTATTATTGAGTTGTAGCATCTTTTTATATATCATGGATATTAAACCCTTATCAGATATGATTTCAAAATATTTTCTTCCATTGAGTTGGCTGCCTTTTCATCTTCTGACAAAGTCCTTTGAGATGCAAAAGTGTTTAATTTTTAGGGGGTTCCATTTATTTATTTTTTGTTATTCATGCTTTGGGTGTAAGATCTAAGAAACCAACACCTACCACAATATCTTTAAGATGTCTCTCTGCATTTTCTTCTGGTAGATTTATGGTCCTGGCTTTTTGTATTTAGGTTTTTGATCCATTTTGAGTTGATTCTTGTATAGAGAGTGAGATAGGGAAGTGGACTTGGCCCAGTGGTTAGGGCGTCCATCTACCACATGGGCGGTCCGTGGTTCAAACCCCGGGCCTCCTTGACCCACGTGGAGCTGGCCCACGCACAGTGCTGATGCGCGCAAGGAGTGCCCTGCCACGCAGGGGTGTCCCCGTGCAGGGGAGCCCCATGTGCAAGGAGTGCGCCCCGTAAGGAGAGTCGCCCAGTGCGAAAGAAAGTTCAGCCTACCCAGGAATGGCGCCGCACACACGGAGAGCTGACACAACAAGATGACAACAACAGAAGTGGACAAAGAAGATGCAGCAAATAGACACAGAGAACAGACAATTGGGGCAGGCGGTGGGGGTGGGGAGGGGAAGAGAAATAAATAAATAAAATAAATCTTAAAAAAAAAAAGAGAGTGAGATAGGGGTCCTCTCTCATTCTTTTGATTATGGATATCCAGTTCTTCCAGCATCATTTGTTGAAGAGACTGTTTTGTCCCACTAATGTGGCCTTGCTAGTTCGTAAAAAACTAGTTGGTCATAGAGGTGAGGGTCTATTTCTGGATTCTCAATTCTATTCTACTGATCAGTGTGCCTATCTTTATGCCAATACCATGCTGTTTTGGACCACTGTAGCATTGTAATATGTTTCAAGGTCAGGTAGTGAGAGTCCTCCCACATTGTTCTTCTTTTTTAGGATGTTTTTGGCTATCTGGGTTCCCTTTCCCATCCAAATAAAGTTGGTTATTGCCTTTTCTATTTCTGTAAATTAGGTTGTTGGAATTTTGATTGGTATTGCATTGATCTGACATCAGTTTGGGTAGGACCGACATCTTCACAATATTTTAATCTTCTGATCCGTGATTATGGAATGTCTTTCCATTGGTTTAGGTCTTCATTGATTTCTTTTAGCAGTGTTTTGTAGTTTTTGAAATATTAGCTCTGTACATCTTTGGTTAAATCGATTCCTAGGTATTTGAGTCTTTTTGCTGCTATTGTAAATGGACTACCCCCTCCCTCCCCATTACCTTCTCAGATTGTTCAATACTAGTGTAGAGAAACATTGCCAATTTTTTGCATTGAACTTGTATCCTGCCACTTTGATAAACTCATCTATTAGCTCAAGTAGCTCTGTCACAGATATTTTAGAATTTTCTAAATGTAGGATCATGTCGTTTGCAAATAGTGAAAATTTTACTGTCTCTTTTCCTATTTGAATGGCTTTTTTTCTTTTCCCTTACCTAATTTTAGTTAGAACCTTTGGCATAATGTTGAATAATACTGGTGTTGGTGGTCCATCTTGTCTTGTTCCTGATCTTAGAAGGAAAGCTTTCAACCCTTCCCAATTCAGTATGATGTTGGCTGTGGGCTTTTTATATATGCCCTGTATCATACTGAGGTCTTTCTTTCTATTCCTATCTTTCAAAGTATTTTAAACAAGAAAGAATGTTGGATTTTGTCAAATGCCTTTTCTGCATTGATTGAGATGATCATGTTTTTTCCCCCCTTCAAATTGTTAATGTGTTGTATTACAATAATTGATTTTCTTGTGTTGAACTACAGTTGCATACCAGAAATAAATCCCACTTGGTCATGGTATATGATTCTTTTAATATGATGTTTGATTCTATTTACAAGTATTCTGTTAATAATTTTTGCATCTATGTTTATTAGAGAAATTGGTCTGTAGTTTTCTTTTCTTGTAGGATCTTTATCTGGCTTTGGTATTAGAGTGATATTGGCTTCATAAAATGTGTTGGGTAATTCTCCCTCCTCTTCAATTTTTTGGAAGAGTTTAAACAGGATTGGTGTAGCAGTTTGTTATTCTTGATGAATTCCAAAAAGAAATATTGGATTAGGTTTGTAAACTGATCTTTTTCTCTGAGCATATTGGATTCATAGGTTTACTTGATTAAGTAATCATGTAAACCTCTTATGCCAATCCCTCACTTGCTGTGTCTGTTCTTTTGTTTCTTTAGGAGGTACCGGGAACGAAACCCAGGACCTCTGATGTGGGAGGGAGGCACCTAATTGCTTAAGCCACCACGGTTCCCTGCTTTGTAGTGTTTCTCATTATGTTTTTCCTCTTGTGTCTCGGTCATCTTGTTGTGTCAGCTTCCTGCACTTGCCCATTGTACCAACTCACTGTCTTCTTTAGGAGGTACTGGGAACTGAGCCACAGACCTCCCATGTGGTAGGTGGGAACCCAGTCACTTGAGCCACATCTGCTTCCCCTTAATTTTGATTTAATAAAGTAAAAGTGAAACCTCTGAATCTAATACAATCTAATATGCACAGAGGAACAGACCGGTTTATAAGCACAATCCAATATCTATTTTTGGAATTCATAATACCAGATGACCAGAAATGGCTTTCTGCATTACTTATAACATTTTTGCATTTAAAGTCTGTTCTGTCTGATATTAGTATAGCTATCACTGCTCTTTTTTGGTTACTGTTTGCATGGAAAGGTTTCCAACCTTCTACTTTCAGCCAATTTGTATCCTGGATCTAAGATGCATCTCTTGTAGGCAGCATATGGATGCTCATGGTTTTTTTTGTTGTTGTTGTTGTTTTTCTACTCTGTTAGTCTATATCTTTTGACTGGGAGTTTCATACATTCACATTCAATGATATTACTGTAAATGCAAATACTTCCACCATTTTGTTCTTTGGATTTCATATGTCATATTTTATTTTCATCTGTCTTTTTACTCTTTTGGTTATCCTTTCTAATAGTTTTCCCTTCTATACTCTCCTCCAAGTCGCATTCTCCTGTCTTTTTCTTTCAGGATGTAAGACTCCCTATAATGCTTCCTGGTAAGTTGGATTCTTTTCTTACAAATTTTCTTACTTTCTGTTTACTGGTGAATTTTTAAACTCACCTTCATATTTGAAGGGCTATTTTGCTGTATAGAGAATTCTTGGTTGGCAATTTTTCTCTTTCAGTATATTGATTAAAACATACCACTGTCTTTTCAACTCCATGGTTTCTGATGAGAAATCTGCTCTAAGTCTTACAGGGCATCCCCTGTATGTGATGGTTTGCTTCTCTTTTGTTGCTCTCAGAATTTTCTCTTTATCTTTGACATTTGATATTCAGAGTAGTATGTCTTAGAGTAGGTATATTTGGATTTATTCTGATTGGGGTATGCGGTGCTACACGGTCATGTATATTCATTTCTTTCATGAGAGTTGGCAAACTTCCAGGCACTATTTCCTAAAATACTTTTTTTTTTGCCTTTGATAATAAATGGATTTTAATGTAATAAAATGAAGATGTAGGTTGAAGAATAAAATTCTATTAATTCTTAGGCCATGCTCTGTCTATACCTTGTGTGTCAGGGCAGTGAACACTTTACAAGATGAATAGAGAAAAAGGAAGGGGTGGTAGGAAGAGAACTGTTTATAAAAGACTAGATGTTGTAGAGTAATAATCAGAAATTATAAAGCAATATTGGTCTCAATACTGAAGTAGGAACTGAAATGCCCCATCTGTTGCTTACATAGCCAGTCATTATCTTTGAAATATCTAATACATCCTACCTCATCCTCTTGGACATAACATTAATCTTAAAATACTCTGTCTGTATCTTTTCCCTTTTTTCCTTCTTCTGGAACTCCTATGATATATAAGTTGTTGCATTTCATGTTATCATTCAACTCCCTGAGCCCCTACTCAATATTTTTTTCCATTCTTTTCCCTGTCTGTTCTTTGGTCTCTCCAATTTCAGCTGTTCTGTCTCCTGCACCACTTATTCTTTCTTCTGTCATTTCGAGACTGCTGTTGTATGTGTCTATGTATGTATGTACGCATGTACTGGGGCTGGAGACTGAACCTGGGACCTCATATGTGGGAAGCTGGCACTCAACCACTGAGCTACACTGGCTCTCCACTAATAGGGTTTTTGTTTGTTTGTTTGTTGTTTTTTGAGGTACCGGAGCCAGGGATTGAATCTGGGACCTCAAATGTGGAAAGCCAACACTCACCCACTGAGCCTCATTGGCTCCCCTGAGTTGATTTGTTTGTTGTTTGGTTTCTTTGTTTGTTTTTAGGAGATACTGGGAACCAAACCCAGGATCTCGCATGTGAGTGGCAGGCACTCAAAAGCTTGAGCCATATTCACTTCCCATCCAATAATGTGTTTTTTATTTCACCTCTAGTCTCTCATTTCCATAACCTCTGTTATTTTTCTATTCAGGTTTTCAGATTCTTCTTTGTGCTCGTCCAGTGTCCTCTTGATGTCCTTTATCTTTTTTTAAAAAAGATTTATTTCTCTCCCCTTCTCCCCCACCCCAGTTGTCTGTTCTCTGTGTCTATTTACTGCATATTCTTCTTTGCCCGCTTCTGTTGTTGTCAATGGCATGGGAATCTGTGTTTCTTTTTGTTGCGTCATCTTATTGTGCCAGCTCTCGTGTGTGCAGCACCATTCCTGGGCAGGCTGAACTTTCTTTCACGCTGGGTGGCTCTCCCTATGGGGTGCACTCCTTGAGCATGGGGCTCCCCTACTCAGGGACACCCCTGCATGACACGGCACTCCTTGCGCGCATCAGCACTGTGCATGGGCCAGCTCCACACGGGTCAAGGAGGCCCGGGGTTTGAACCGCGGACCTCCCATATGGTAGATGGACGTCCTAACCACTGGGCCAAGTCCGCTTCCCTCCTTTATCTCTTTAGCCATATTGTCTTTCAACTCATGGATATGACTTAGGAGATTTGTATGGACCTCGTTAATTAGTTGTCTCAAATCCTGTGTCTTATCTGGAGCTTTGATATACTCCTCTGCTTAGGCCGTATCTTCTATTCTCTTAGTCTGATTTGTAATTTCTTTGCTGATATTTAGATGTCTAATTATGATGATGAGTTTACTCTGATGCTCAATTTCTCTCTCTTGCGTAGGGATTTAGTGGTGGAAGTCTGTGTGTTACCGCCATTCTTTGATTTTGGTTCAAAATGTTCCAGCTCTTTAGGATTATCCCTGCTTAGTTTTTCAAATCCAGACCATGGACCCAGTAATGGGCTGCAGACCCACTTCCAAGGGACTTGGGGAGGGAGGCTATAGAGGCCCACAAAAGGCTCTCTTATTTATTTACTTTTAATTTCTTTACATGTACTTCCTTAGACCACCCGGTGATGGTGCTCTTCAGTAGACATCCGAGTTCAAACTCTGGTCAGCAACTGCCGTATTACAGACCACAATAATGCAAAAGAGAATCTCACTTCAAGGCTATTCAGAGCCTTGCAAATCAAACTTTCTCAGAGGCTGTTCTCTAACCTTTCATGGCAGCCTCCTCCCTTTTCCCAATTAGGAAAGAATTCCACTCTGAGTGTGTCCTCATTAACCAGTCCCACTTGGTGGGGAGAGTGTTTGTGACAGTTGGATCTCTTTAGTCCCCTGCTGGCTCCCAGGGCAAACAATGGCACAGCTCCACTCAGCCTGGAAGGGCTCATGGGACACAGCAGAACAAATTTGTTGGCTAAAAGTTGAATCAGCCTTAGGATGAGTGTTTCTCTCTTTCTCCCATTTCTTGTGGCCCCCCTCTGTCAGTAGCCACCAGCTAGCGGCAGAGAATTCAAAGCTTTCTGCTCCAAGGTTGGGGGGATGGATATAGGCAGTTCCTACTGCAGTTTTACTCACATAGTTTTCCCGTGGAGATTCTTTTCCTTTGACCTTATCTCTTTTGGGTGGTGTCCAGCTTCCCCTAGTGCCCTATACCCTAAAACATTTCTTTTAGGCCATTTCTGGCTGTCGTCTAGCTATTTTGGGGGGAGAGAAGTGAGTCCTGTATCTCTCTACTCCTCTATCTTCCCAGAAGTCTCCACAGAAATTTTGTTACACACAAGAGTTGCTAGTTATCTCAAGGCAAAGTACCTAAATAAGTTGTTAGACTTTTATGAGGAATTGTATGTATTTTCTTTTACAAAATAACAAGTGTTAATTCTAAATTTGATGACCTTTACTGGGATAACAAATGGCTCTCAAAAGTATCTTAGCAGATGTATTGAAAAGCCACAACACCACCACCACATTTAATTGCCCCCTTCGAGATACAGGTTACACCTTAACAATTAGTGAGAAGTAACTGCTCAAGAACCTACCCCCCCCCCAAGTAAGTTAGGCTATGAAGAAACCTTTAGAAAAAGACCATTATATGATTTTTTTGTTATAAAAAAGGGGGTGGAGATAAGAAAACATCACCTATATAATCTCTCTTACATCTTTACAATGAAACACATGAAAACATAAACTTCAATCGCTTCTTATAGGCTTTGAATCCATTTATTAAATATACAAAAAAGCATAATTTTCAGATTAGCTTATAAGACTATCTAATTGATACAGAAAGAGTAGAAATTTACCAAATTACAACAAAATTTGGTAGGTATAAAAAATCTGTTTCCTAATTTATCATGAAATATCTTTTTCAACCATAGCAGCCATTAAAACTATGAAGGATGGGGAGCAGATCTAGCTCAAGTGATTGAGTGTCTGCTTCCTTCAGAACCAGACCTTCATAAACAAAGAATATTCAAACACACTGCTCTCAATAAAAATATTATTCTGAGTGAAAATGAAATTATTTTTATGGCTACATTTTAAAAAACTAAAGTGCATCATTCATAAATGAACACACATAAACAATAAGTGTATAGTAAAGATTAAGAACTTACAAAATAAACATACGTAACATCACACAGGGGTCTCATACATCACCCCTCCACCAACTCTTTGCATTGGTGTGAAACATTTGAAACATGTGAAACAATGCTAGAGCATTGTCAAAATAATACTAGCAATTATATTTCCTATCTTACATTTGGTGTATTTTTCCCCTTACCCATACTATTTTTTTAAAACGTATTTTTGTTATAGATATTGTGGACTTGCAAAACAATCATACAGATGTGTAGATTTCCCATACAACTCCACAACACCCTGGTGGAACACTGGTTACAGATTATGAGATAATACATTCAGACATTACCACCAATCATGGTCCATAGCATACATTTGGCACACTTTTTCCATACACCTCCATTATCAACACAGTACAGCTTGGCATTAATGCAAGATTATAGTATTGCTGTTAACCACAGTCTATAGGTCACCCCAATTGTAGTTTTCCCATGTTTCTCCATATTCCCATCACCCTGAAATAGTGATGTACATCTACTCTAGCTAACAGAAGGACTCTCTTGCATTTGCACCCTTAACCACAATTCTCAACTGTTTATGGCTATATTTTAAATGTTTTTAAGATTTATTCTATCTTTATAACATTTTTTCTAATTTTTTGTCTGTTTAAAAATGCACACAATATGTTAGATAATTATTACATGTGCATTTTAATTTTCAGCCCAAAAGATAAAGTGTTGTACTTGATTGGAATTTTATTAAAAAATAAAGACTAAAGATGAGTTTTAAAAGAAAAAAGTCATTTGGTATCTTTATGTATACATGTAAAATCTGGATGTAAAAAGGGTGTAGGGTTCTGAATCTGACTGAGTCCTTCCAAATAATCTAGTATCAATCTTGGAACTTTAAACCAACTTTGTATAAATGAGGTAGAAGGGATATAAAATAAGAAGGTGTCTATTTTTATTTGTTGAAGGTATTTATTTTTATTTATTTGCAGAAATCAAAGATGATTTTTTGAAAAGTACTGACAAATCAAAGGTCCTTGATAGTAGATGCAAAGAAGAATTTTTGAAAAGGGTGAAAGAGTCACTTGGAAGAAGGCTGCTTTGGCTCTTGATTCAATAATTAATTTTTTATGAAGGTAGCTGTGTTATACTGCCCTGGGGAGTTCACAGTGACATCTCCCCCGCCCCTTTATGGAATAAGAGGCAAATGTCTAAAGAGCAAGTTTACACAAAAACCTTTTTCAAGAAAGCAAGTTCCCAGATTCAGTAGCCATTTAGCCTCAGGTTCTAACACTTATTGGAATGACAGCAATAAAAGAATGATTGCCCATCATGGTGATTCTTTACTAACAAAGGACAAAAATAATTCTCAGTTCTATAGAGTAAGGCTTGGAAGGTATTTTAATTCAAGATTTTCATAAAAAACCATTAAAGTTAGTAATTAAAGGATTAATTTGGATTAAATGGATTAAATGAAATAATTTCATTTATTTGGAAAATTCATTTGTATTTCTTATAATATTGCATGACAGAGCATTATTGTAAATTAATTATTTACTGAGCTCCTAATACATCTACAATGTTAATATATATATAAGACCAGAATTCAGGTAAAAATTAAGTTGAAATAAATTTGATTCTATAAAGAATTTAAAATACTAAATAAGAATTCACAAATTATTATTGGGATGTAATTCAGCTCTGGGAATTTCCCTACCATTGTGTTCCAAAAACTCCTTGAAAGCATTTTGAACACAGTCTGTAGTATTTGAGTAGAATTCTGTGGAAACATTTACATTCCACAAGTGGAATATATTGAATAGTCAACACAGATGAACTCTTCACACTGTTAAGGAAAAAAGGTATGAAAATACATTTGTTTCTATGAGAAAAATTTCTGACTAAAAAACAAAAATTCTTATTACAAATGCAAAACACTTTCATTTTCCAGTAAATATTTTAAAGCATCTTCTTTTTTCATGCTATCTGAGCCAGGGCTCATGGGACTTAACTGGATGATAATTAAAAAACAAAAAAAGAATTCTTGATTGGTACCCATACATCTTCCTTCTCTTCTCCCCACTTGCTCCACTTACTTTGCTAATTACAGTTTGCTCATGCCAGTATTCCCCAATCTGTATTCTGGTGGATACTAAATCTAAAACATGTTAATACATATTATGGAGAAAAAGGAGTTCCCCTGTCAAACAAGTCTGGGAAACACTTCCTCTCAGAAAGATCACAATGCATATTTAGCAAAAGGTTCTGGGGAGGTCCTTCAGTAAAGAAACCTGCTTAAGCCACAGTTTACTATATTTAACTCACTACAAATCCTTCTTGTGGAACAAATTTTGGACAAACATTAACTTGGGCTAATATTAAAAGAGTGTATAGTATCTAGCTATAGAAAAGGAGAAATGTCCAGCAACCTGTCACTGAAAAAAACTAACCTAGAATAAAGAGAGAGCAGAAAGCTAAGAGCTGGCAGAACATGAACTTCTAAAAGTGGAAGGAAGATTAACAGAACCTTAGAAACCAGACTACTTAAAATGTGCTATTGCAACTCTTTTAGAGAATAAACTGGATTAGACAGATGCATTTTTCCTTCCAATTTGTAATTTTTGAATTAAATAATATATGCTCATTATACAATATATACAAAGTTCAGAAAAGTTTAAAAAGGAGGAAAAACCTATAATTCCACTATGTAGAAGCAAATAATTTAGGCATTTTGGCATATTTTTTCCTTACAGTTTTTTTCCTATGAGGACAATTTATTATAAAGGCAAAATTTTAACATTTTAAAGATCCATAAAAAATTAATAATCTACACTGGTTTCACTACACCATATTTAAAAATAAAGCATGCTACAGAAAGAATAACATAAGCATGCTACAGAAAGAATAACAAGCTGGATGAAAACTCAAGACTTTACCACTTTCTATGTTACCTGCTTTTAAAAATCTCATTTAGCCCCAGTTTTCCTATTGTAAAATCTACGTAATGCCAGCTACCTCATGTTTTTACTGCCAGAATTAAAATGTATGAAAACAACATATATTGAACTTAATAAAATAAGGAGATGCTCCCTTCCCTTTTAGTATTACTAAGAACTGTTCATGGAGAAGCTAATTTCTAAAAATGAGAGGAGGAAAAGTCACAAAATTAAGAAAATGTTAAAAGTAAACAAAGGCTATACTATTGCTTAACTAAAAAGTATAAGACTAGAAAATTCGTGCAAAAACATCTCAAAAATGTTATGTACTGATATATTTTATGGAATTCTAAGTTTTATGGCAATAGCTACGATTTGTACGAACTATCTTGGATTAGAAGGTGAAAAGACTTGGGTACTATTTCTAGCTCTGACATTTAGTAGGTGTGTGACCTTAGGTAAATCACAATCTTTCTTAAGCCTCAGTATTTTTTTGTTGTTGTTTTTCCATCCATAGAACAGTGATTCTATCTGTGGTAAAGATCCAGTGCCAATGTAACGTTAAGAATCATATAATGGCTGTCTTTAGCCAGGGGAACTGGGTGGTTGAGAGAAGTATTAGGGATGAAGACTTTTACTGTATTCCTTTTTATATCTTAGAAAGTGTTTACATGTAGAAGTATTATTTACCCAGAAAACAAATTAAATAGGTTGGTAAGTTTCAGGACAGGTTCGGATATTTCTAAGCTGACTTCAATGTTTGCCAAGACTTTGTTTTTCTCAACTAATGCTATATACTCTCTTCTGGTCTTATTGTTTACAGTATTAAAGTTATTACATCAACTATGTATTTTATTGAAAAGGCATTTTTTAGCTCCTTCCATAAAACAATATTGCTATCCCTCTTGGATAAACGGACTCTGCAAAATTAAATGATATTGTTATTTACATAGTTAATACTCCCATCATGGGTAGAATGGTAATGTACCCATATTTTCTCACCCTCTTGCCCCTGAGGTCAATTGTATTTGTGAGCCTAAGGGTATTATGAATGGTCACACAAAGCAAAGCTAACTAACCTTCACAGCAACTGAACCTGCAACCTTGGCATTATTTTCAGTAAGTTCATTCAGCCACCCACTCCTTCAAGACATGCACTGCTAATGATGAATAAATCCATTTGGAAAATTTTAAAAGCTATATTAAAAAACATTTTAAAAGTTATGCCATCTTAAATAACCACTTTTGCTAATATGTTTTACAAGGTTCATTACTGTGCTATTACTGTACATATTTTTTGAATATCTATTTCCCTCAACAAGACCATGAACTCAAACTTTCCTTGCAGAAATTTACAGTCATTTGGCTGAAATGGAAAGGGAATTGTGGAAACATATTTTACTAGCAAAAGTAAGTATACCTCTTTTAATATTCGCAAAATTTTACTGGGTAATGATTTAACAAACGCCACTCAATGAAACCACTAAACGCCCACCCAAAGTATCCAGTAAATAACACTAAGTGTTAATAACATTTAGTTTTATACATCCATGATTATTACATATGCACTATTACAATATGATGGAGGTAGGTAGAATCTCCATTTTAGAGATGGGAAATCCGATATTCAGAAAGGTAAAGTAGCATATTCAAAGTCACAGAATGAGTAACTGGTAAGAATCAAAATTAAAATCCAGGACTATTTCTTTCCAAGGATCAAAGCCTTTCCACACATATGAAATTTGAAAAGAGGAATTTTTTCTATAACCTGTGAATCAAATGGTTTGATGTGTAGACACCATTTGTGTTTTAAAGCCATGTGGTATTATAGTTATTATAGCTAGGGCATTTTATAACTATAACTCTTGTCCAATATGCAGATTCTTCTTATGCTGAGCTCGTAAATCTCATTATGATTTATTCAATACAGAGATGAATATTATCAGAGTTCACCTTCAACCCCATACTCAATCCAAAGATATTTAGTTACTCAGATTAAAAAATTATAAATTAGTCTATCCCCAAACCCAATGATCTTCAAATAAAATTAAGTTATTCAGAAAGAACCATCTTAGGTACTGTTTGCTCTTGTAAGAATTCAACAATAGATTATTTTTTCACAAACCCAACTTCTTTTTGAGCCATTCATTCTTCCCCTTCATTCATATAATAGAACTCAGTGCCTAGCGAGCATATTTGGAGCCCTAGTACATATAACAATCCCTGGCACAATGTCACCATGGTTTGCCTAACTGCATTTGCAACTTCTCACAATGGAACTAGATAGAAAAACAATGGGAATAATCTCTACAGCGGAAAAACGATTCATTTATAACATAAACTAAGTTTAATCGAGACTGGATAGTGGGTAGTACAAAACTCAGAAAACTATCAAAGATAAACATATTAATGAAAAAATATTCTTGTGACGGTTTTCATCAGAGACCTATCTACCAATATGGAGAACATTAAGACCCAAGAAAAGCATAAACTTAATGGCCAAGGCCTTAGCACACACAGCAAAAAGAGCAAATGAAGTATTCCACTATAGACTTTAGATCTAGCTCACTTTTACAGATCAGTGAACTTTAGGTGCGGTCTGACAGGAGAAAACCAAGTTATTTTCTTCTTAAGGGATATCTGGATGTAGTCGCAAGGAATAATCAATAATATACAATTAATACCTACAGGGACCGAAAGTAACCAACTGGGACTGAGATAAAGTCTTCCTTCCTTTATCCCTACAGAGATGACAAGGTGAGGGCGCGAAGGATGCCAAGATTTAAAGGTTCATGAAAGGTCTTGCCTTCCCCTTTTCTAGAGAAGATGCCCAAAGATCTGTCTCCAGCCGCGCTGAATCGGATCTGGTTGCAAGTGATGAGGCCTGCAAAGTAGGTGCGAGACCCCCATCTGCAAAGACAGGCAGCGGCCACCCTTCCCCCACTCACCTCCCGGAGCACAGCTTAACTGATGCGGTCCGAGTAACTGGCGCCATCATCGCCATCACTGTGGGTGCTTGTTGAGGTTGAGAAGGGAGGCCCGGTCACTCCAGCACCTCATGGAGGTCCTACAAGGCGGCTGCCTTTCTGCAACTCTGCCTTCCCGGCACTTAGTTCCCGTCTCAGACGTCTTGGTCACCGCTTCCGTCTGATCTTTAGGCGCTGTCACCACTTCCGATTTCGGCTCTTTCCGTTTCTCTCTCACTACCCCGACTCGCGTCTCCTTTCTTCGCAGCCGGCGCGCTACTGACGCCACCACCCGGCGACCTCCGTCCTGGCCTGCGCGGGGCGTGGGCAGGCCGGCGCAGGCGCGGCTTGGTGAGCACGCCCGAGCGCGGGAAGCGGCTTTGCGCGGGAGCTTGCAGGCCCCCTTTTCTTCGTCTCGGGGGTTTGGTCACCTCACGAGTCTTCACTCTCGTGCCCGTGCTGCCTACCGGGGAGGAGCGTGTCCCCTCCTGGCAAAAATTATCTTACCCTCCCCTGCAGTTCTGCTTTTTCCATTCGGGTTGGAGAAACGCGGCTGCGGAGAGGTGCCGGCCTTTTCTTCTTCCTTCTCAGTTCCCCGGCTTTCCTCTCTTTTAAAATAGTAAGACTAGCTTTTATAAAACATTTTCAAGTAGACCAAGAGAAAGATGCCTGCTACACAGAAGCCGATGAGATACGGACATACAGAGGGACACACAGATGTCTGTTTTGATGATTCTGGGAGGTAAGGTGCTTGGAGAAATAAGGTTTCGGGTGAAAATATTTGAACATTTATTGTTACATGTCACATGCAGTCAAATAAAATGACCCATGCAAATAGAGAGGAATAATGTTGTAATGTAAAATGGCAAATATATTTTCCTTAGATATATTGCTTGATTTGGAACGTCATAGTAGTTTTAGTAGATCAAAAAAGTTAAGTTTTAATATTTTACTTCCAGAGGAGTTGGAGAGATGTGAGATTTCCCCCTATTTTCCCTTTGTTCACGACTCTGCGTCTTACATTATTAGTGATTTTATCAAGTCAGTAGATAAGGCTTAGTTGTCAGGTTTGGTGAGCTCGTTTTACCTTTTGGTATTTTATTCTCCCCTTGGCTTTAGTGATGCCGTTTCCTTGTGTATTTGCTTGTTTAACTGTCTGACTTCTTTTCCTAACTTTTTCCTCTGCTTGATTCCTAAAAGATGGTGTTTCCCAAGAGTTATCCTGGACCCTTTTATGTTCCTAAATTTCATTCTTATGCAGTACTGTCCAGTTGTGTGACTTCCACTCTCTGTTCTCTGCCTATTTATTCAGTGAAAAAATATTTGAGTGTCTACTCTGCTGAGTGCTGCAGATACAATAGTGCAAACATAGCTTGGTCTTTTCTTTCGTTGAAGTTAAGGTCTTTTTGGATTGACTGGCATTGGGCACAAATTGGTCATAAAAATTATGGTTAGAAATAGAAAGTGATATTTGCAATGATCAGCATATGCAGGGAGAAACTGAGAATGTGTTTCTTGAGCTGCCATTTGAAAATTGAGCATTAAGGAGCATAAATAGATGAGGAGGAGGGGAGTGAGTTTTGGCATTCCAGGCAGGGGGAACAGTATGTTCAAAGGCCCAGTGGTGACAGGGATCATGGTGTACTCAAAGAACAACAACAACAAAAGGGCTCGTGTGGCTAAATGTAGAGAGCGATGCAGATGCAGGGTTCACTATGTTATACAGTTAAACTTTTCATCCTCTAGGTTTCCTTTGAGTGACACACACGACCCTTAACTTCCCCTTTCAACCACAGTCATACAATTCAGTCCTGTAAATTACACTCTCAATAATGTGCTCCCATTGTCAATATCCCTTTTCAAACATTTACAATCAGCCTTATTAAAAATTTGCATAAATTAAGCATCAGCTCCACATTCTCTACTCTTGTTCCATCTTCTAGTAATCTATATTCTAGATATTAACTCCATGGATTTGTTCATTATATTTAATTCATGTTAGATCATACAATATTTGTCCTTTTGTATCTTGCTTCTTTCACTCAATATAATGTCCTCAAGGTTCATTCATGTTGTTGAATGCATCAAGACTTCATTTCTTCTTAGAGCTGAATAATATTTCATCATATGTGTACATTACAATTTGTTTATCCGTTCATCAGTTGATGGACATTTGGTTGTCTCCATCTTTTGGCAATGTGAATGATGCCACTATAAACATCGGTGTGCAAATGTCTGTGTCCCTTCTGAGTATATACCTCAGATATATACCTCTGAGTATATACCTCAATAGTTGTGGGATTGCCAGATCATATGGCAGTTGCATACTTAGCTTTGTTTCCTATTTTTAAATTGGAAACCAAAAAATTGGTTTGTTTTTTGTTGTTGAGTTGTACAATTTCTTTATGTATTCTTTTTTTTTTTTTTAATTTTTTTATTTTTTATTGACTTTGTAATAATATTACATTAAAAATATATATGTGAGGTCCCATTCAACCCCACCCCCCCACCCCCCCTCTCCCCCCCCCCAACAACACTCGTTCCCATCATCCTGACACATCCATTGGATTTGGTAAGTACATCTTTGGGCACCTCTGCACCTCATATACATTGGTTCTCTTTATGTATTCTTTATATTTAACACTTATTGAATAAGTAGTTTCCAAATATTTTCTTTTTTGTAGGTGGTTTTACTTTCATGATAAAGCCCTTTGATACATAAAACTTAAATTTTGATAAGTTCCCACTTTTCTTTTGTTGCTTGTGCTTTGGGTATAAAGTCAAGAAACCATTGCCTAACACAAGGTCCTGAAAATGCTCCCCACTGTTTTCTTCTGGGACTTTTATAGTTCTGATTCTTACATTTAGTTCTCTGGTCCATTTTAGGTTGATTTTTGTATATGGTGTGAGGTAGGGGTCCACTTTCATTCTTCTGCATATGGACATCCAGTTTTCCCAGCACCATTAGTTGGAGAGATTATTCTTTCCCATTTGAGTGTTCTTTGCCTCCTTGTCAAAAATCAGTTGGCCATAAATGTGGGGGTTGATTTCTGAATTCTCAATTCTGTTCCATTGGTCTATATATTTGTCCCTGTGCCAGTATCATGCTGTTGTGATTGCTGTAGCTTTTTAATCAGTTTGTGGGTTTTTTTCCTATCTGGTCATGTCATCGTCTTTTCGGGGTGACGCTTTGCTGCGCGTGGGCCTGCGCCTGACCTCACAGATCTGAGACATCTTTTTTTTTTTTCACCAGGAGGTCCCAGGGATTAAATCTGGGTCCTCCATGTGGTAAACGGTAGCTCAATTGCTTGAGCCACAGTCGCTTCCCCTGTAATCAGTTTTAAGATCAGGAAATGTGAGTCCTCCAACTTCATTTTCCTTTTTCAAGATGGCTTTGGCTATTCAGGGCCTCATAACCTTCCATATAAATTTGATGATTGACTGATTTTTGGGTGTTGATCATGTACCTCACCACTTTGCTGAATTAATTTATTAGCACTAGGAGATTTGTTAAAATTTTCAGGATTTCCTGAATATAGGATCATATTATTTGCAAATAGGGAAAGATTTACTTCTTACTTTCCTATTTGGATATCTTTTTCTTGCCTAATTGCTCTGGCAAGATCTTCCAGTATAATTTAAAAAAAAATTTATTGAAGTATATCACTCATACATAAACATACATAAACAGTAAGTGTATAATAATAGTTGTGAACTTACAAAACAAACATATATAACATCATACAGGACTCTCATAACTCACCCTCCCATCAATAACTTGCATCGTTGTTAAACCTTTTTAACTGATGATTAAAGAGCTTTGTCAAAATATTACTATTAGACGAAGTGTTTCCCCCCAACCAATCCTATTGTTATTATCTTTATATCATTTATATATGAACATACATAAACAATTACGTGTATAGTTAAAATTGTGAATTTACAAAGCAAACATGTATAACATCATACAGGGGTCCCATACATCAACCCTCCACCAACACCTTGCGTTGTCATGAGACGTTTATTATAAACTATGAAAGAATATTGTCAAAATCTGTTACTACTAATCATAGTCCTTATCTTATATTTGGTGTGTTTTTCCCCCAACCCACCCTATTATTATTTGTAAATATATTTTTAATGACAGAAGTTGTAAACTTATAAAACAGTCATGCACATGTGCAGAATTCCCAAACAACACCCCTACATCAACACACCACAATGTGGTGTGTCATTTGCTACAGATAAAACAATATCATCTGATTGTTACCATGTCCTTAGTGTACATTTGGCTCACATTTTCCATATTGCCTCAGTATCAGCACAGTACATCTTTCACATAGATGCAAGAATATTATTACCACTAACCACAGTCCATAGATCATTCCAGCTGTATTTTCCCATGCTTCTCCACATTCCCAACACTCTGCAGTAGGGATATACATTTCCTCTAGCTAAAAACTACACTCTTGCATCTGTACCATCAACCACAATTCTCATCAACCTCTTGGTTTACTGTGCTATCCAGTTTCTAGATTATTCTCTAGCATTCTGTCAATTGACATTTACATAAGTAGATTACCATTTTCAGTCACATCCCCATTTATAAACTAGCTGTTACTCACTTTGTGTTACCATCTACTCTATACATTTCCACACTTTTACAGTAAAGCTAATTAAAACTTCTACATACATTAAACATCAGTAGTCCACTCAGTCCTCTTCTTATCTCCTTTAAGAATCCACCACCTACCACCAGGTCTTGAAAATATTTTCCAATAATTTCTTCTAGAAGTTTTATGGTTTGTTCTTTTATATTCTTTCAGCACCATTTGTTGAATGGATTGTTCTGCCCGAGCTGTGTGAGTTTGACAGGCTAGTCAAAAATCATCTGACCATACCTGTGAGGGACTGTTTCTGAACCATAAATTTGGTTTCATTGGTCAATTGTGTCTGTCTTTAGGCCTGTACCTTGTTATTTTTACCACTATAGGTATGTATTATGATTTAAAGTCTGAAGAGGAGGGTTTGCTTTTCCTTTTTATGATGTTTCTGGCTATTCAGGACTCCTTACCCTTCCAAATAAATTTTATGATTGTGTTTTTAATGTTTTCTTAATGCTGGTGGAATTTTTATCAGGATTACATTAAATCTGTATATCAGTTTGAGTAGAATCGACATCTTAATGATATTTAGTTTTCTAATCCATGATCATGGAATGTTCTTCCAATTATTTAGGGTTTTCTGGATTTGTTTTAACATTGAGCTGTAGTTTCTTGAATACAAGTGCTTTACAACATTGGTTAAGTTTACTCCTGACTATTTGAGTTTTATCTGTCATGTTTTATTTTCACCACTCTTTTGACATTTTTAGTTACTTTTATTGATAAAATCTTCATTTCTAGACTCTCGTCCAGGCCCCTCTCTCCTGTCTTTTCTTTTCAGGCTCTAGCACACCCTTTAGTATTTCCTGAAAATTTGGTCTCTTGCTTAGAAATCCTCTCAGTTTCTATTTATCTATGAATATTCTAATTTCACCCTCCTTTTTGAAAGACAGCCTTGCTGTATATAAGATTCTTGGCTGGAAGTTTTTATTTCATAGTATCTTAAATATATCAGACCACTGTCTTCTTACCTCCATGGTTTCTGGTCAGAAATCAGCACTTAATCTTATTGGGTATCCCTTATATGTCATGCATTGCTTTTCTCTTGCTGCTCTCAGAATTCTCTCTTTGTCTTTGGCATTTGACTTTCTGATGAGTATGTGTCTTGAAGTTGGTCTATTTGGAGTTTTTTGGATGGTAGTACATTGTGCTTCTTGAACAGGGATATCTGTGTCCTTCAATAGGGTTGGGAAATTTTCTACTATTATTTCTTCAAATATTGCTTCTTCCCCTTTTCCCTTCTCTTCTCCTTCTGGGATACCCATGACATGTATTTTGCACACCTTTTGCTGTCATTTAGTTCCCTGAGACATTGTTCATTTTTTCCATTCTTTTCTTCATCTATTCTTTTGTATGTTCATTTTCAGAGGCCCTTTCTTCAAGCTCACCAATCCTTTCTTCTGCCTCCTCAAATCTATTATATGATTCCAATGTTTTTAAAATTTCATTGATTGCACCTTTCATTCCCATAAGATCTGTTATTTTCCTATGTATGCTTTCAAATTCTTCTTTGTGCTCATCCAGTGTCTTAATATCCTTAATCTCTTTGGCCATCTCATTGAGTTTATTAAGGAGATTTGTTTGAACATCTGTGATTAGTTGTCTCAACTCCTTTATGTCATCTGGAGGCTTATCTTTTTCCTTTAACTGGGCCATAACTTCCTGTTTCTTGGTGTGGATTGTAATTTTTTTGTTGGTGTCTTCGCATCTGGCTTACTAGAGTATTTTTTCTGGGTGCAGTTTTTCTCTTTAGCTTAGGGCTTCCTATCCTTTCTCCCTTGCTGGTGCAGTAGAAGCCAAGCATGTAGTTGGTGCTGTAAGCTGTGGAGGCTCAAGCTACCCTCATTGCACCAGGGACCAATGAAGCTTCCTCCAACTTTCTCCTTTGCCAGGGGTAGTGACAGAGTCACAGCTGTGTGGAATAATCCAAGTGCAGGCCTAGACTGTAGTTGCCCAGAGAGACTGATGAAGCTTCACATCCCTTTCTCCCCTGCCTGGGTTGGGGATGGAGCTGCAGGTGTGGGCAGCAACCTATGCAGTGCAGGTCCATGAAGATGACTGCAGTTGCCCTGGCAGATATCTGATTTTCAGTCTATGCCAGCCAAAGTTACCTGCAGTTACCTGTATAGGCTGGTGCAGGGCTCCTCAGCCTCCTCCCTGCCAGAGGTGGGGCTGAAGCCTAGGCTAGGGCTGCAGGCTGATCTGTGTGAAAGAAACTGGTTCCTGCTGACACTGAGAGCTTCAGTTAGCCCATTCCCCTCAGGCTGGGGGTGGAGTCAAAATGGCTGCTACTGGCCTCTTTCTGACTTGGACAGATTCACACCCCAGCTGTTCCCAGGGTTATATCTTAGCCAGCCAAGTCTACCTATCAGTAGCTGAAATTGGCAGCCAACTGTTTCCTCCTTCCCTGTTTCTGGGAAATGGAGCTTCCAATTCCCATCACAGAACAGCTTCTTGGGACAGCTCATGCCACCAGAGTAAGATAATCGCCAGCCTCCATTGCTTGGCCAGTAATTTCCCAGAGAGGTTGGCACAGTCCCTGCAGCTTCCTCCCTGCTGGAGGTGGCACTGGGGCCTATGCTAGACCTGCAGTCTGATCTGCATAGGAAGAAACCAGTCCCCACCAGCCCTGGGATTTTCAGTCTGCCCTGCTTCTCCTTGTGCCAGGTGCGTAGTTAAGATGGCGGCTCCCAGCCTCTTTCTGACTTGGACAGGCTCAAAATTTAGCTGTTCTTAGGATTATACTGTAGCCCAATGAATTTACTTATCAGTAGCTAAAATTGGTGCCCAACTGTCTCTTCCTCCCCCGTTTTGGGGAAGTGGAGCTTTCAATTCCAGGCCATTTGTGCCTCCAGTAGAGTATGGGCACCGGCCTCGGGGCCGTGCTGTGCTCTACTTATGAGTCTTCTTTGCAGATGGGCAGTCTCCTCCTCCACTCCTTCAAGGATGTTTCAGGATGTTCTTCTGGTCTCCTGGAGCCTCCAAACAGATGCTTCAGCTAGCTCCAGAGAGCTCTGGGTGTTTGCTAATTGCCCTGTAGCAGGACCTGACTCTAGGAGCTCCTTACTCTGCTGTCATCTTGCTGGTTCTCTTCCAGTATAATTTTGAACAACAGCGGTGACAGTGGGCATCCTTGTCTTGTTCCTGATTGTTGAGGGAAAGCTTTCATTCTTTCACGATTAAGTTAGATGTTAACTGTGAACTTTTCAAATATACCTTTTATCATGTTGAGGATGTTTCCTTTTATTCCTAGTTTTCTAAGTGTTTTTATCAAAAAGGGGTGCTGGATTTTGTCAAATTCTTTTCTGTATTAATTGAGATGTTCATGTGTTTTGTTTTGTTTCTCCTTTGTTTTGTTAATGTTGTGTATTACATTATATTGATTTTATTTTTATATTGGACCACCCTTGCAAACCTGGGATAAATCCATATGATCATGCTGTACAATTTTTCTCATGTTTTTTTGGATTTGGTTTGCTAGTGTTTTGTTTTGTTTCTGTTTTTTTTTCTTTCTTTCTTATATTTGCTAGTATTGAGGATTTTTGCACGTATGTTCGTAAGAGATATTGGTTTGTAATTTTATTTTCTTGTGATATCTTTATCTGGCTTTGGTATGAGAGTGATGTTGGTCTTATAGAATAAGTTAGGAAGTATTCCCTCCTCTTCAATTTTTTGGAAGAGTTTGAGCAAGATTGGTATTAATTCTTGGAATGTTTGGTAAGTTCCCCAATGAAGCCATCAGCTCCAGGGCTTTTCTTTGTGGGAGGGTTTTGATTTCTGATTCAGGTTTTTTACTTGTATTTGTTTGTTGATATCTTCTGTTTTTTTTTTTTCCTTGAGTCTGTGTAGGTAGTTTGTATTTTTCTAGGAATTTGTCCATTTCATCTAGGTTATCTAATTTGTAGGCATACAATTCTTCATAGCATCCTCTTATAGTCCTTTTTATTTCTGTGAGGGTCAATAGTAATGTCTCCCTTTTCATTTCTTCTAATTTCAGTTACTTGTGTCCTCTCTTTTTCTTTGTCAGTCTATCTAAAGGTTGTCATTTTATTGATTTTTTTTCATAGAACTAACTTTTGGTTTCATTGGTCTTTTTGTTTTTGTTGTTCTATTTCATTTATCTCTAGTCTTTAATTCTTTCCTTCTGTTCATTTTGGGTTTCTTTTTCTAGATCCTACAGTTTGGAGGTTAAGTCTTTGATTTCAGATCTTTCAAATTTTTAATTTAAACATTTTAGAACTATAAATTTCCTTCTCAGCACTGCCATTGTTATATCTCATAAGGTTTGGTATGTTGTGTCTTCATTTTCAGTCACTTTGTGATTTACCCTAATTTCTCTTTTGATTTCTTCTTTCATCTTTTGTTTAAGTTGTGATGTTTAGTTACTAAGGATTTGTGAGTTTTTCATTTCTCCCTCTCTTATTAGTTACTTGCTTCATTCCATTGTGGTCAGAGAAGATACATTGTATGATTTTGATATTTTATAATTTATTGAGACTTGTTTTGTGATTGAAAATATGGTGTTCCTGTACAGTGATCCATGTGTACTAGAGAAGAATGTGTATTCTGCTGCTTTTGGGTGAAGTGTTCTATACATGCCTGTTAGGTCTAGTTAGTTTAGAGTATGTTCTAGTCTTCTATTTCCTTATTGATTTTCTATCTAGATGTTTTTTCGGGTTTTTTTTTTTAGCCTTTTTTTAGCATTTTTTTTTGTCTCCCCCGGCCCCCCCCCGCAGTTGACAGCTCTCTGTGTCCGTTTGATGTATGTTCTGTGACCACGTCTATCCTTATCAGCGGCACGGGGAATCTATCTTTATTTTTGTTGTGTCATCTTGTTGTGTCAGCTCTCCATGTGTGTGGCACCATTCTTGAGTAGACTGCACTTTCTTTCGCGCTGGGCAGCTCTCCTTGTGGGGCACAGTCCTTGCGCGTGGGGCTCCCCTACATGGGGGACAGCCCTGTGTGGCATGGCACTCCTTGCACGCATCAGCAATGTGCATGGGCCAGCTCCACACGGGTCAAGGAGGCCCGGGGTTTGAACCCTGGACCTCCCATGTGGTAGGCGGACGCCCTATCCATTGGGCCAAGTCCACTTCCCTATCTAGATGTTTTAACCTCTCCAAATGTTAATGTAGTACTGTCCTTTTCTCCCTTGAAATGTCAATATATACTTCATGTATTTTGTGGCTCTCCTGTTAGGTGTATAAATAGTCATAATCTTTATCACTTTATTTTAACTGACTCCTTTATCGTATATAATGGCTTTCTTTGTCCTTCATAACAGTTTTTAATTCAAAATCTATTTATTCTTGTATTAGTGTAGGAACCTCAGCTCTTCTTTGCTTACTACTTGCATAGTATATTTTTTTCTTTTCATCCACTTAGGTCTTTGAATTTCAAGTGAGTCTCTTATAAACAGCATAGAGTTAGATTGTAGTTTTTTATCAATTCTACCAAACTGCTTTTTGTCCGGAGCATTTAATCTATTTACATTTAAAGGAACTACTAATAATGGAGCACTTTCTTCTGCCATTTTCCTGTTTAGTCTTTGTAAGTAATACCTTTTGGGATCTTCAGTTCTTCAATTAATACTTACTTTCATATTTATTTTATTTTTATGTATTGTACCATAGTGAGTCTCTTCTCATTTTTTTCTCGATGCATTTTCATATATTTTCTTTGTGGCTATCATGGGAATAAGTTAATATCCTAAATATATAGCAGTCATTTTCGATTTGATACCAACTTAACTGCAATAGCATAGCCATACACTTTCCTATATCCTTTCACCTTCCCACCATCTTTTTTGTACTTGATCCAAATTATATCTTTGTACGTTGTATGTCCAAACCATAGGTTTATCTTTACTTTTTATACATTTACATAAAAAGCTAGCAAATACAATACAATAGTACTGTCACTTATAATTACCCAAATGGTTACCTTTATCATGGTCTTTATTTCTTTATACTGCTTTGATCCACTGTTTAGTGTCCTTTCCTCTCAGTCTGAAGAACTCATTTAGCATTTCTTGTTGGGTAGGTCTAGTGGTGATGAAGTCCCATAGCTTTTGTTTATCTGGGAATGTCTTAATCTCTCACTCATTTTTGGGAGAAAGTCTTGCTGAATATAAGTCTTGTTTGGCAATGGTTTTCTCTGAGTATTTTAAATATTTCAGCCCACTGCCTTCTTCCCTCCACAGTTTCTAATGACAAATCAGCACTTAATTAATTAATAATTGGGACTCCCATGTGCATAATTCATTGCTTTTGTCTTGCAGCTTTTTTAACTCCTTGTCTGTTGCATTTGACAATTTGATCACTATGTCTGGGCATATTTCTATTCATGTTTATCCTGTTTGGTATTTATTGGGCTTCTTTGTGTGTGTGTGTGTGTGTGTGTATATTGTGTGTATGTATATATATATATACACACACACACACATGTCTTTTGCCAAGTTTGGGATGTTTTCAGTCAGTAGTTCTTTGAATATCTCTTTTGGTTTGTTCTCTTCTTTCTCTAGGACTCTTATAATATGAATAGGTGTCCCACAGTTTTCTTGGCTATTTTTGTTTTTCATAGCCCTTTTGTTCTTTCACTTGTCAGTCTGACTCATTTAAATAGTCTTGTCTTCAAATTCACTAATTATTTCTTCTTCCAGCTCTGATCTGCTGTTGAAACCTTCTTGGTAACTTTTCTTTTCAGTTACTGTGGTCCCCAGCTCCAGCAGTTCTGTTTGATTCTTTTTAAAAATTTCTAGACCTATATTGAAATTCTCATATTGCTCATTCTTTGTTTTCATGAAATCCTTTGGTTCTCTCTCTGTATAAATTAGGAGTGTCCTTCATCTCCTTCAGCATAATGAGAGTAATTTCCTACCAACTTTGGTATGTCCATGGTCTGGTGTTCTTTTTGACATTTTCTGGATTTTCATCTTCTTCCTTTGTATGGGCCATCAGTTCTTGTTTCTTTATCTTGTAATCTTTTGTTGTGCACTGTGTATTTTAATATTTTAAAATGTTAGTCCTGGGTTTTCATCCCTAAGCTGTTTCTTGAGTTTATATCCAGCTCGTGATATGACAGAGATTTTCTGGAGTGCCAAGAGCTATCAAAACCAAACAAACCTATGCAAAAAAACCCCTTTCACAGTGTTTCCTTAATAGCCCTCCTATTAAGAAGGTCTATTAGGGCAAATACAAAGTTCAGGGTCCTCTCTCTATCTTATCTGAGCCTGTGTCTTGTCCTGAGCTTATGCTTGCTAGTGGCCTTAGGAGTTCTCCAGTTTATAGGAATTTGAATGTTCCCTCTCTTCCTTAGGAAACTGACATTCTTCCTCTCCTGGGTGCTTCTCTGCAGGACCTAAAGCAGTAATTCTTTGCCTGAGGCTACCCAACTCAGTTGTTTCTTACACAGCTTTTACTGTCCCAAGCTGCTTTTGCCTGGAGGGCAAATTCCAAGGGGGTGTGGAAGAGGGGCAAGCCACAAAAGAGTTATGTCCTTCTTTCCCAGTTGGAAGGAGGGTAGGGACCCACAGTGGTTTTGCCAGTGAGCGCCACACTGCCCTGGGGAGAGGGTAAGGGACGGGCCAGCAAGAGTACATGGAGCTTCTCCTATGGGTCTTTGAAGCTATGTTTCCTAATTGACGCTCTTGCCAGTAAATGTAGCCCTTTAACTGTTTTTGGTAGTTTTGAGGCAGGGTACTGTCTTTAAGATTTCTCTGCTGCTTTTGCCCAGGGTAGGTTGGAAGAGTGGGCACTCTCATAGCAGGTTCCCTATCAATATGAAGTAGCGAATCAAAAGCAGTGAGCGCCTATCAGATGGTACAGCCCTGGAGTTTGGGTCTTTATATTCTTTATATTGAGCTGCCCCTGGAGCAGGGGTTGAAAACCTCACTGCTGCTTTCTGCTAGGCTGAAGGATGGGGGTGGAGCTGCTGCAGGTACTTAACCACAGTTTATAAGCTTCTTCTTCCAGAGTTTCAAAATAGTTGATTCAGATAGTTTCTGCTTGTTTAATAGTGATTCTGGGGAAGGGACTGATTCCTGGAGCTTCCTACTCCTCCATCTTCCCAAAGTCCTCTGCTCCTGTCTTTCAGATTTAACCACAAGTTAAAGTGAGAAGTCTGTGCGTTGCGTATGTTTCATACCACTAGACAAGACCATTCAGAATCTGGAAGTGCAAAGAGGTCTACCAAACCCACCCTGCCAAAGTTAATGCAACTTCTACTAATGTGTTTAAAAGTGAAAAATCTAGGACAAATGGCAAACTGGCTGCACACATAAACCAGGAGTGTCCTGGGTAAACTGAGACACATGGCCCACCTATCTGTTTCCTGCAGAAGGGACTCCAAGCTTAGAATGAGTCCAGGCTTATACTGGGAGTAAGGTCATGATTCATGGGTTGACCCCAGAGTGTGTTTTGCTTTTCATTTCCTGAATGAGAAGCTTTAGGTAAACTCTGTCATGTTTTGCTACCTTCATAATTTGGTTCATGTGGTTTCCTCTGTTTGGTACTACCCTTTTCACCAGTCTCAGTTTATCTAGTTCTGCTTTTCCTTCGAACCCCAGTGTAAATACCACCTTTAGTTTGAACTTCTGGTTTTCCCAGGTAGGAATTAATGGCATCTTTGGATCATCTGCAGTTCTTTGTATATCTTCTCTTTTGTCTTTTATTGTATGTTATTTTTATATTTCCTTTGCTTTTGTGTGTATCTAGATAAGGCACATACTAAATGAATAAAAACACTTGGAAGACAAGAGGTTTACAACAGGATTTGACAGATATAGATAGGCATTTGAATAATCAGGTTTGGATAATTGAGTTCATGCATCCATCCATTCATTCAGCAAATATTTATCAGGCTTCTTTCTATACGGGACGTTGCTTGGTACTGGGGATACAATGGTGAGCAAGAGAGACATAGTCTGTCATGGTTATAGTGATTACATATTACAAATAAATATTTTTATGCCAAGGAAGAACTGTAGAGAGCACTAAACTCACCCTTCATTTTATAGAATATGAAGTTAGCAGTCCTTGTTATTGAGGTTTATGTGTGTAAAATGAGAAAAAAGATTGGCTAGTATCTTGATTTCATTTAAAAAAAAGCAAAAGGTATCATTCCAAAAAAATGACTAGACCTGAAACTGGGTGACATTTAAATGTGTGTGTTTTCTTCACAGTTGTATTGTGACATGTGGAAGTGATGGTGATGTGAGGATTTGGGAAGATTTGGATGATGATGATCCTAAGTCCATTAATGTTGGAGAAAAGGCATATTCATGTGCTTTGAAGGTATTAAAAATATTACTTCAAGTGATGTAAAATGATACTTGTATGTGATTTTAATGCTTGGATTAAAAGTATTTTTATAGAAGTTTTGAATCTATGCATACTTTTTTGTTGTTTTTCTCATGAAATAATAAAAATGAACAATAATGCCAGTAACTTAACTGAAGATTTTTAAAGGTAAAATATGCATGATTTATTAAATGGTGAAAAATGGGTATTAATAGTGAACCAATTAAAATACATATAAGGAATATATTCTTTTTATCTTAAGAAGGAGCTTTAATGCCCCCTTTTTTTCCTTGAGGAAAACTCCAGTATTTGCAGATTTTGAAGTGAGAAATTCAGATAACTTAAGGAAGGGTCCTAGGAATTTGTCATTAAGCTTTTCAAGATACATGTATTTCATGTTTTTAATATTTTGTATAAGGTGGGTGACATGTAGTTTACCTGGCAAATGAAGACATGTTTTCAGAAGGACTTTGCCAACTAAGTATCCAAAACACCACTAAATTCTTTATGATGAATTTTAAATTAAGTGTATTACATTCCAGTAAGAAAAAACCTTTGCACAGAATTCATATTTTTTGTAACATCAGGCTCATTAGTAGAGGTAGAATTTTTAGATACTTTAGAACTCTAAGTACCTAATTAGAAAATTGAATATCTAAATAGATAACTAATAAAATATCTGAACAAATAGTCATATAGCATGGAAACTACATTCCCAGAAGAAAGATATAAGTGACTAATATACATTAAACTAAATCTCACTAATAAGCAAAGAAGTGCAAATTAAACAATATTTTTAGGAAGGATGAATACTGTTAATCCCAAAAATAGAGCTTGGGGAAGTAAACATCATTGTACACATTTGATGGAAGTGTAATTGAGAACATTTTTATAGCAAATCAAAACTATATAACAAAATTAGATTGCATGTAGTCATTTCTGTCTATTTTCCCTAAAGAAATACTTAGACACTTTCAAGTTTGTATGGTCAAGGATATTAGTAAAAGCATTGTTTATTATAGAGAAAGTTAGAAACAATTTAAGTGTCCTTCAGTAGAGAATTTGTTTTATAAATTTTGGTAGAGCCATTTACAGGCATACCCCAGAGATATGGCAGATTGAGCTCCAGACCCTACCTCAGTAAAGCAAATATCTCAGTAAAACAAGTCACAAATTTTTTGGTTTCCCAGTGCATATAAATATGTTTACCCTCTACTGTGTAGTCTTTTAAGTGTGCAATAGTATATTGCCTAAGCAACAATGTATATGCCTTAATTTAAAAATACTTTACTGCTAAAATCTGATCCTTCAGTAAGACATCTCTTTTTTGGTGGAGGGTCTTGCTTTGAGGTTGATGGGCTGCTAACTGATCAGGGCAGTGGTTGCTGAAGCTTGGGGTGGCTGTGGCAGTTTCGTAAAATGAGACAACAATGAAGTTTGCTGCATCGATTGTTTCTTTCACAAAAGATTTCTCTGTAGCATGTGATGCTGTTTGGTTGTGTTTTTCCCAATAGTAGAACTTCTTTCAAAATTAGAGTCAGTCTTCTCAGACCCTTCTGCTGCTTTATCAGCTAAGTCAGTGTAATATTTTAAATCCTTTGTTGTCATTTCCACAGTGTTCACAGCTTCTTCACCAGGAATAGATTCCATCTCAAGAAACCTTTTTCTTTGCTCATGAGGAGCAACTCTTCATCCATTCAAGTTTTATCATGAGATTGCAGCAATTGATTCTTCAGGCTGTACTTCTAATACTCATTCTCTTGCTATTTCCACCACATCTGCAGTTACTTCTTTTACTAAAGTCTTGAACCTCTCAAAGTCATCCATGACGGTAGAAATCAACTTCTTAGAAACTTGTTAATGTTGATATTTTGACCTCCTGTGAATTTTAAATGTTCTTAATAACATCTAGAATGGTGATTCTTTTCCAGGTTTTTTATTTCCTTTGCCCAGATCCATCAGAGAAAGTCCTTGATCCATGGGCAGCAAAATGGATGTTGTGTTAGCAGGCATAAAAACGATATTCATCTTGTTGTACATCTCCACCAGAGCTCTTGGGTCCTGGGTGCATTGTCAATTAGCAGTAATTTGAAAGGAATCTTTTTTTCTGAGAAGTAGGTCTCAACAGTACGTTTAAAATATTCAGTAAACCATGTTGTAAACAGATGTGCTGTCATCCAGGTTTTATTTTTCCATTTATAAAGCACAGGCAGAGTAAATTTAGCATCATTCTTAAGGGCACTTGGACTTTTGGAATGGTAAATGAGTATTGGTTTCAACTTAAAGTCACTAGCTGCATTAGCTTGTTCTTTTTTAAGTTTATTGAAAAATGTAATACTGGAAGCAAGACCAAACACGTATTTAAACACTGTAACTACTTTTCTTCCTACCAAACATCAAAAGAGCAGACCTAATGCTTGCCTATTTAATCTAAGGATTTTTACCAATTTGATTCTGCTGCCATAATTCCTGTTTGGTCAAGAAATGTAAACAACTACTTGATATGATTAATAATTTGTAAAAAATTTACAAAGCTCCTTCATTTTTGTCTCCAAAATAATACCTTTGAGAGAAATTTGAAAACAAAACCAGGGAACAGATGTAGCTCAAGTTGTTGAGTGCCTGCTTCCTATATATGAGGTCCTGGGTTCAATCCCCTGTACCTCCTAAAAACAAACAAGCAAATGAAAAAAAAAACTAGCTCTAATTGGGGAGCAGATGTAGGTGAGTAGTTGAGGGCTTGCTTCCCATGTACAAGGTCATGGGTTCAATCCCTGGTACCTCCTAAAAAAAAAAAACAAAACAGTCTTGAGCTGAGATCCTGGGCAGAGATTTCCTGTGAGTATCCTTTGGTGTTAGTCAGGCTTCATTTTCCAAGGTGAGCTCTTGCCTGCCCACCTTCAGCTGCCCTGCATAACACATGGAGGTGCAGCCAGGGTTCAGGTCCTGCTTGATAGGTGGGTGGGTAGCAGAGACCTCATGTGGCTTGGAGCAAATTTTTCTCAACTGAAAGTAAAAGTTGAAGCAAGCATTGTTACTTTGGTGTGTCTGAGTCACTTTTAGAAAACTGCTGCCAAGTCACTGACCCTGGAAATATAATTCCGCTGCCTCTTTACCATTTACATCTAGACAGAATATTCTTTTCTTCACACACATACATATACACAGTATTAGTCAGCCAAAGGGGTGCTGATGAAAGTACCAGAAGTCTGTTGTTTTTTATAAAGGGTACTTACTTGGGGTAGAAGCTTACAGTTATAAGACCCTAAAGAGTCCAACTCAAGGTATCAAAAAGAGGTACTTCCTTACCCAAAGCCTGTTGCCATGTGTTGAAACAAGATGGTGGACGATGTCTGTGTGGGTTCAGCCTTCCTCTTTCCTTTAAAGGCTCCTTTGTCCCACTTTCTTCTGATCTCTGTTGTAGGCTGGCATAGGGCTTGTCCCTCTTCCTCTGGGGCTCATTTCTTTCTGCTCACCTGCTCTGTTCTATTTACAAGGTCAGCTGTAAACTGTCAGACCAACAGCTCATCTCTTGCAAGGGCTCCAGAATCAAAGCTCTCTCCTCTGCCATGTCTGTGGAGTACTCTCTTTTCCTCTTGTTCTTCTCTATGTATCTACTTCCATGTGAGAGTCTGTTTTCTCAGCCCACCAAGGGGTTGGGACTCAATGCTGAGTTGCGGTCTAATGACATGGTTGAATCAAAGCCCTAATCTTAATATAATTTAATCAGACATCTCTGCTGAATCTAATACAATCAAAGGGTTATCATGCCCAGAGGAACAGACCAGTTTACAAACATAATCTATATCTCTTTTTGGAATTCATAAATAATATCAAACTGCCCTACACATGCACACATACATGGCAACTGCAGGTAGAAAATCCAAATGCCAAGTTCTAAAATCCATGGCTAGAAAGGGAGGAAAGGGGAAGAAGATTGGAAGGACACCTCTTTTTTTTTTTAAATTAATTTATTTATTTAATCCCCCCCTCCCCGGGTTGTCTGTTCTCTGTGTCTTTTTTCAGCGTCTTGTTTCTTTGTCTGCTTCTGTTGTCGTCAGCGGCACAGGAAGTGTGGGTGGCGCCATTCCTGGGCAGGCTGCACTTTCTTTCGCGCTGGGCGGCTCTCCTTATGGGTGCACTCCTTGCGCATGGGGCTCCCCTATGCGGGGGACACCCCTGCGTGGGGTGGCACTCCTTGCGTGCATCAGCGCTGCGCATGGGCCAGCTCCGCACGGTTCAAGGACGGCTGGGGTTTGAACCGCAGACCTCCCATGTGGTAGACGGACGCCCTAACCACTGGGCCAAGTCCGTTTCCCATGAAGGACACCTCTTGTCAGAGCTCCAAGGGCATTACCTTTTGGTTCATTTTACAGGCAAAGAAGTAGACTCAGAAGTATAGTGAGTTAGTGACAGAGCTGAGGGAAAGTTTAGGTTCCCTAACTCAGGGTTCTGTGCTATGAAGACTGCCACACTGATCTGGATAGCATAGAATATTCAGTATGCCATTTTTAAATGTTTGTGCCCTCCTTCTCTTCCTCATCATCTTCATTCCATAGATTTCGGTTTTGTGAACCCCGACATTTCCATCAGAAGGACAGCTGGCCATTGGCACACACCTTTTAGGAAGAACACTCACATTACATGTTTGGTTGGTATGAGCCTGCATTTCTAACCTAGCTACTGCTCCTGGCAACACAGCCCAGGCTTAGGCACTGCCCGGAAAGCCCAATCATTTCAGACTCGATGTGCACAGCCTCTAAGTCTATTCCCAAAGTAGGACAACCTCTTTTCCCCCAATCCTATCACATATCCCACCTATACCCACACCTGCCCTCTCCAAAGAGAGCTGCCTGTTGGTTAGTAGCAATCTCACATAAGTGGTTTTTAAAATGCACACATCTAAAATTAGTTCCAATCAGCTAGATGGTCCCAGTAAAACTCAGCCAGCAGAGACTTGGGATATATCTCGTGGGCTCCCACTGTTGGGAGCATGCTTTAGGCTTCTCTCTTTTGCCCACTGCCCTGGAGTCCCCAGTGACATCATGAAAATCTGCTGTCTATCTCGTGATAGATTTAAGATTTCAAGAAGATTCCTTTGACGCTTTGAAGCCAGACATTGACTTCCCCTCTCTAGCTATGAAAGTCCTAGGTGGCATCTACTTCCAATACAAGGTTGTCTCATCCACATTGAAAATCTTTTGTTTAATGCCACCATTATAATCAGTGCTCTTAGTTAGATTTTCTGGATAAGTTGTTGAAGCTTCTGCATCAGCACTTGCTACTTCACCTTGAATTTTGGTATTAGGGAGATGGCTTCCATCTTCACATTTCCTTCTTTTATGTGTCTGTGTGGCTCAAATCTCCTTTTCCTTTCTCTTGTAAAGGCCACACTAGTCATTAGCCCACCCTAAATCCATGATGATCTCAACTTGAGAGCCTTAATTACCTCTGCAAAGACCCAGGCTTATCTTTTTGGGGCCACTATTCAAATCACCCTACAGGTCCCAAACATTTTCTTTGTCTTTAGGTATGGGATTTAGGCTTTATAGCAATGAAATGACATTACCAAATAGCCATGTAGAGTTGACAGTTTTACAGTGTTTTACATTTAAAGTATAATTGCTCATAAACACATTTTTTTGTTTTTGTAGTCAACTGATATAGGAGAGTTTAGTCTCTTTCATTTTTATGACAGTTGGGTATCCATAAAAATACTGTTTAAAGATTTTTCTCACCTGAAGTAAAAGAAAAATCAAAGGCTAAATGATTGCCTGGGTGGAATTAACTTTTCTAAAGGTAGCAACTAAATTTTTCTTACTTATTTGCATTTCAGGAAAACTGCATATTGTGATAGTTTTTCTCTTGACATGACTCATTTATAAGGCTTTTTTGTTGTTGGTTTTAACAGAATTTTTTTCCATTTATTTATTTATTTATCTATTGATCTATCTATCTATCTATCTATCTTCCCCCTACCCCCCATTTTGCACTAACTGTCTGCTTGTTGTGTGCTCATCTTTTTTTAAGAAGCACCAGGAACCAAAACCGGGACCATCCCATGTGGGAAGGAGGCACCTAGTCACTTGAGCTACTCCACTCCTGCTTATTGTGTGTCTCTCATTGTGTTTCTGTGTCTCTTCATTGCGTCAGCTTGCCGCACCAGCCTGTTGTGTCAGCTGTCTTGCTCATCTTCTTTAGGAGGCACCGGGAACTGAACCCAGTGTTTTGTGGTAGGCAGGCACCCAACAGCTTGAGTCATAATTGCTTCCCTAAACAGAATTTTTAACTACAGATAGACTCCCAGTTGATTTGAATATGTTTTACCAATGTTTCTTACTTCTGATTTTCTTTTAGAATGGAAAATTGGTTACTGCTGTATCTAACAATACTATTCAAGTCCACACATTTCCTGAAGGAGTTCCAGATGGTATATTGACTCGTTTCACCACAAATGCAAACCATGTGGTCTTCAGTGGGGATGGTGCTAAGATTGCTGCTGGGTCTAGGTAAGGCCGGCTGGTACCAGAAAAGAAAATAATGTTAGAGCACAGTAACCTCATTCATTGGTTTCAGGACAACATTTTCAGGATTTGGTCACTTCATTTTTATATTTGAGTTTTTTACCTCGAAGGTGCTTGAGGACAAACTTGTGCTTCTTTATGAATTGACATATATTGCTTTGCAGACAGCCTCTTCAGTAAATGCTGAAAAAAATTGGGGGAAAGATGATTGTTTGATAATAAAACTTAAAATATCATTTTAGGTAAAACCTGGTATATTAGTCTGCCAAAGGGGTGCTGATGCAAAATACCAAAATTGGTTGTTTTTCTTTTTCTTTTTTTTCTTTTTATTTATTTCTTCCCCCTGCCTCCTTCCCATCCCCAATTGTCTGCTCTCTGTGTCCATTCGCTGTGAGTTCTGTGTCCGCTTGCATTCTTGTCAGTGGCACCCAGAATCTGTGTCTCTTTCTGTTGTGTTATTTTGCTGCATCAGCTCTCTGTGTGTGTGGCACCACTCCTGGGCAGACTACGCTTTTTTCATGTAGGGTGGCTCTCCTTGAAGGGTGCGCTCCTTGCGCGTGGGATTCCCCTACACAGGGGACCGGCTCACTACACGGGTCAGGAGACCCTGGGTTTGAACCCCGGACCTCCTATATGGTAGGCAGACGTTCTTTTAGTTGAGCCACATCACTTCCCTGACTGGTTTTTATAAAGGGTATTTATTTGGGGTAGGAGCTTACAGATACCAGGTCATAAAGCAGAAGTTACTTCCCTCACCGAAGTCTATTTTCATGTGTTGGAGCAAGATGGCTGCTGATGTCTGTGAGGGTTCAGGCTTCCTGGGTTCCTCTCTTCCAGGGTCTTGCTTCTCTCTGGGTTCAGGGTTTCTCTCTTCCCAGGGCTTGCATCTTCCTGGGCTCAGGGTTCCTTCTCTTCCCAGGGCTTGCTTCTCTTTCCTCTGTGAGCTTACTTCCCGGGGCTCCAGCTTTAGGCTTCAGCATCAAACTCCAACATCAAAACCCCCCCAACTCTGTCCTTGCCATGTCTTTTATCTGTGAGTCCCCACCCACCAAGGGTGGGGACTAGGTGGGTGGGGACTCAATGCCCTACTAGCACAAGAGGTTTACCTGATTACTTGATCAGGTAAACCTCTGAATCTAATATAATCTAATATGTCCAGAGGAAAAGATCAGTTTACAAACATAATCCAATATTCCTTTTTGGAATTCATAACTATATCAACTGCTACACTGCTTCATTGTTTCTTTGATGCTTATTTTTCATAGAAAAACATTTAATTGGTTGAGTTGCTGAGGTGAAGTGAAAGGCATGGTGTGTTATACTTTCAAAAATAGTTGGGGTATAATTAGATTAGCATATAATAAAAGCTTAAAATGTAACTAAGGAAACCACTTAGAAAGTTGTTTGTATTTTAACATAGTGAGAAATCTTGATTTGTGTTTTCAGTCGCCTATTTATGGAATAAAACCAAAAGGTAATTCATTAAATTCACCTGCCAACTTTCACAAATTTCTATAAAGAAATTACCACATTGACTCTCGTGATTTTGAAATATTTGTGTCATAGTGTTTAGGAGAGGCATTTGTATTTGTATTTATTCATGTGCATTACTTTTATTGTTCACAGTGATTTTATAGTCAAAGTTGTAGATGTGATGGATAGTAGCCAACAGAAAACATTTCGAGGCCATGATGCCCCTGTTTTAAGTCTTTCCTTTGATCCTAAGGACATCTTTCTGGTAATCATTTTTTTCCTTCTTTTGCTGCTTTCCTGAATATTTTTAAAATTGTAAGAGAGTTAGTGGAAAATTCCACACAGTCCATGCAAGAGTATTTAACTTTTTGATCCAGTCTGAAGTATTATGGCTGTAACTAGAGAAATCTATTCCTGCAGGCATCAGCTAGCTGTGATGGATCTGTCAGAGTATGGCAAATTTCAGATCAGGTAAGCTCATCAATTTGAATTTAAAACTTTTTGCCCATTTCCTTCATATATTGGGTATTACGTATTGTATTATTGGGCCATATCAGTAATTGTTTTCCTTTGATTAACATTAAATAACTTTTTTTGTGGTCAAATTCAATAAATTCTAAGGCAAAAGTACATTTGTTCCCAACCACAAGGGAAATTATAAATTTATATTTGACTTTTAGGTTTTTAAAACAATGGGAGAGGGAGCAGATGTAGTTCAAGTAGTTGAATGCCTGTTTCCCATGTACGAGGTCCCAGGTTCGATCCCTGGTACCTCCTAAAAACAAACCAAACAAGCAAAGGAAGGGACCATCTCTTATTGGGGAGTGGATATAACTCAGTGGTTGAGCACCTGCTTCCCATATATGAGGTCCTGGGTTCAAATCTCAGTACCCCCAAAAGATAAATAAATAAAAAATGGGAAAAATTCAATCATTACATATTTACAAAACACATTTTCTGTGTCGGCCCTTGTGTTAGATATTAGGGATATGAAAATAAGACATGGGCTCCACTTGATGTGGAGAATTCCCTATACAACTTATTCGAACCCAGTCTGGTAAAAATTTTAAAGTAGGTTTGAAGAATGTGCTCCCCAGTAGAGGAAATAATTCTTTGTGAGGAACCAGAGAGGACTTGTTATTGCTAGAGATAATGTGACTGATGAGAAAAATATCCCCCACAATTGTATCTCAGTATCCTCATTCTCTATTTAAAAGGACTGATTTTAACACCTTGATATTTTATAGTAGATCTTTCAAGTTTTATTTATTTTTTTAGATACTTTAAGATCTTCATGCATTGGTGTTAATTTTTTTTTTACATTTATTAAGTGAACATATTCTTATTCCACGAAGGAAATAATGTTTAATTTAGTATTTAAGACTTCTGCCTTTCATACCTCTGAAGAAACTTAAAGCAACATATACAAATCAGATATGATCATATTAAAGAGAATTAAGTTGCTTTTTTTTCTGTGATGTATTGTAGTTTGAAGAGACTGCCCATGAAATGGGTTCACCTTAGCATATCTTTTTTGGGGGGAATTTTCATAAATGGAAATAAATTCTTCCTTCCTTCCTCCTGTCTTCTTTTCTTCCCTTTCCCCTTTTCTCCCTTTCTCCCTTTCTTTTTCTTAAAATCAGACATGTGCTGTTAGCTGGCCACTGTTACAAAAATGCAACGATGTGATAAATGCAAAATCAATCTGCAGGCTTTCTTGGCAGCCAAAAAGTGGTAAGGTAAGTCACTCTTACTTTTCAACCTTTGTTTTAATTATTTGTTTCCAGTCCTTATCAGCTTTGACTATAAAAATAGTTTTTTCATTCAGATTATAGATTTTAGTGTTCAAGCCATCTAATTACTATTGAAGTGCTTTAGGAAACATTTCACCTTTTTTTTTTAAACATTTCAACTTTTTAAAGATACTTTTTTTTTTAAGGGTAATTTTTTTAAAGATTTATTTTTATTTATTTCTCTTCCCTTCCCCCGCCCCCCAGTTGTCTGTTCTCTGTGTCCATTTGCTGCGTGTTCTTTTTTGTTCGCTTCTGTTGTTGTCAGTGGCGCGGGAATCTGTGTTTCTTTTTGTTGCGTCGTCTTGTTGTGTTAGCTCTCTGTGTGTGCAGTGCCATTCCTGGGCAGGCTGAACTTCCTTTCGCACTGGGCAGCTCTCCTTACGGGGCACACTCCTTGTGCGTGGGGCTCCCCTACGTGGGGACACCCCTGCGTGGCAGGGCACTCCTTACGCGCATCAGCACTGCACGTGGGCCAGCTCCACATGGTCAAGGAGGCCCGGGGTTTGAACTGCGGACCTCCCATGCGGTAGATGGATGCCCTAACCACTGGGCCAAGTCCGCTTCCCCCCTTCAAGATACTTTTTGAAGTGTATATTTTGCATGAATGAATTTTATATTCTTTAACTCCATCATTAATGGAAGTGTAGAAACAGTTTCGTTTTGTTCCCCCTTCTAGTATTAAACATTTTAGAGAAACTTAGCTGATGCAGTTGGATGACAGAAAGATAAGAGAGGCTTGAAAGGAGGAAGTAGAATACTCATTATTTGCAAATTAAATACCTTTATACGTGTAAACCCAAAAAAATCAACTGGGAGGAAAAAACTATTACTACTAATAAGAAAATTCAATAAGGTAGTTAGAAGCAAAATTAATATATAAAACTGATAGCAATCCTATATAGAAACAATACCATTTATGTGTAAGACAATAATGCATTTACTTTGAAATCAAAAAAGAAAAGTAACTGGTATAAGCTTACCAAGAAATGTGAAAGATCTATATAAAGAAGATTTAACGTGCTTGAATAAATAGAAAACCATATCCCATTCTTAGAAAGGAATTTTTGAGGTTAACTCTTCTCTAAGTTAATCTCTATAATTTTACCAACATTCAAATATAAAATATTAATAAGATGTTTAGGTGACCAAATAATGCTGCTTCTGAAGTTCATATGGAAAACTGAAAGTGTGAAAAAGAAAAGTGGTCAGAGAAGTCTAATCCAACCAGATGTTTTGTTTTTTTTTTTAAAGATTTACTTCTCTCCCCTCCCCTGCCCCAGTTGTCTGTTCTCCATGTCTATTTGCTGTGTGTTCTTCTTTGTCCGCTTCTGTTGTTGTCAGCAGCCCAGGAATCTGTGTTTCTTTTTTGTTGCATCATCTTGCTGATTCAGCTCTCCATGTGTGCAGCGCTATTCTTGGGTAGGCTGCTCTTTCTTTTGCGCTGGGCAGCTCTCCTTACGGGGTGCACTCCTTGCACATGGGGCTCCCTACGTGGGAACACCCCTGCGTGGCACGGCACTCCTTACACACATCAGCACTGCACGTGGGCCAGCTCCACATGGATCAAGGAGGCCTGGGGTTTGAACCATGGACCTCCCATGTGGTAGACGGACACCGTAACTACTGGACCAAGTCCGCTTCCCTCCAACCAGATGTTAAACACATTATTAAGCTATGGGAATTAAAAATTTTCTACTAACTCATGAATAGATGCAAATATCTTTTAAACAGAGAGATAGAAATATATATGGGAATTTAGTATATGGTAAAATAGGAGTAAAGTACATTGGTACAAAGGCATGAATATCGGGAAGCAAGAATTTGAGAACCATGTTGGAGATTTCCTCCCATATGCTAAAACTAGGATGAGTGTGTATGGGTATTTTCTATATTATTCTTTCACTTTTCTATACATGTCAAATTTTTCAGAAAAGAAAGTAGATAAAACTCAAAATATAAAAAGTGAACATTTTGCATAATAAATATTAGAGTCAAAGAACAAATGACAAACTGGGGAAAAATTTGAAACAATATGAGAAAGGACTAATTTATTTAATAAATAAAGAGCTCTTATACACCAAGAAGAACCCAATAGAGAGACAGGCAAAAAACATGAGCAGATAGTGTACCAGAAAAGGATATACAGTTGACTTTTAAACATATAAAAATACTTCAGCCTTTCATACTAAATGAAACACAAATGGAAACTGTAGTGCTCTCCTATTTTTCGCTTACCAGATGGGTAAAGGTCAAAAGTTTTATTACATTATGTGAAAGGGGGTGTGGCAGCTTTTATCAGCATAAATGACCATATACTTCTAGTCATGTGTCCTTTAAACATACTTACATATTCAGTGCAGGGTATGTATGGTAAAAAACTTATACCATTGTTTATACTAAAAAAAGATTAGAAACATCCTAAATGTTCATGAATAGGAAACTGGTTCTTTAAATTATGTTACTCCTAAAAGTGGAATACTATACAACTGTTAGCATGAGATATATCTTTATATCTTCCAGTGAAATAGTCTTCAAGATACATTGTTAAGCAAAAAGCATCAAGGTGTAGAACAGTGGGCATAGCTGGAATGATACTATTTGTGTTAATAAGAAAAATATGAGTGTGTGTACATATATATACATTGTATGTATGCCTTTATACTCTATTCTTATATTTGCCTTTGGGGAATAGAAATAGAATTTAGGGATGGGAGAGAGTGTTTCTTTTCAACATACACCCTTTTGTGTCATGTGAACTTGTGTTAGTTGAGTTTAAGGACATTTTGTATGTACTTTTTTCCTACAAAACAAAGTTTTCTTTAAATGATTTAAATGCTAGTAAAATTGACATAGTTTTACTGTCTATTAATAATGTATTTTGTTTTTTTTCCCTATAATGTGGAAAGAATAACAGTTTTTATTTTTCTACTAATCTGTTTCTTTGGAAAAATATGTAAGAAGATGAATTTCTTTTAAAAAGATATTCCAAGGATTCTGGGTCCTTTCAGTTAATGAGATGAATTGTTTTAGAGCCAAAGGGCCTGGATTCCTTATGAAGCAGTAGTATAAAATATTAGTAACTACAGAAGCTCCGTTTTTCAGTAGACTAATCATCGCCCATTCTTTGCTTTTCAAAATTTCAAATAATTTCTGAGTTTTGATAGTTGCCAATTAAAATACAGATTTGCCTTTATGTTTTATAAGCTTATCTATATGCATTTTCTGCTCTTATTTCTCTTCCCATTGAATTTAACGTAAACTTTGTTTAAATTGTTTATCTTTCCTAATAGTTACTAGCAATTCCTGTGGAAAAGTCTGTCAAGGTATATAGAAGAGAAACTTGGAGTAATCAGTTTGATCTTTCAGATAATTTCATCTCTCAGGTAGGTGTTGTAAGTGACACTTCGAGTTGTTAAAATGAAATATTTAATGCATAGTTTGTCTTAGTACAGTTATAGTTAAATATCATTGGAAATAGAGAACTCCAGACTGCTATGTCCTCCTCCTGCCACTCTTCATTGAGCCAGTAACTGGACAGTAGCTAGGTTTTTGCTAGGTCCTACCTGACCTCTCTTCTTTGTAAGATTTGATAAGAAAATTTCCTTTTAATTTATAAGAAGTCAAATTTAGCCCTAACGTAGTATTAGAAAAAGGTATTCTCACTTTATCAATAATTAGCCTTTATAATGAAGTATGTTTCATTAAGATTTGTGATAATAGACTTTGGAATTTCAGAGCAGGAAAGGTTCTTGATCTATATTCGTTCTATCTGTTACTCTCACACATGTACCCACACACACATTTTTGTAAATAAAGAAACAGACCCAGTAGGCCAGCAATGGCTTACTAAGGTTCACTTCACTTACTAGTTTTCTTTATCTTGATGGTGACTAATAAGAAAATACCTTGTATTTTTCCCTTAATATCCTTTTTCTAGGATAACATTTTTTAGATTTTGCTTTTAAAATTATGCAGTATAATTTTCTCATGTAAGCAAAGTAATAGCTATCAGTGATAGTTGAATATTACTGAAAAAATTTTTTTAAAACGCAAATTTTGTCCTGCCCTTTCCATGTCAGATCTAATTATAAGTAACATAGAATAAGGCATATAAAATTTGAATTTGGAAATAAAATGAGTGTTTAGTTTGTAATTATATAAAATTTTTATTTATTAACTGTTTTTCTTTTAGACACTCAATGTAATAACCTGGTCTCCTTGTGGGCAATATTTAGCTGCAGGGAGTATTAACGGTTTAATTGTAGTTTGGAATGTGGAAACCAAAGAGTGCGTGGAAAGGTATGATTCATTGTATCTTTTGCCTTGCTTTTGCTTACTTCATTAGTTTTTGTTTGATTTATTATGAAATATTTCAAATTTGTAATTATTAGATTGTCATAATTCATTTACCACTAAAAGTTACCTAAAGAAATGTATAGCTTATATTTATTTTGGCCATGTTAAGAACCCACTTTATAATTTTTAGGGTGAAACATGAGAAAGGTTATGCAATTTGTGGCCTGGCCTGGCATCCTACTTGTGGCCAAATAGCTTATACTGATGCAGAAGGAAATCTAGGACTCCTGGAGAATGTTTGTGATCCTGTGGGAAAGAAGTCAAACAGTAAGGTAATAAGTAACATGGTAGAACAAAATTTGAAAGTTTTCTGTAGTCAGATGGGTTTGGAAAACATCACAAACTACATTCTTTTTTAGGAAATTACAATTCGTGTTACTATTTCAGATGGCTCCTCAGCAATGAGCTGTATTAAAGAAGAAAGCTATTTAAACTTGTTTAACCTAGCGTTTCCCAAATGTGTTTGACGAAGGGATTTTTTTCTTCCATATAATGCCTATTAATATTCTTTGGATTTCCAAGGAATGTACTTTGTGAAATACTATTAGTATCCTGATATGCCGGGGATTATTAGGTAAATGTTTTATAACTAAAAATTAGAATTTATAACTGTAACAGGCCTTAGTGTAGTCTACAAGCTTTTTCTTCTCTGAATTTAGTCTTATCTCTTAGACTGACTTACCCATACATCTCTGATGCTTAGCCATCTAGCCTTATTGACCGGCATATAGTGATTCAAACAGTTCAGGTTGTTTTATACCTCCCAGCTTTTGTTTGTTATTGTCTTTGCCTGATAAATATGCCTATTATATTTCAAGTCTTAGTTTAGACCTGCAGTTAGAGATTGTAGATGTAATACACACTTTTATCTTTGCTTCTCTTGAAACCCCCACTAAAACTATATAAAAGGAATTTTTTTAAAATGTCTTATTTCATAAAGATAAAGAAGACAGTAAAATAAGTGATAGTATCAAAATTTTGGAGACTGGAAAGTAGGAGGATGATTAGAAATTAACTTTATTTTTTAAGTTTTTACTTAAAAAAATTTTGGTGGTAACATATAAAACATAAAATTTCCTATTTTAACCACTTTTAAGTATTCAGCTGAATGGTATTGCTTTACATTCAAATTGTTCTGCTACCATTACCACCATCCATTACCAAAACTTTCCCATCACCCCAAACAGAAACTATACTTATGCTTTAACTCCCCATTCAACCTCTCTTCCTAGATTACAGAATCTGTAATCTCTTTATGTCTCTATAAATTTGCATATTGTAGTTATTTCTTACAAGTGAAATCATACAGTATCTGTCCTTTTGTGTCTGGCTTATTTCATTCAACACATAATGTCTTCAAGATTTATCCATGTTTTAGCACACACTAAATTTCATTCCTTTTTATGGGAAAATAATATCACATTGTAGGTATATGCCACATTTTGTTTATCTATTCACTCTGTTGATGGATGCTTGGGTTGCTTCCACCTTTTGGCTATTATGAATAATTCTGCTATGAATATCAGTATAAAATATCTGTTTAAGGCCCTGCTTCCAATTTTTTTTTAGTATATACCTAGAAATGGGATTCCTGAGTCATATGATAGTTCTTTGTTTAAGTTTTGAGGAACATCAGATGTTTTCCATGGTGGTTATGCCATTTTACATTCCCATCAGCAATGTATGAGGGTTCCTATTTCTCCACCTCCTTGCCAACACTTGTTATTTTCCATTTTAAAAATAATAGTCATTTTAGTGGGTTAGAAGTGGTTTTGGTTTTTTGGTAATGACCAAAGATTTTGATCATCTTTTCTTTCATTTATTGGCAAATTGTATGTCATCTTTGAAGAAATATTATTTAACTCCTTTGCCTATAATAGGGCTGTTTGTCATTTTGTTGTTGAGTCATAGCAGTTCTTTATATATATATATATTTTTTTAAGATTTATTTTATTTATTTATCACCCCCTCCATTGTTGTCTCATTGTTTGCACTCAATGTCTGCTCCTCTTCTCTTTATGAGGCACAGGGAACTGAACCTGGGACCTCCCATGTGGGAGAGAGGTCCTCAGTGGCTTGAACCACCTCACCTCCCTGGTTTGTTGTGTCTCTCATTGTCTTTCCTCTTTCTGTCTCTTTCTTGAGTCGTCTTGTATCAGCTAGTCAAGCCTGCCTGTCACTCCAGTTTGCCTTCTCCAGGAGGCCCCAGGAACCAAATATGGGACAACCTGTGTGGTAGGCAGGAGCCCAGATGCTTGGGCCACATCCGTTTCACTCTACATATTCTTAAGAGTTTTATAGTTATAGTTTTTGTATTTAGGTCTTTGATATGATGTGAGATAGAAGTCCACTTTATTTCTTTTGTATGTGGATTTCCTGTTTTCACAGCACCTTTTGTTAAAGAGGCTATTCTTTCTCCCATTGAGTGGATTTGACACCCTTGTCAACATTCAGTTGGCCTTAGATGTGGAGGTTTGTTTCTGAACCCTCAGTTCTATTCCATTGGTCTGTATGTCTGTTACCAGTGCCTGGAAACTAACTTTAGCAGTTTGGAAAACTACTATATATACTTGGATGATAAAATTTCCAGCTCCCTTCTCCTTGACTCATAGAGCACTGTCAGCCAATGTGATGGTTAGGCTAATGTGTCAACTTGACCAGTTAATTGTGCCCAGTTGTTTGGTCAAACAAGCAGTGGGTTAACTGTAATACAAGGCATTTATGGACTTTAGTCACTATTGACTTTACTGCAGTGGTAAAGCATAGATAACTGAATACAGTTACATCGGGGAGTTTGCCATCAGCAATGAGAGATGCTTTATCCAATCAGTTGAATGCCTTAAAAGGGGAAGTGATTCTAGCTTGGAGTGACAATTTCCCAGCTCATCATTGAACAGCCAGCCTCTCCCAGAACTCATCAAGAACCTTCATTGGACTTTCATTGGAGCCCCTGGTTGCGGCCTGCCTGTGGAACTGAAGCAGGCTAGTAAGATAGGAATTTAATAAATGGATCTAGAACCTGGCAAAAGAGTCCACATGGATGTTGGTAACCCCTAAGATGGCTGCTGGAGGGACCCCAGCCCTGGGATTCTGCTACCTAAAAAAAAGACTTCTTCCTGGAAACAAGGAAAAGCTCTGATGTTCTCTAGGAACTTTATCATTGGGTCCTCACTAAGGGATTGATGGGTGGGGTAATCAATCAAAACAGCAAACAGCTGAAATCCCCTCCCCTGCCATTAGCAAAGGGATAAATAATTAGCAATTTAAAAGCAAACTGGGAAGCTTGAGTGCCCTCTCTCACCCTGTTCTGCCTCTGGACCTGTTCCCTGCCCTCTTTGTGCCGCTTTTGCCATTTTTCCTCTGCCATATGGCCACGCAAGTAACCCTGGGGATTTATAATCTATAATGGGGAATTGTAGCTTGTAAATGAGCCCTCTTCATCCCTTTTCATCCCCTTCCTCACTACCTGGGACCCCTGCTCTGTTATTTTCTATTATTTTCTCCCATTTCTCGTCCCTCCCTACCTGAATAAGTTACTGGCCTAACTCACCCGGCATGCTCTTGAAATTCATTTCTGCAGCATTGCCAAGAGCCTAGATAAAATCTGGTGACAGAACTAGGACTTGTACATCCCAACAGTTACCTGAGAGATTCTGATAAAATCTCTTACTATTGACAGATCTCTCTTGTTGATTCTGTTTCCTTAGAGAACCCTGCCTAATACAGCTTGGTACTGGGAGTGGTCGTGAGGAACAGAGTCTTAAACATGGGATGTCTGAGGTGGTTCTGGGAGTTTTGCAAGTGACTCTCTACTCTTATTGGACTCAAGGGCACTAATGACTCCATTTCCAGTAATGAAGAGGCTGCTAACAGTCCTTGGCACGAGGTGGCAATCAAGATGAGCAAAATATCATTACTGGATTCCCCTTCTTGCATGCTTATAAGAAAGAAGCAAGGACCTGGGAGAGAGTGTTTTCAACATCTTAACAGAATATTGTGGAGTTAAAAGGTATAATGATGTTGGTTGGTTCCTCCTAGACACTCTGAATACTGTTACAAAAGAAAGAATTAAGTTCAAGGCTTCAAAATATCTGAGAACCAAACTCAGACTCTCACTGTAGGAGTAGGAGAGTTAAAAAGGAAACTAAAATCTTAACGCTGCAGGGTTTCTGCAGTTAAAATGAAGGTATTGTTTGGAAAAAGAATGGAACCCAAAGAATTGGAATGGAGACATATGGGATGATGATAATATTGGTGGGGACATTGGAACTCTAAATTCTACTGAGACTTTACCAGATAAGCCTGCAATGGCCTGCCCTGTCCAGACCACACCTTGCCAACCTTGTATTACTCAGCCCTGAGGCAGGTACCAGCCAAACTCCAACATGCACTGCCTAGCCTCTAGTCTGCCCAGAGGAAACTGCCTTCCAACCCCTGCCTCAAGAGATTAATCCTGTCTCACCAGAAGAAAATGTGAGAGAATGCCCTGAGGTCAGTAATTTACCAGGCGTTTCTAAATCCTTCTCCTTACCCACCCCTACCACCTCTCTTGTCTTCCACACCTATTACTAGACTAAAATTGCATCAAGCCCCCAAAGGTGAAATACAGTGAAATACTATCAGGAAGTAAGGTATACTCTGGAAGAACTGCATGAGTTTACTAACTTATATAGGCAGAAATCAGAGGAATATGTTTGAGAGTGGATATTAAGGGTATGGGATAATGGTGGAAGAAATATAAAGTTGGATCAGGCTGAATATATTGATATGAGCCGAAATTCTGGATTCAACACTGTACCTCTGTTGTAGAAGTTGAGAGAGGTTCAATTATTTGCGTATAGAAAGGTCAGGACCCAGGAATGATTTTGAGAAGGAAAAAATGGCTTATTGATGGCCGGCCAGACTTGGGAGTTTTCTGTTTCAAACCTGAGTCCCAAACAAGAATTTTGAGTAGCTTTTATAGAGAGAGGAAGGGCCAGATGGTTCCTTTGTTACAGTGCTCAATTGGCTTGAATTAGCATGTATCTTCCACATCCTAGGTAAGCTTTTTTCTAGATAAGCTTTTAGCACATTTGTTTTGCATTTTCCCTGAATATTTAAAGTTTATAGAGTTTGCATTGCTAAACTGTTTCCCAGGGCTGGAGTCCTTGCCATGGTCACCAAGGGCAGGACTGCAGCCCCTCTAGGGGTTAGAAAGGGCTCCAGCAGTTTGGGTGGCTGACTGAAACAGGGACCAAAAGAAGGTCAGAGGTTGAGATGCCTGATTTGCCCTGATATACAATAGAACAGGGAATTCAGAGGGTTAGAGAAATTGGAATGCTAGAAGGGATTTACCATTAGAGACCTGCCAGCCCACTCTAGCAATGTCCAGAGGGCTCACCTTTAACCAAAATATCACTATGGTCCACTCAGAGTAGGGGCTTATGGAGGTCAGGGGATCGATGGAGTTTTAGCTCAGTTTTGCCTCACAGTTGGTTCAGTGGGTCCCTAGACCCATTCTTTGGTTATTTCTCCAGTTCCAGAATACATAATTGGAATAGACATAGTTAGTAACTGGCAGAATCCCCACACTGGATCCCTGACTTCTGGAGTGAGGGCTATTATGGTTGGAAAGGCCAAGTAGAAGCCACTAGAACTGCCCCTGCCTAGCAAAATAGTAAACCAAAAGCAATCCCGGATTCCTGGAGAGATTGTAGAAACTAGTGCCACCATCAAGGATCTGGAGGCTGCAGGGGTGGTGATTCCCACCACATCCCCATTCAACTCTCCTATTTGGCCTGTAGAGAAAACAGATGTACCTTGGAGAATGACAGTAGATTATTGTAAAATTAACCAGGTGGTGACTTGAATTGCAGCTGCTGTCCCCAATGTGGTATCATTGCTTGAGCAAATCAGCACGTCCCCTGGTACCTGGTATGCTGTTGTTGATTTGGCACATGCTTTTTTCTCAATTGCTATTAGTAAAGACCACCAGAAACAGTTTGCTTTCAGCTGACATGGCTAGCACTATACCTTCACTGTATAGGGATGGTGGTTGTGCATGAGCTCAGCAACATGGACTTCCCCTCACTAAGGTTGACTTGGCTACAGTCCCTGCTGACTGCCTAATCTGCCAGCAGTAAGACTCACACTCAGCCCCCAATATGGCACCATTCCTCAATATGGCACCATTCCTCAAGGTGATCAGCCTGCTACCTGGTGGCAGGTTGACTACATTGGACCACTTCCACCATGGAAGGAGCAGTGGTTTGTTTTAACTGGAATAGACACATACTCTGGATATGGGTTTACATTTCCTCACACAATACTACCTCCAAAACTATCATCCATGGATTTACCGAATGTGTTATCTACCGCCATGTCATTCTACACAGCATGAGATCAGGGAACCCATTTACCAGCAAATGATGCGTGGGAATGGGCAAGTGCCCATGGAATTCACTGGTCTTACCATCACCCTGAAGCAGCTGGATTGATAGAATGGTGGAATGGCCTTTTGAAGACTCAGTTATGGTGCCAACTAGGTGGCAGTATCATGCAGGGCTGGGGCAGTGTTCTTCAGGAGGCTGTGAATATTCTAAATCAGCATCCACTCTGTGGTGCTGTTTTTCCCATAACCAGTATCCATGGGTCCTGGAATCAAGGAGTAGAAATGGGAGTGGCACCACTCACTATTACAACTAGTGACCCACTAGGAGAATTTTTGCTGACCCTGCAACCTTAAGCTCTGCTGGCCTACAGGTTTTAGTACCAAAAGGAGGAGTGGTATCACCACAATTCTGTTGAACTGGAAGTTAAAACTGTCACCTGGCCACTTTGGGCTCCTCTTACCTCTGAATCAACAGTCAAAGAAGGGAGTTACTTTGCTGACTGGGGGATTGATACTGACTTTCAAGGGGGGATAACACTGCATCTACATAATAGGAGTAAAGAAGAGTTTGCCTGGAATACAGGAGATCCTCTAGGGCCTCTCCTAGTACTTCCATGCCCTGCAATTAAAGTCAATGAAAAATTGCAACAATCCAATCCAAGCAGGACTAACAGTGGCCCAAAAGCTTCAGAAATGAAAGCCTGTATCACCCTACCAGGCAAAAAACCATGGCCAGCTGAAGTGCTTGCTGGGGATAACAGAAACATGGAATGGGTGGCAAAAGAAGTTAGTGATAAATATGAACTTCCAGCACATGACCAGTTACTGAAATGAGGACGGTAATGTCATGAATCTTTCTTCCTTGTTTCATTATGATTATGATTGTATATATACACAAAATGAATTTCTTTTTCTTCTCCCCAAACTTTTCCCTTATCATATAACAAGTTACATCAATTTCATGTCATAGTATTTGAGGATGTCAAGTTTAAGAGTGAATATTACCCAAGAACTTGCACCGTTTTCTGTAGGGAATTAATGCATTTCTGGTTATACACAGGAGAGTTGAACATTGTTAGGCGGAAATATATATATACATGTCTGTTACTGTTTTACTTAGAGACTGAGTATGGTTTAAGGTAATGTGTATGGTTGCCAAGTTGATGAGGGGTGGACTGTGATAGTTAGGCTAATGTATCGACTCAGCCACGTAATTGTGTCCAGTTGTTTGGTCAGGCAAGCACTGGACTAACTGTAATACAAGGGCATTATGGACTTTAGTCACCAATGACTTTACTGCAGTGGTAAATCATAGATAGCTGATTACATCAGTCAGGGAGATTGCCATTTGCAGTGAGTACCACTTTATCTAATCAGCTGAATGCCTTAAAAGGGGAAGTGATTCTAGCATTGAGTGACAATTTCCCAGCTCCTCTTTGAATAGCCAGCGTCTCCCAAAACTCATCAGGAACCTTCACTGGACTTTGATTGGAACCCCTGGTTGTAGCCTGCCTGTGGAACCTGGACTCGTGCATCCCCATAGTTGCATGAGAGACTGTGATAAAATCTCTTACTATTGACATATATCTCTTGTTGATTCTTTTTCTGTAGAGAACCCTGAATAATATAGCCAGTCTTATGATTTTTAGATAATAGATTGGCAGAATCTTATTTGGGGAATCTGTCTATGAGGAAAAAACTAAAGAAAGAAAAGATTCTTAACTCCAGGAAATAAAAAAAAGTATAAGGAAAAGTGATCATATATCTTTAAAAATGAGCTTAGTAGTAGTTCCTACCTCTCAGGGTTATTATGAGGATTAAATGAATTAACACATATAAAGAATTAGAACAATACTTAGCACACAGTAAGCTATTAATAAGTATTAGCTGTTATTAGTTTTAGTCAGCCATGAATAGCCTATTCACAGTCATAATAATCTAAACATTGTTTATTGATCCCACCAAATTGGGAATGTCTCTATGTCTATATTGGGAAGATTGGGGAAGGAGAATAGTGGGTGTGCATACATGAGAGTAAGGTTGGTTATAAAAGGGTGCCAAATCTTCATCTTCCATTCGAGTTAATAGAATCTGTTAAATAGATAATGCTTTAAACTCAAAAATTTAAAAATAGAGAATATTATTTATAAATATGGAGGGATGTGTCATAAGAAACAGCTAGAAGAGCAGAAAGGATTTACTCTGCAGAGAAGTAAGTTGGGGACTATGCAGAAGGCCATTTTCATTTTCATAATAAGCCCTATAAACTGGCTAATTTAGATATATGTGTAACTGATAAGAACAGAAAGTAATTTTTAATTTAAAGGAAAAAAAAACGTAGTTCAAAGGGTGGTCCCTTATGTAATCTTTAGCCCTTCTTTCCAGAATTAGCTGCTCTTCATTTTGGCTTTTACTCTTCACAGGACACATTTCTGTGTTAACACATGTAACACTTTATGGCCCTTAACATAAATATAAGGCACATTGTCATTTTCCAAAAAGAAAATTCAAAAAAGAGTCTGGCCAAATTGAGTGTATATAAACTTTGAGAGCCGTAGATCAAATAGTTAAATATCTTCTACCATTTAATTGATAATTCAATTACATATCAAATCATGTGTTTAAATATATGAAGTTTAGACATTTAGTTCTCTCATTTTATAGAATATCAATTTACTAGAGTACTGGTTATTTTCATCTGAAAGTTTTGAGATTTAGTCTTTTGAATCTGAATAGTAATCTCATTAGAATTTTGTACCATACTGTTAAGTTTCCATTGGCTTAACATTTAGGCAATTTTTATTCATCATTATGATGAATATGATCATCATTATGATCTCTACAGTGTATCTGGTTACTATTTCATTTTTTTTTAAGATTTATTTATTTCTCTATACCCTCATTGTTTTATGCTCACTGTCTGCTCTTTCTGTTTGCTGTGTGCTCTCTGTGTCTGCTTGTCCTTTTTTTTTTTTTTAGAATTCCCTGGGAATCAAACCGGGGACCCTTCGTGGGAAGGAGGTGCCCAACCACTTGAGCCACATCCACTCTCTGCTTGTTGTGTCTCTCATTGGGTATCCTCGTTGTGCCATCTGATTGTGTCTGCTCGCCACACCAGCCCATCACATCAACTTTCTATCTTGCTCAGCTTCTGTAGGAGGCACGGAAAACCAAACCAGGGACCTCCCGTGTGGTAGGCAGATGCCCAACTGCCTGAGCCACATTCACTTCCCTATCTCATTTTTTAAAATGACTTTAAAAGCTTTTTTACAGTTATATCCAGTACTTGCGGTGGTAGGTTCATATTCCCAGGATGTTAAATTTCTTTGCCTCCTTTGTTTTTCTATTGATTCTTTCAGTTGACTTCTGTAAGCATCAAAAAACAAAACAAACCACTACCTTTGACTGAGATCATTTAAAGCAAATATATCTTACCTAAGCAGTATCTACTTCAAAATAGAAGTAAATGGGAAAATGTCTTGTAATATAAGAGAATTGTTGGGATTTGATCATATTAATGTTATCATTCTAGGGAATGGTTTTTGAGAAATAAGACCTTGCCTTACATTTGGGTATATATAATAATTGTTTACATCTCTATCTCTAGATTTCTGTTCTATCTCTAAACTGTAAGGCTAAAATAAATATTGGGTCTTATTATATAAATATAAACACAATCCCAATAAAATAACTTTACTAATTATTCTTACCTGTCAGGGCATTTGCTACTTGATGGAGTCATAGGGCAATATTAAAGGGTTGCCTTTTGAGTAGCTGAACTTATCCAAATAATTTACTAATACTCTCTAATTTTTGTTGATTTCTTCAAGGTATCTAGGAGAGTAGAAAAGGATTACAACGATCTTTTTGATGGAGATGATATGAGTAATGCTGGTGATTTTCTAAATGACAATGCAGTTGAGATCCCCTCTTTTTCAAAAGGGAATATAAATGAGGATGAGGATGAGGATGATCTCATGCTGTCTTCAGTTCGTCCTAGACAGCGAAGTCACATCCTGGAAGATGATGAAAACTCAGTTGGTATGAATTTGATGCTATACATGTGATAATCTACCCTGTTAATATTTTAAATTTTTTATTTAAAATATTTATTTAACATAGTTACTGAATTTGGAATTCAACTAAAACCATGTTTAGAGCAAAATTTATAGCATTAAATGTTTATATTTAAAAAGAAAGGTCTCAAATCTATCATCTAAATTCTACCTTAATAAACTAGAAAAAGAAGAGGAAATTAAATCTGAAGCAAGCAGAAGGAAGGAAATAATAAAGATAAGAGCAGAAGTCAATGAAATTAAGAACAGAAAAACTATAGAAAGAATCAATGAACCCAAAAAGCTAGTTTCTTAAAAGATCAATAAACTTGATAAATCTCTAGATTGACTTATCAGAAAGAAAGACACAGATTACTATATAAGCAAGGAAAGAGGGGTCATCACTATAAATGTCCTGCACTATCTAATATTATAGCCACTAGCCACATTGTGGCTATTGAGCACATGAAATGCGGCTAGTCTGAATTGAGATGTATTGTAAATATAAAATGCAACCAGATTTTGAAGACTTAGTATGAAAGAAAAGAATGTAAATATCTTAATTATTTTTTATATTGAATTCATATGGAAATTATAATATTTTAGATATATTGGATTAAATATATATATATATTTTTTAAGATTTATTTTTCTTAATTTATTTCTCTCCCCTTCCCCCCCCCCCCCTCCAGTTGTCTGTTCTCTGTGTCCATTTGCTGCATGTTTTTGTCTGCTTCTGTTGTTGTCAGCGGCACGGGAATCTGTGTTTCTTTTTGTTGCTTCATCTTGCTGCGTCAACTCTCCGTGTGTGCGGCGCCATTCTTGGGCAGGCCGTGCTTTCTTTCACACTGGGCCGCTCTCCTTACGGGGTGCACTCCTTGCGTGTGGGGCTCCCCTATGCAGGGGACACCCCTGCGTGGCAGGGCACTCCTTGCTCGCATCAGCACTGCACATGGGCCAGCTCCACACGGGTCAAGGAGTCCCAGGGTTTGAACTGCAGGCCTCCCGTGTGGTAGACGGATGCCCTATCCACTGGGCCAAGTCCGCTTCCCTAAATATATTTCTTAAATTAATTTCACCTGATCCTTTTTACTTTTTTAATGTGACTACTAGAAATTTTTAAATTACATATGTAATTTGTATTATGTAATACATAAATGACATATGTACATATGTCAACAATTTAGATGAAATGGGCAAATTCCTTGAAAGGCACAAACTGCCAGGCTAATTCAAGAAGAAATAGATAACTTGATTAGTACGATATTCTTTAAAAAAATTGAATCCAGTTAAAACCTTCAAATAAAGTGATTATGCCAACATACATCCTAAACAACACATGTCAACATATCAGGTGAAAGACCAATATACTGGGTAAACTGTGCTGCATTTAAACCATATGGACTTTATAGAACAATAGTTCTCAAACATTTTTGTCTCAGGACCACTTTACACTATTAAAATTTATTGAGGACCTCAAAGAGCATTTGTTTATGAGTTACATTTATTGTTTTTTACCTTAATAGAATAAAACCGAGAAAAGTGAAAAAATATTTATTCACTTAAAAATAACATTAATAAACCCATATGTGAACATCAGTAATATTTTTAATGAAAAATAACATTTACAAAAACTAAAAAGAATTTTGCAAAAAGAGTGGCATTGTTTATCTTTTTGCAAATTTCTTTTATGCCTGACTTAATAGAAGATAGCAAGATTCTCTCCTCTTCTGGATTAAGTTTATGGCACTATGTTGTTTTTGTTTAAAGTATGTGAAGAGTTTTTGGCCTCACACAAATATGTAGTTTGAAAAGCAGTTTAATACCTTGTTCAAATGATTGTGGGTATTCTTTGATACTATACTATAACTCAAACACTGGTAGTTTCTTAAAGATTCTTTGTAATGTAGAATCTGGAACCTTTTTAGTGACTTTTTTTCAGCTCTATTACATTAAAATCCTTTATCTTGCACTTTGAATGGATCTTTTATCCATGTTTAATTTTGTAACATACTCACTGGATAATACTGGTTTACTGAGGTTTGCATAACCTTCTGAATATTGACACATTTTATTATCCAATATAAAAAATTCTATTTATTTTGTATCATTACCAATCTCATGAGAAGTTTTTAAGTGTCAATCATAAGGTGACAGGTAAAATTTTTTTCAAATATTATATTTTTTACTCAAGCTCACGTTTTATCATTGGCATGAAATACTGTCAGCTATTTTTCTTAAGTGACAGGCTTATTTAATTTACTTTCAAGAAAATGTCTGCAGGGCCGTGGGTATAACTCAGTGTTTGAGCGCCTCCTTCCCTTTTATAAGATTCTGGATTTAATTTCCAGTACCTCCTAAAAAGAAGAAAGAAAGAAAATGTCTGCAAATACCCAAATCGACCTACTATGGTTTATCTGGCATTTATTCTTTGGTCTCATGAAATCAGCAGCTAGGTCAGATTACAACTCAAACAGTTGCACAAGTGCTTTTTTTTAAGACAACTATTGTACTTTAGTACCCATCAAAACACTTCCTGTTTTTGCACAGATAATTTTCTTAATCTATGCAAGGATCTCAATTTATTAAAATTAATATTTTTTTCCTGCAATTGAGTGGAGGTAACAAGGCAGTGAATACTAATACAGTTTGATGCACTGCCTTTTTGGCACCAGCAGTTTTACTCACCATTCTTTTCACACTATTGGTGCAAACGTTGATGCAATGACAGAGGCAAATAGCTTGTTAGTATTACTAAGTGTGATTGGAAAGGATTATTAGATTCCATAATGCTTTTCTTTTTCTAGGTCATGGTATTTATGATTCTCTAATCATAAACCTTTGTATTCTAGATGTTACATTGCTAAAAACTGGTTCTAGTCTTCTCAAAGAGGAAGAGGAAGATGATCAGGCAGGCAGCATTCACAATCTACCACTTGTGGCATCTCAAAGGCCATTCTATGATGGGCCTATGCCAACTCCCCGACAAAAGCCTTTCCAATCAGGTTCTACGCCCTTACATCTCACTCACAGATTCATGGTAAGCTTTGGATCTATGCTTACTTTTAAATAGTTTTTCAGTGTTTTTCACTCTAGTTATTTTTGTTTGGTAAAATATATTTTAAGAACTGATAAACTGGCCTGGAGCCCTTTGGTCACAGTTTTGCAGTTAATTTATTTTATGTTTAACTCAAAGGTCCAATCTTATTTCAACCTTATTGAAAATTATGTTAAATAAAAGTTTGCTTCGCAAAATGACATGTCATGAACATAATTAAATATGACTATGTATCTTGCATCATCTCTTGACTATACTTCTGAAACTTATTTCTCATTTTATACTATAGATTGGAGGATTATAGTGATTCTAAAACATGTTAGAAACTGTTTTTAGAAGGCAACTCGTAGTACAGTATGTTAGAAGAGTTGATAAGTGCTATGAAAAGAAAAACTTTCTGCCCTTTCCCCATACACCATGCCCTATGGAATATAACTTCCCATGACAAAAATTTTTCCGTTTATTTACTAATACCTTTCCAACATTCAGAACAAGACCTAGCATAGTAGGCATTAAGTATAAATTTCTTGAATGGATAAATGAATGTATTAGCTTTTTTGCCTGAAGTTTGAGAGCATGAAAATGTTTTATGTTTGTCTTGTTGGTTATTTGGCATTTTTGGACTTTGTTGTCCTTTTTGAAAGGCATAGGCCTGGCATGAATTTGCACATAAATATTAAGGGTAATGTTTTATTTTAATAAAATTTTATTACTGTCAATGTCATCATCAGGGCTAGGTATTAATTTTTCATTAATGTTGACTATTTTATTAATAGTTATATTTGTGGTAAAGGAGAGGAAGCATTAGATCCTAGTGTGTGCGTATAATGTGGGAGTAAGTTTTCCAAATGTATCAATTTATGTTGCCTTAAATGTAAATATTTTTTCCTATAATATATACTACTTAATTGGAACAGAAAAATTGGCTATCATTTGCATCCATATTTGTAAATAAGCTAACTTTTTAAAATATTTCTTTTCAGGAATTTAATTGTTCAGTTGTTCAAAAGCAAATAGTAAAGTTATTTTTATGATAGCCATGTAATTAAAAAAATTTTTTTTCCATGTAATTTATTTTTAAAAGTTAAATGAAATGCTCCAGTTGCCAATAAATAAATACATATGTGCCTTTTTCTCACAAAGAGAAGAAAGATTAGTAAATGTAGCTCTCATGATACTTGTTATCTGAAACTAGATAGAATTAGATGTTCTGTGGTTGTAATCATGTAAACCTTGATACAGACCTGAATTATATTTGTTAATTTGTGCAGCTTTAGTGTACTAATTATAGGAGTCTCCATTTTTCTCAGACTTACATTTAATCTTACATTTTTGTAGGTGTGGAACTCTATTGGAATTATTCGCTGCTATAATGACGAACAAGACAATGCCATAGATGTGGAGTTCCATGATAGTTCCCTACACCATGCAACACACTTATCAAACACTTTGAATTATACAGTAGCAGATCTTTCCCATGAGGCTATTTTGTTGGCATGTGAAAGCACTGATGAACTAGCAAGGTAAATTTAAGGTTTTTAGGATGAATTTGGCACTGTTAAACTGTTAAGATACTGTTGTTAAAATTAAAGACAAAAAGTTAAAACAGAATGATATCTTTTGTAGAATAAAATTGCAGAAAGAGTTTAGTACAAATATCAGCAAGCCCATAACACTTCAGAATGCAAATTCTCGTTTTGCCTTAATTGTCTCCTGTATACATTCTCTAACTATATATCAAACTGACATGACATGATTTGCAATGCAAGAGAAAAGGGACTATTTTTTACATTGTTTGCTTTTTTAAATTATTATTATTATAAGCAATATACGTTCTTAGTAAAAAATAAATAAAACTTAGTACAGAATTTTGAAAATACATAAGTTCTCTCAGTTCTCTCATAACTATTACATAACTACCATTAACAATTTGATATGTATCCTTCTATATTTCAGTATGAATTACCCTTTTTGTTTACTTTATTACTTTATAATTTATGCACCCATCACTTTTACAGTTTGATGAGTTTGACAAGGTAACCACTACCATAGTCCAAATATAGAATGTTTTTATTCCCTCAACAAGTTCCCTTTGCAGTTAATCCCATCTCAGCCCTGAGCAACTACTGATCTATTTTCTGTCACTACAGATTAGATTTGAGACCTCTCTTTAAAAAAATTAAAAGGTAACTCATACCCCAAAAATGTTACCAGTCTATATGCACTTCTCATCAATTTTTTTTTTAATGAATAAATTTTGGACTTCTTTACATGTTTTTACAGATAGATGTATTGATGCGATGATTTAGAAGCAAATGATTATGATGGAAAAGCAATGGATGCAGAATTCCTATTTTTTTTAAAAAAGAAAAGAAAAATATTTTACTAGGCTTTTTGTTATTCCAGCCAAATTGCCCTCTCCTGATGTTTTTTCTTTAGCTCAGCATTATACTAATAAACTTGATCATGGATTTTACTAATTCCCAGGTATTTTCAAATTAAAATCTTTCTGATTGGATGTATTGTCTCCTTGCTACTCAAAGTGTGGTTCACAAAGTAGGAGCATGGGTCACCTAGATCTTGTTTGAAAATGCAGACACTCAGGCTCCACCCAGGACCACTGTATCGGAATCTGCATTTTAACACAATTTCCAGGTGATTGCGCATTAAAATCGGAGAAACACCATAGTAGGTCATTTTAACATTTTAATTGGTATCTGTCTTTTCACATTGTAAATTCAGCTCAGTATTTATTATTAAATTATATCCATTTATTAAAATAAATTGTTGCCTCATTATCTCTAACTCAGAATATCTTCCATAATTATAATATTTAATTCTATGTGCAATTTTTATTTCAGCTATTTTTGTTTTTTTTTTAAGATATATTATTTCACAGCCATATGCAATATGTTACTTTTTATTTTAAAATTGAACTTTAAAATTACTTTTCAGAAAGTCAGTGCTCTCTCTGACTCCAAACACTTACGGTATCTGCCCTCCAAAGCTTAAAGAATGTGTGTTTAATAATAATTTACATGCTTGTATATACATGCAAAGAAAAAAAAGCAGGAACATCAACATGTTAACTATGGTTGATAATTTTGCTGCTGGGATTATGTACAATTTTCTTTTTTTTCTTTTCTTTCATATTACCATTTTTTGCAATGAAAACTATTGCTTAACATTTTTTTTCTTTGAGTTTTTTTTTAATTATTTATTTTTAAAAATTACATTTAAAAAATATGAGGTCCCATTCAACCCCACCGCCCCCACCCCCCACTCCCCTCACAGCAACACTCTCTCCCATCATCGTGACACATCCATTGCACCTGGTAAGTACATCTCTGAGCATCACTGCACCCCATAGTCAATGGTCCACATCATAGCCCACACTCTCCCACGTTCCATCCAGTGGGCCCTGGGGGGATCTACAATGTCCCGTAATTGTCCGTGAAGCACCACCCAGGACAACTCCATGTCCCCAAAATGCCTCCACATCTCATCTCTTCCTCCCATTCCCCAAACCCAGCAGCCACCATGGCTACCCTTCCCACACCCATTCCACATTTTCTCTGTGGACATTGGATTGGTTGTGTCCATTGCACATCTATGTCAAGTGGGGGCTTAGATTCCACATGGATGCTGGATGCACTCCTCCTGCTTTCAGTTGTAGACACTCTAGGCTCCATGGTGTGGTGGTTGACCTTCTTCAACTCCATGTTAGCTGAGTGGGGTAAGTCCAATAAATCAAAGTGTAGGAGCTGAAGTCTGTTGAGGCTCTGAGCCTGGGTGTCATATTATCAGTCCAGAGATTCAAATCCCCTAAATATATCTTAAACCCCAGCACCAACTACAATTCCAATAAAGTTTGCTTAACATTTTGATACCTTCTTCCTTTTTTTAAATTTGGTTGTGATATTGTATGTGTTTACAACATAGAATCATGCTCTGCATATATCTAGTCTGCCTTTTTAATTTTATATTGTGAGCATTTCCTATATCTTATATTCTTCACATGCCTGTTAATAGTTTTAATAGTTCATTTTAAGGATATTTCATAATTATGTTCTTCAAGGTAGTTCTTGTACTATTAGTGTCTAATAGAAAGACTATTTGGTTTTATTAATGGATATCATGATTTTATATATATAGAAACATGAAATATGAGTTTTTTTCTGTCTTGTTTTAATTTTTAGCAAGCTTCACTGCCTGCACTTTAGTTCTTGGGATTCAAGCAAAGAGTGGATGGTAGATATGCCTCCGAATGAGGATATTGAAGCCATATGTCTTGGTCAGGGATGGGCTGCTACTGCCACGAGTGCCTTGCTTCTTCGAATTTTTACTATTGGAGGTGTTCAGAAAGAGGTCTTTAGCCTTCCTGGACCTGTGGTGTCAATGGCAGGACATGGAGAACAGCTTTTCATTGTTTATCACAGAGGTAGATTTTTCTCAGTCTTTTATCTTTATGATTTTACCAGGATCTGAAATAAAATGACTATGGTTTATGCTTTTTTTAAAAAAAGACTTTTTGTTTTGGATTATATATCTTGCTTTTATTTTAGCATTTGAATCAGTATAATCTTTGAATTTGAATGTACAGAATTTTTTGATCATGTTCACTACTAGTAATAAAAATGAAAACATTTTATTTTTAGAAAAACTATAGTATAGATAGAATTCCAAGGTAGAATTCAGTTAATTATGTCCATGTCTATATCTTATTTCTTTGCAAACACAGGAAAGAATTTTCAGAGTTTAAATACCTGAAGGTCCAAAATAACTTTGAATGTGACTTTTTAAAAAGTACTGCCTGTTTTCCTTACTTCATATTCTATTTTCAGTCTCCACTTTTGCTAACACTGGTCTTATTAAGGTTATTGGTGACTTTCACATTGTCCAAACTGTAATCTATTTATGCTTACTTTTTTTACAATTCCATCAGAAATACTTTCTTCTCTTGGCTTCTGTGACATCACTCTCCCAATCTTTTTTCTCACTGGTACTTCCCTTCTTCAGTTCTTTTGCTGGCTTCTCCTGCTATGCTTACTTGTTAGCTGAAGTACCCGGTGCTCAATGACAACCACCGTTTTCTCTAGTACTGTAAGTCAGGGAATTTCAGTCTTTTAATTCCTAACCACAGCAAGAAATACATTTTTACATTGCTATGCAATACATGCCTGCGACTATTACTGAAATAGAAGTTCTCCTGGATGATATTTACTCTTTGATTTCATTTTTGTTTAAATGCCTATTGCAACTTTTTAAATTGATTTTATGACTCATAGGTCAAAAAATGCAGTTTGAAAGACTACCCTGCAGAATCTCATCAAGGCCCATGGCTTTAAATACTTCTTTGTGTCTGAGACTTCTAAGTTGATAACAGCAGCCCTCACCTTTCCCTGTGTGTCAAGACTTAAATACCTCACTGCGCACTTGAAAGCTCTTTGTAGGATTTTTCATTTTATTTTGTTTTAGACAACTTAATTTGAAATAATTTCAAACTTAAAGAACAGTTGCAAAAATAATACAAAAACAATATAGAGAATGCTAATAAACCCCCTACTAAGATTTACCATAGAACTCCAGTAAATACTCTACTCAGGTTTACCAACTTCTCGCATTTCTTTTCTTTTTTCCCTCTCTTCTTCCTTTCATCTCTGTTTTCTAAACATTTGAGAGAGGTAGCATACATCATCCTCCTTGAACACTTAATACTTTAATTTCTGTTTCCTAAAAACAAGGTTGTTTACTTATATAACCTCATTAAGTACAATTATAAAGTTCAAGAAATTTAATATTCATATAAAGCATTAAGTCTATACTCCAATTTTTTTTTTCGATTTTCCCAATAATGTCCTTTTGGGCATTTTCTGTTCTATTATTAAGTCCAGTCCAGGATCATATATTACATTTAATTGTCACTGTCTCTTTAGTCTGTCTTTTTTAAAAATTGTGGTAACATATATACAACATAACTCAACATAAAGTTTCCTATCTCAGACACTCCCAAGCATGCATTTCAGTGGGATTAATCACATTCACAGTGTTGTGCTATCCTTTCCACCATCCATTATCATCAACCCAAATAAAAGCCCTATACTCATTCCACATTAATTCCATGTTTCCCCTCCTCTCACCCCTGGTAACTTGAACTCTACTTTCTGACCCTGAATTTCCATAGTCTCGTTATTTCATGTAAGTGAAATCATACAATGTTTGTACTTTTAGATCTGACTTATTTCTTTCAACATGATGTCTTCAAAGTTCATCCATGTTGTAGGATGTATCAGAACTTCATTTTTTTTTATGGCTGAATAATACTCCATTGTGTTATGTACCCCACTTTGTTTATTCATTCATCTGTTGATGGATACTGGTTGCTTCTACCTTTTGACCATTGTGAATAATGATGCTATGAATATCAGTATATAAATCAAGTCCCTGCTTTCAATTCTTTGAGGTATATACCCAAAGTAGGATTGCGATGATCATATGGTAGTAGTTTTGTGGTTAACTTTTTGAGGAACTGCCAAATTTTCCATCTACATAGTGTTTTGATAAGCATCTCAAACTTGGTTGCAGTAAAACCTTTACTTTTTTTTTTACCCCCCTCTAAACTTGCTTCTTTACTTGGTCTCCTCATTTCCATAAATGATGTGCTTCTTATCTCTCATATTACCATGTTTTGGCTATACTGACTTCTTTCTTTTCTTCAAACCCTCCAAGCTTATTTCTACCTTATGACCTTTTTTTTTTTTTTAGCTCTTTCCTCTGTCTACTACAGTGTTCTCGCCCCTAATATTTGCATGCCTGGCTCCAACTTGCAAATTCTATCTCTGCTTAAATTTTAATTTTTCAAAGAGACCACTTCTGACTATCCAGTCTAAAGCAACTATTCAGCCTGGCACTTTATATCCCATTATTATTTTAGCACTTAGCACTTTTTGTTATCTTCCTTTTTTATTTTTATTTTTGTCTGTCTCCTTCTACCTAAATATAAATTTCATGAGAACAGTGACTCTGTCTTGTTTGCCACTGTAGTCCCAGTGCCTAGGACAGTGCCTGGATATAAAAAGCTTCCTGTAAGTATTTCTGGAGAGAATGAATGAGCATTTATAAGCATTTTTTATATAATCCATGTATAACATTATGTGCATAATGTAACATTCTGCTTTTCATATGTGAATGCACGGTGCCTTAGTTGAGTTGTCCATAAAAAGTAGTGCTAATTAATAATTTGTCACAAAATGAATTCATTTCACAGAAAATAATTGACTGGTTATAGGTGAAGAAACTTTGATGCCTGATTTACATATATGTTTCATGCTAGGTACAGGATTTGATGGGGATCAGTGCCTTGGAGTTCAACTGCTAGAGCTGGGGAAAAAGAAAAAACAAATTTTGCATGGTGACCCTCTTCCTCTTACAAGGAAATCCTACCTTGCATGGGTTGGGTTTTCGGCTGAAGGCAAGATAAATTTATTTCTTTATATTAAAGACATTTTCAAGGGGAAAATAATTCCACTGTTTTATTCCTACTTAAATTCTTTTAGGGTAAATTGTCTGTATTTTTAATTTAAATTTATTTATCTTAATATGTTAGAAAGACTGGAAATGTTAGGCAAGTTAGCCATTGTTTTATGTATGTTTTATGTAGGTTTTTTAATGTAGCCTTTGTTCTTCATGAGACTTCTGATTAGAAAACTTGCAAAAATGGGAAATATTTTTCTGAAAGTGCTTATTAGGTGGCATGGAGGAAATACAAATTAATGGTTAAGTTGTAACTTTTCTATTTAGATTGGTGCAAAAGTAAGTGCGATTTTGCATTGTTGAAATTTGCCATTTGATATTGGCATACATTCTTAAATAATTGTGGTTATGTTGTGCATCATTTTAATGTGCATTTCTCGCTTTATGCTTTTTTGCTAATGACTCATTACTTGCTGTTTATATTTATTTTAGACTATGGAAATGATGTTAGAAAAAAGCTAATTTGAGCGATTTTCTTATTTGGGTTCAAATGGGTTGTAAAGCAGCAGCGACAACTCGCAACATCAACAATGCATTTGACCCAGGAACTGCTAACATACAGTGCAGTTGTGGTTCAAGAAGTTTTGCAAAGGAGACACTAGAGCCTTAAAGATGAGGAGTGTATGGCCAGCCAGCAGAAGTTGACAACGACCAACTGAGAGCAGTCATTGAAGCTGATCCTCTTAAACTATACGAGAATTTGCAGAAGAACTCAACATGGGCCATTCTACAGTCGTTCGGCATTTGGAGCAAATTGGAAAGGTGAAAAAGCTCAATAAGTTAATCTGCTCTTATTCTATGCACAACAACAAACCATTTCTCAATTGGATTGTGAGGTGTGATGAAAAGTGGATTTTATATGACAACTAGTGGCGACCAGCTCAGTGGTTGGACCGAGAAGAAGCTCCAAAGCACTTCCCAAAGCCAAACTTGCACCAAAAAAAGGTCATGGTCACTGTTTGTTGGTCTGCTGCCGATCTGATCCACTATAGCTTTCTGAATCCCGGCAAAACCATTACATCTGAGAAGTATGCTTAGCACGTAGATGAGATGCAGCAAAAACTGCAACGCCTGCAGCTGGTATTAGTCAACATAAAGGGCCCAATTCTTCTCCACAACAACGCCCAACTGCATGTCACACAACCAACACTTCAAAAGTTGAACAAATTGGGCTATGAAGTTTTGCCTCATTTGCCATATTCACCTGACCTCTCACCAACTGACTACCACTTCTTCAAGGATCTTGACAACTTTTTGCATGGAAAATGCTTCCACAACCAACAGGATACAGAAAATGCTTTCCAAGAGTTTGTCAAATCCCGAAGCATGGATTTTTAGGCTACAGGAATAAAAAACTTATTTCTCATTGGCACAAATGTGTTGATTGTAATGGTTCCTATTTTGATTAATAAAAATGTGTTTGAGCCTAGTTATAATGATTTAAAATTCACAGTCAGAAACTGCAGTTCCTTTTGCACCAACCTAATAGCAGATTCTCAGAGAAATCAGGAATTTCTAGAGCTGCACTCTACTATGGTAGCCACTAGCTTTGTGAGGCTATTAAGCACTTGAAATGTGTTCATCTGAATTGAGGTGTGCTGTATTTCAGCTCACATGGTATTTCGTTGGACAGTGCTATTGTAGACTCACTTAACAGTGGCTTATGACAGATGATATAAAGGTCATTGAGTACTTTATCTTAAAGGACCTGTTATCCCTGTCTCAACGGCTCAAATATTTTTTTAAGTAGAGCTTTGTGTCCTTCAGTTAATTACATCATTAATTAATCCAGTTTGTCATGATAAAAATCAACCATTTCTTGATGTGTTTCCCATTGAGATAGTATTATTTACATTTTAATAATGTGACTGTTAACTACTTCCATCATGTAGCTTTTTTTCCCCCAAATACCAATCATATCCAGACTCTGAGCAAACTGTTGTTTGCAGAGTGAAAATGGTGTGATGCCAAAGATAAGAGAAAGGGTAATTAGGTAATTTGCCCTATACTTCCTAAGGGGAGGGTAAAGAGTTGGGAAACAGGTGGTTACCTGTTTTCCTAGGTAATAATCGCATACCTAGTAGCTGGGGACAGAACAGTGGCCAGACCAAGAGAGAGAGGGTGTGGGGGCAGAAAAGTACCAAAGACAAATTTCTCTACATCATAACCTTGCATCAGGGTCTAGTTATTTTTCCAAGTCCTCTTACCAGGGAACCTTCAAGCCTAATTTTATTCAGATCAGCTTAAAAGTTATTATTGTTTTATTCCAGCAGATGGCATAGTTTTCACTGTAACAATCAGTGTTTTCTCTTTGGGTAAATTTTTAGTCATATTACTTGTAATTTTTTCTGTCCTCAGTTAGATCTTACTCTTTGTAATTAATGAAATTTTAATCTTTTATTATTTGCCCTTTTCGCTTTTGGTAAGTTTATATATTGGTATGTATTTTTTGAATTAGGGTTTATTTAACAAATATGTAGCTATGTTTCCAAATGATTTTTTTTCTTTTTTTGTATAGGTACTCCCTGTTTTGTGGACTCAGATGGCATTGTTCGAATGCTTAACAGGGGGCTTGGTAATACATGGACTCCTGTGTGTAACACAAGAGAACACTGCAGAGGAAAATCTGATCACTACTGGGTGGTTGGTATCCATGAAAACCCCCAGCAACTGAGGTGGGCAATCAGAAAGTTTCTAAAGTTGACTCTTTTTAGAAAGTACTTTTTTTTTTAAGGTATCAAGTTTTCTTTTGCCTTTTTAAAGATTTATTTCTTTTTGTTTATTTCACCCGCTCTCGTTGATTCACTCACTATCTGCTTGTCTTCTTTTTAGGAGGCACTGGAACTAAACCCGGGGCCTCCCATGTGGGAGGCAGGCACCTAATTGCTTGAGCCACCTCCACTCCCTGTTCTGTTTTATCTCTCATTGTGTTTCTGTGCTGTATCTCTTTTTTTTAATCTAAATATACTTTTTTTCCCTTCCCCATCCTCTCCCCCTCACTGCTGTTTTTGCTGTCTGTGTCCATTCACTGTGTGATCTGTATCTATTTCTCTTTTTTTGTCTTCTCTTTTCATCTCTCTCCCCTGGGATTCAAGGGATTTGGTCCTGGGGACCTCTGATGTGGAGAGAGGTTCCCTGTCAATTGTGCCATCTCAGTTCCTGGTCTCTGCTGTGCTTCACCTTGACTCTTCCCTTCATCTCTCTTTTGTTGTGTCATCATCTTGCTACATGACTTGCACAGGCACTGGTTCACCGCGTGGACACTGGCTCACCACACGGGCACTCACTTGGACACTTGGCTTGCCATGCAGGCACTTTCCGCACTCTCTCTTGGTTGCGTCATCTTGTTGCATCAGCTTGCTGTCTTCCTCTCCTTCTTTAGGAGGTATCAGGAACAAAACGCAGGACCTCCCATGTGGTAGACAGGAGCATAGCTGCTTGAGCTACATCCACTTCCCTAGAAAGTACTTTGAAATTCTTTGTATAATGTGCTTAAAATGTGTTCATCTCTCATCTTAGTTACGGCCTCTAAATGATAGTAGCTCTTTATTTAATATCAGTTGATGGAGAAAATGCATGACAAAGCATAACAAAAAGCTTTTATAGTCCTAAAAATTATACTTTAAAAGAAATTTTAATTAGAAGTCACATCATCTAAAATATAAAATTTCTGCTCCATAAAGTGGAAGCTATTTTTTTATAGTTTATTCAAGTATATCACTCATATGTAAACATACATAGACAATAAGTTTATAGTAATAGTTGTGAACCTATAAAACAAACATATATAATATCATACAGGGATCTCAAACCTCACCTCACCCTACCACTAGTACTTTGCATTGTTGTGAAGCATTTTTAACTAATGATTACAGGGCATCCTCAAAATATTACTAACTAACATATCTTACCTGTGGTATACTTTTCCCAAAACCCAGCCTATTATTATTATTACTATATCATTTATACATGAACATACATAAACAATAAGTGTATAGTAAAAGTTGTGAACTTACAAAGCAAACATGCATAACATCATACAGGGTCCCATACATCAACCCACCACCAACACCATGCATTGTTGTAAGACATTTGTTACAAATTATGAAGGTATATTGTCAAAATCTTACTAATAACTCTAGTCCTTATCTTATATTTGGTGTATTTTTACCCCAACCCACCCTATTATTTTTTCTTAAGTTCATTTTTCTGTGCAGAATTCCGTACAACATCCCCCTATCAACACACCACACTGTAGTAGAACATTTGTTACAGATTATGAAATCATATCATTAGACTATTACCAGGTCCATAGCATACATTTGGCACACTTTTTCCATATTCTGCCAATTATCAACACAGTACATCTTTGGCATAGATGTATAAATATTACATTACTACTATTAACCATAGTCCATAAGTCACTTCAGTTGTATTTTTCCCATGCTTCTCCATATTCCCACCGCCAGCAATAGTGATGTACATCTGCTGTAGCTCACAAAGAACACCCTTGCATCTGTACCATCAACCACAATTCTCATCTACCCCTGGGTTTACTGTATTAGTCAGTCCTTAGATTATTCTCAAGCTTTCTTTCAATTGGCATTTACATCCCTAGACTATCCTTTTCAGCTACATTCCCATTTATAAACCAGATATTACTCACTATAATGTATTATCATCAACTCTATACATTCCCATACTTTTACAGTAAAGTTAATTAAAATTTAAATGCATTAAACATTAGTCCATCTCAGTCCTCCTCCTATGTCCCTTAAGAATCCACCACCTACCACCAGGTCTTGAAAATATCTTCCTACATTTTCTTCTAGAAGCTTTATGGTTCTTGCTTTTATATTTAGGTTTTTGATCCATTTTAAGTTAATTTTTGTATAAGGTATGGCAAAAGGGTCCGTTTTCCTTCTTTTTGCTACGATATTCAAGTTCTCTCAGCACCATTTGTGGAATGGACTAGATGGGTTTGACAGGCTTATCAAAAATCACTTAGTGTCCACTCCACCTCTAAATTGAGAGGGGACTTAGATCCCACGTGACTGATGAATGCGATTCTCCTGCTTGCAGTTGTAGACACTCTCAGTTCCCTGGTGTGGTAGTTGACCATCTTCACCTCCCTGTTAGCTGACCGGGTGTGGACTTCACCATCCCACAGTCCACAGGATGGAGGAATAAAATATGGTATTCTACTATAGAACTACTGTGACTCTAGCAGTGGAAGAAATTGTATCATTGATATGGAGACAGTGGCCACAGGAGTTTGCTGAGGGCAAGGAGAGGGAAGAAGAGGTGTGATATGGGGTATTTTTGGGGTTTGGAGTTGTCCTGAGTGATATTGCAGGGACAGAAGCAGGACATTATATATCCTGCCATAACCCACTGAATGGACTGGGGGAGAGTATAAATTACAGTGTGAACTATAATCCATGCTGTGTAGCAGTGCTCCAAAATGTATTCACCAATTGCAATGAATGTGTCACAATGATGAAAGCAGTTGTTGATGTGGGAGGAGTGGGGAGATGGGGTGTGGGGTATATAGGAACCTCTTATATTTTTTAACATTTTAACATTTTCTGTGATCCATGTATCTTTAAAAAAAAACAATTAAAAAGGAAAATTTGCTATATTAAAAAAAAATCACTTGAACATAGATGTGAGGGTCTGTTTCTTAACCATCAGTTTGGATCCATTGATCTGTGTGTCTGTCTTTATGCCAGTACCATGCTGTTTTTACTATTGTAGCTAGGGTATATGATTGAAAGTCCAGAAGTGAGAGGCCTACAACTTCGTGTTTCCTTTTTAAGATGTTTCTGGCTATTCAGGAAACCTTACCCTTCCAAATAAATTTGATAATCATGTTTTCTGTTTATTTTTAAAATCCTGAAAGAATTTTTATCAGGATTGCATTGAGTCTATATATCAATTTGAATAGAAATGACATCTTAATGATATTTAGTCTTCCAATCCATGAACATGGAATGTTCTTCCAATTATTAGTATTTGTCTCTTTCGATTTCTTTTAATAATGAGTTACAGTTTTCTGAGTACAAGTGCTTTATGTTGTTCGTTAAGTTTATTCCAAAATATTTGGGTTTTTCTGTCATATTTTACCATCTTGCTGGATATAAGATTCTTGCCTGGAAGTTTTTCTCTAGAAGTATCTTAAATATATCATACCACTGTCGTCTTGCCTCCATGATTTCTGATGAGAAAGCGGCACTTAATCTTATTGGGTATCCCTTATATGTTATGCATTGCTTTTCTTTCACTGCTTTCAGAATTCTCTTTGTCTTTGTCAGTTGATATTCTGATTAGTATGTGTCTCAGCGTTGGTCTATTCAGATTTATTCAGACGGGAGTACATTATGCTTCTTGGACATGGATACCTATGCCTTTCAATAAGGTTTGGACATTTTCTATGATTTTTTCTTCAAATATTCCTTCTGTCCCTTTTCACTTCTTTTCTCCTTCTGGGATACCTATGGCCTGTATGTTTGCTTGTCTCTGGCTATCATTTAGTTCCCTGAGACCTTGTTCAATTTTTTCCATTCTTTTCTTCATCTGTTCTTTTGTATGTTCGCTTTCAGAGGCCCTTTCTTCAAGCTTACCAATCCTTTCTTCTGCATCCTCAAATCTGCTATTATATGATTCCATTGTATTTTTTTTTTCATTATTGTACTTTCATTCCGGTAAGATCTGCTATTTTTCTATGTATGCTTTCAAATTCTTCTTTGTGTTCATCCAGTGTCTTCTTAATATCCATAATCTCTTTAGCCATTCATTGAATTTATTAAGGAGATTTGTTTGAACCTATATAATTGGTTGTCTCAACTCCGTTATGTCATCTGGAGGTGTGTCTTATTCCTTTAACTGGAGGCGCATCTTCTTCCTTTAACCAGTTTCTTGGCGTGCATTGGAATTTTTGTTGTTGTCTTAGCCTCTACCTTACTAGATAAGTTTATTCTTGGTGCAGTTTCTTTCTTTAATTTAGGGCTTTATTGCCCTTTCTCTCTTGGCTAGTTGTATAGTATGAGGCAAGGATATAGTTGGTGCTGCAAGCTGTGGAGGCTCAAGCTGCCCTCATTGCCCCCAGTGACTGTGAAGCTTCTTTCAACTTTCTCCTTTGCCAGGGGTAGGGACAGAGCCACAGCTGTGTGTAATAATCCAGGTTGTGCAGACCTAGACTGTAGTTGCCTAGAGAGACTGATTGAAGCTTCATAACCCTTTCTTCCCTACCTGGGGCAGGGATGGAGCTATAAGCGTGGGCAGCAATCTATGCCGTATGGGTCTAGAACGATCACATTTGCTCCAGTAGATTTCCACCTATTCAGTCTGTGCCAGCCAGTTGTTCCTGCAGTTACCCAGAGAAGCTGGTACAAGGCTTAGCTGTCTCCTCCCTGGCAGGGTGGGACTGAAGCCTAGGTTAGGGCTGCAGTCTGATCTGGGTGAAAGAAATGGGTTTCTTCTGTCACTGTGATTTTCAGTCAGCCTGGCTTTTCCTCATGCTGGAGGCAGAGTCAAAATTACAGCTACTGGTCTCTTTCCAACTTGGACAGGTTCAAACTTTAGCTGTTCTTAGGGTCACACTTTAGCTAGCCAAATTTACTAATCAGTAGCTGAAGTCTGGACCAACTTTCCCTCCCTCCCCTGTTTTTAGGAAATGGAGCTTCTACTTCCATCCACAGAACCAGCACCCAGGGCAGCTTGCGCTACCAGAGTAGGATGATCACCAACCTCCACAGCATGGCCTGTATTTTCCCAGAGAGGCTGGTACAGGTCCTTCCAGCTTTCTCCCTGCCAGAGGTGGGGCTGGGGCTTAGGCTAGAGCTGTAATCCAATCTGGGTAGAAAGAAGCCAGTCCCTACCAGCACTGTGATTTTCAGTTTGTCTGTTTCCCCTTGTGCCAGGGGCAAAGTTAAGATGGCAGCTACCGACCTCTTTCTGACTTGGAAAGTTTCAAATTTTAGCTGTTCTTAAAGTATAAAGGATTATACTTTAACATGCCAAATTTTACTAATCAGTAGCTGAAGTTGGTGCCCAACTATCTCTTCCTCCCCCATTTTTGGGAAGTAGAGCTTCCAATTCCAGCCGCGGAAAAGCTCCCGAGGCAGCTTGTGCCACCAGTGGAGGACAAGCACTGGCCTCCGGGACATGGAGTTCTCTACTTAGGAATCTTCTCTGCGATGGGCAATGTCCTCCTTCCATTCTTTCAAGGATGTTACAGGATGCTTTTCTGGACTCCTGGAGCCCCCAAACAGGCACTTTATGTACCTCTGTAGCAGGAAGCTGACTCTAGGAACACCTTACTCTGCCACCATCTTGCTGGCTACCCAGACGCTATTTTTTAATTCAGTCTGGAGAAAATGCATGATATCTATTTGAATTCATGGGCCCTTTGTAATAGCTCACCTGCTCAATAGGGATAAAAGGCACAAAGAATGGGAACCACTTTCCGTCTTTTGAAGTCTAGTTCCTGTGCTCCCTGCCTTCACCACGCCACACCCTTTTCCCAAGTTTTTACACAAGAGGACTGAGGTCTGAAAACATTAAGTAACTTGTTTGAGATCACACAGGTAGTTAGTAGCAGAAAACTTCCCATATTTTCTGTAATGAAATATAGGAACAATGAGAGTTGAGTTGGTAATCAGAATGAAAGACTAAAAATATCTCCTTTAAGGACCAGCTTATTGTAATCCTCATAATTACTGAGGAAAGTCTTATACAACAGAATTTGCTCAATATGCAAATGGTTTCAAAACCAGGTATCCCGTGTGCAGCTGGCCCATGCGCAGTGCTGATGCGCCCAAGGAGTGCCATACCACGCAGGGGTGTGCCCCGCGTAGGGGAGCCCCACGCGCAAGGAGTGCGCCCCGTAAGGAGAGCCGCCCAGCACCAAAGAAAATGCAGCCTGCCTAAGAATGGCGCCACCCACAAGGAGAAATGACTCAACAAGTTGACGCAGCAAAAAGAAACACAGATTCCCGTGCTGCTGACGACAACAGAAGCGGACAAAGACAACGCAGCAAATAGACACAGAGAACAGCAACTGGGGTGGGGGGGAAGGGGAGAGAAATAAATAAATCTTAAAAAAACAACAACAAAAAACCAGGTATCTACTTTGAAACATCAAAAAGATAAACTGAAAAGACTTCATTAAAATATATTTATTTGTATATATTATAATACATCAATTTCAGGAGTTTCATTTTGTTTTTCCTGGAAGAATAACTTGTATAACAGTGTTTTTCAAAGATTGGAATTACACTTTCAGTATGGGTCATTGCACTTTTCACACCAGCTTTGCTTATATTTAGACATATCTAGAGATGATTAATTTCCTTCTGATGGATAGAGATACATGAAAGCCAGGGCAGAAAATTCTACATCTACTTTTAGCAGCTACTGCTGTGTTTAATGAGACCCAACCTTGCTATCAAGAAATCCATCCTTATATTTATTTAAATCTCTAATACTTCCATTTGCTCTCTTTGTGATACAGATTGGGAGCCATGTGCTCCTTTGGAAAGGCCTAGTGACGTCATATTTCCTGCTGTGATGTCCTGGCTGAGATGCTCACAGTGTAGCTCTGGCCGTGCCACCTAGACTCTCTCTGCCTGTTTCAATGGCTCTAAAACCAGGGTGATATTAGTACCCAGCTCACAAATTAGTTGTGAAGATGAAATAAATTAGTACACAGAAAGTATTCAGAACATTACCTAGCATTTAGTGAACATTCATTGAGTATTAGTTATTAAAAACAGTAATTTTTCTTACCACCTTTAAAGACATTTAGCCTTGTATTTCATGGCTAATGATACCTGTTTCATCTTTTCATTTCAAATGCATTTTCTCATCCAGATTCAGCAGTATTTATACTTTGTTTTTGGACAGGGAACCATTATAAAGGAGGTCATTTTGTTTAAAAAAAAAAGTTCTTTTAAATTCATGTGAGTCAGCACAAAGTACCTGTCTTTAATTGTGAAGATGAGAAATTACTGATTTATAGAGGTATCACTCCATCTCCTTTTGAAACAGACTTGTTTACCAAAAGTGCCTTTACTGTTTCCTGTAAATGTTTTTAATGACCACTGCCAGTTAATACATATCTGAGAGTTAACTAATTTTGTTGTGCTACAATCTAATTTGCACTCCACAAACAGCAATTACTTGACTGCTGTCCATCCTTCCCTCCTTGCTTTTCTTTTTTGTTTTTAAAAACTCTTGAGTTATTTAATGTACTTGAAAACTAGATTTTTTTCTAGTTGTTTTCATTTATTAAAAACAAGCATCTGTTATAGCACTGACTGCACGTACTATACTACACAAAGATAAATAAGATTTTGGGCCCCAGTAGGCAAGCTTGTAAAATTAATCTGCTACTCCTAACTAAGCGCTTTAAAAGATGTGTGAACAAAGTCTGAATGCAGGTGAGAGTCCCATCCACACAGAAGAGAAAGGAAAACATGCTGACCTGAAGTGCATGGTGGGTGATTAGTCTGGGTATTGGCCCCGATTTTCTCCAGTTTGGTATTTTTCAAACATTCTTTCATATAACAAGAGAACAGATTTTGCAACCTATTTTAGAAAGAATTGAAGTAATTTTGTGTCCTTAGTAAATTGTGGTTTATTTTTTAACATTTCTTCCTCCAGATGGTTTAGCCACATAGATTTCAGGAAACTCCTTCCTAGTAGGGAAAACCCACCAAATGAGCAGTCAAAATGAGTTTGTTTTTTTCCCTCTTATTTCTCAGGGAACAGGATATTTAAAAAAGAAAAGATCTTATAGTTCAAGTCTTTAGGCTAAGAAAAGGATAAGAAATGTGAATTGGAGCTCTGCTTTGGCATGAATGTGGCTTAGAAAATAACTGTTAATAACATCCTAGTCAATTTTTCCTTTTTCTTTGTGATAATTGCTTACTATGCCTAAATCAATAAAGAATTTGATGTGTAAAATGTTTTTAAACAAGACAGTAGAAGTCACTTTGTAGAAAAAAGTCCATTCAGGCAATTAACATTACTCCAAATTTTCTTAGTTTTGTTATTGTACATATGTATGTCTTAGGTTCATTCTTTGTGAATGTGTATATCTTCTGTTATTTCTGTTTGCATGATTAGTAAACCAGTGGTTTTTGTGAATAGGTAGGTGCAGGACAATTGTCACAAGAGATTTTACAATGTCTTGTGACACCCCTCACAGTGTGGTGAAAACCACCAATTAGTATGAAATCATAAAAGGGAAGGAGGAAAGAAAAAATGAGATTGCATGTTTGAAAGGATTAGATCTTTAAAAACATATTTGTATCTTTACTGTATAGTCACAAACAGAAGGAAAGGTATATTTGAATCTCAGTGTGAAGGGGGCCTCTGTGGTTTGAAAAAGGTCCTCGGGTATTCCCATGTATTTTTAAATTTTTCTTGCGGATATTTAATAATACTAGGTGATACTTATGAAAAAAACTTTAAACATAAGGGCCTAATTTCTAGTTAGCGTTTTTCCCTTTAAGAATGTCATAACTTAAAGCCTGACTAGAAGATTGCTATAAATTAAATGGATGGCAATCAGAAAGCATTGAACAAGATATTTGACTGTGTTTTTAAAATGACTGTATGAAAATTAGATAATTTTGCCAGCGGTGTACAATTGTGGTTTTCCAGTGATTTTTTTTTTTAAAGATTTATTTTTTTATTTATTTCTCTCCCTTCCCCCCCCCCCGCCCTGTTGTCTGTTCTCTGTGTCCATTTGCTACGTGTTCTTTTTGTCTGCTTCTGTTGTCAGCGGCACGGGAATCTGTGCCTCTTTTCTTGGTGTCATCTTGCTGCGTCAGTTCTCCGTGAGTGTGGCGCCATTCCTGGGCAGGCTGCACTTTCTTTGGTGCTGGGTGACTCTCCTTACTGTACGGGGCGCACTCCTTGCACGTGGGGCCCCCCTACGCGGGGGACACCCTTGCGTGGCAGGGCACTCCTTGCACGCATCAGCACTGCACGTGGGCCAGCTCCACATGGGTCAAGGAGGCCCAGGGTTTGAACCGCGGACCTCCCATGTGGTAGATGGACACCCTAACCACTGGGCCAAATCCGCCCCCCTGATTTTCTTATAAATAATTTTGAATACCAAAGTTGAAAGAGTACTGTAACTATATAAATCATTCAATGATTAACAAATACTTTTTAGTTAATAAATTGCACTAGTACTCACATGAGGATGGCATCTTTGAATGCCTTACATAGAGCCTAGTCAGAAAAGGTTCAGTAGACAAAGTCCTTGCTCATTGCGCTATTAGCATATAAAACAATCTTTTCATTTAGTATTAATAGAGCAGATATAAATTACAGCCTTTTAAATGTTACTTGATTTTCTGCTCCTCTCTTGCCAGTAGCTAATGAACACTCATCTGTATTGGACATTTCACCATCTTTTACTTTTCTCTTTCACTTTGTATCAGCAGAACTATTATTCCCAAACTGATGAATGAAAGTGAATACGCTTCATCAACATTTTATCTTAGGGTGATCTCTTTTATAACATGGATCCCATGACAGGTGTTTAAAAGTGAGAACTTTGCTAAAGAAAATGTAGAGGGCTGATTTCACTTTTAGTGATTGCTTTTCAATAAAGCTAATATAAGAAGAGGTTTTTGAAATTCTTGAAATGCATGGAGGTATAGTTTTTGTGTCTGTTCAAGCCCAAAACATTTTTTGTAAAAAAGGAGCTTTCTATATATTACTGTTTTTTATTTATTTATTTGTTTGTTTTTTGCTGCTGTATATTATTAAACCAGTTATTGGAATAACATTATTCCAAGTCACTAACTTCTAGAATATTTATCTTTTAGCAGTTTTTACAACATTTCAGAGATTTTATGGTGGGACTTTTTCTTTGTTGACAGGTGCATTCCTTGTAAAGGTTCTCGGTTTCCTCCCACCCTTCCACGCCCTGCTGTAGTCATATTAAACTTTAAGCTTCCTTACTGTCAGATTGCAACAGAGAAAGGACAAATGGAGGTATGTGGAAATCTTACCTGGACACGCTTAACTTGGCAAAACACAGGCATTGCCTATGATGCAGGCATTTAAAAATTATCAGGACTAGTGTCAAGTATTCATTACTTAATATTTAGTTAATATTACTTAATAATTAAATAATGGTAGCAGGGAGAGAAAAGTACTGCTTATAATCTTCAAGTCCTCTGTGATCACTGCTTCAAGGGGTCTTTGTGACAGAATTGGTGTGTTCATCAGGGCCTCACTAGAATGAGGAACTCATCCTCAGGGTTGTGCCTTTGGGAGTACCTCCGTGAATTTCATGTCATAACCTTGCTTGCCTTATAGTTCAAGCCCTGTGTCATCAAAAGTCATTTGTAAACTTGCAATTAGTTGCTCTAAATAAGAATCATTTTCCTTTCTAAAAACCTAATTTACTGAGTTCTCTGTGCATCCGTTCTAATAGCTAGGAAACTTTGAAATGCTGTTCTCCTCCCCCCTCCCTTTTTTAATAAAGTCAAGGCATAGTATCACACTGGGCCTTAAATTGTAAAATAAACTATAGAAAGGAAGATTTCAGAAAATATTCAGAAACAAGTATCTTAAGACAATATTTAACACTTGCCAGGTATTAAGATGATAGTTGGCTCTAAGAAATTCCTTTTCATTTTTGTAGGAACAATTCTGGCGTTCAGTTATGTTTCACAACCACCTTGATTATTTAGCTAAAAATGGTTATGAATATGAAGAGAACACTAAAAATCAAGCAATAAAAGAACAGCAGGAGCTTTTAATGAAAATGCTTGCGGTAAGTAAAATAAATAAATGGAAAAATTAAAGTTAAATGGTTTTCTGTAAATTGAATTTCTTAAGGGTATATGAAGTAATCCTATTACCACCACAGCCTAGTATACCTAAGTCATATCCAGTGGTCTTTTTCTCCCTTAAAAGTTGTTACCCAGTTGATGTTGCAATTGCAATTTTAAAATACTACCTTGTATCTAAGATCATATGACAGGAATAAGCTACCTCCCTTTTTGTTTTTCCTAGCACCCTCACGATCTAGTCTGTAGTCATTGATACTCAACTTAACTGCACATTAAATCTCCTGTAAAGAAATTCTACTTATTCTCACCCAAATCCACTGAGCAGTATTTGAATGCCATTTCTGGGCTAAGTAGTTACTGATTTATTTGAATTTATCTTTGAGTTTTCTACCCTCCTTTGCGGGGCAAGGTGGACTGGAAAACAAATTTAAGAGAGCCACATTTGAATTTTAAATTAGTCTTTTAATCTCCTTTCAACTATAACTTGAAATGATAAGCCATATTTCTGCAAATCTAAGCCACCATTCACTGTAAAATGCACCATTATTTTAAAAACCATTTGAGACAAGAAAAATGCTGCCAATTAACCTCTGATCCACTACTGAGTGTTAAGACACGTCCCAATTATAGAGATGTTAAAATTGTAAAAATGTGCATCATCGAATCAATGAGATATAATATCTAGAAACTGTTGTTTCTGTTTTACCAGTAGTTTGTCTCTTATTTTAAAAAAAACAAAGACCTTTCACTTGACATTTGATTTTTTCTTTTTTTGTTTTCGTTTTCCTTTTTGGGTTAGCTTTCTTGTAAACTGGAGCGGGAATTTCGTTGTGTGGAACTTGCTGATCTAATGACTCAAAATGCTGTGAATTTAGCCATTAAATATGCCTCTCGTTCTCGGAGATTAATATTGGCCCAAAGACTTAGTGAACTGGCTGTAGAGAAGGCAGCAGAATTGGCAGCAACCCAGGAGGAAGAGGAGGAAGAGGAAGAGGAGGATTTCAGGAAAAAGCTGAATGCTGGGTCAGAAAAAAATATTCATTTGTTTGAATTTTCCCTTACTCTCCTGAAAATTAAATTGGTCTTTGCATACCTCTATATCAAATATCTTTTTGTCTTTCAGTTATAGTAATACTGCTACAGAATGGAGCCAGCCAAGGCTCAGAAGTCAAGTTGAAGATGATACAGAGGACACTAGAGAAGCTGATGAAGCAGAAGAAAAACCTGAAATAAGTAAGCATAGTGGATATATTTTCAAGGCAATAGAAGATGAGGAATGTCATGGTGTGGCTTTCTCCGTTTTACTTGGCTGAGGGAAATTGAATATCCATCCTTACTCCTGTGAAATACTTTTCCTATATGTTGAATATAGAGGATGCCTTTATCCTCTCCTTTTACACTTTTTCTAATTTTTCTATAGGACAGAACTCATTTTCCAAAAATACAGATTCCCCTGATATGCCAGCTGTTATGACAGGTGAGAAATATTTGTAATATTTGTAATACCAAGGAAATTTTGGAAATAGTCTTTAAAGGGATACCTCTACTCAAATATGCCCTGTGCTCTAGGGTTTGTTTTATTTTTATTTTTATCAAAGATGATGTTTGTGAAAACCGATCATTTAACAAATATTTATTAAGTACTTATTGTGTGCCAGGCATTAGGCTAGATGGATGTAAGATTCAGAAGGCAAGCAGACATTCATGGTTGATCCCCACCCTAGTACTGTTTAAGCCCAACAGGAAAGACAGATAACGAGCATGTAGTTGTAAGATTTCTGGGTATCACTAAGGAGACATTCAGGACGTTGGTGAAACCATTAAAAGGAGTTGAAAGTCAATGCCTTGGTAAGTGGGACTGAGGGATAGAGAAAGTTAAAGCAGAGTACTGCTGGATTTTTTTTTTAGCATAAATCGTAGAATACTATTTCACTATTTAAATTATGTGCATATGTTACTTTGATAAAAAATTAACTTTAAAAAAGTTTACTGAGTAGTAAAATTATATATAACAGGTAGCTGTAGTCTATTGAGTGGTGGGGGTCAGGTAAGGACCTCAGGGAAGGCCTTTTAGGAGAGGAGCCCTTAAACCTAAGATCTCAAGGACAAGTAAGAGTCAGGTAGGCAGAGGAGGGCAAGAAAAGGGGCTGAGGACACTGGGATCGTGATGTGCACTCCACCTTTAAATCGAGAAGGGGTTTAGATCCCACATGGCTGATAAATGGAATTCTCCTGCTTGTAGCTCTAGACTCTCTCGGTTTCCTGGTGTGGTGGTTGACCATCCTCACCTCCCTGTGAGCTAACTACCTCCCTGTTAGAAAAATAAAATATAGATTAGAGTACACTTACTGGTCTTCTACTATAGAAATATTATGACTCTAGCAATGGAAGAAGTTGTATCGTTGATACTGAGACAGTGGCCACGGGAGTTGCTGAAGGCAAGGAGAGGGAAAAAGGTGTGATACTGGGGCGCATTTTCGGGACTTGGAGTTGTCCTCAATGATATTGCAGGGACAGTTGCAGATATATATCCTGCCGTAACCCACTGAATGAACTGGGAGAGAGTGTAAGCTACGACATAAACTGTAATCCATGCTGTGTAGCAATGCTCCAAAATATACCCATCAAATGCAATGAATGTACCACACTAATGAAGTTGTCAATGTGGGAGGAGTGAGGAGGAGTGTGGGGAGTGGGATGTATGGGAACCTCTTATATTTTTTAATGCAAAATTTTGTGTGATCCATGTGTCTTTTTAAAAAAAAAAAATTAAAAAAAATTTTTTTAAAAAGGGGGCTGGGGAAAAGCATTTAGGAACAGCATGTGTTAAGATTGTATACAAAGGTATGTGTGAAGAGTATAGAGGACAAAGGGAAGTGGTGCTGAACAGTTTTGGAGCGATGGCAGGAGCCAAATCATGCAGGCCTTAGTAAGGGTTTTAATCTTTAGCTAAGATTACTGGGAAGCTGCTGTACATTTTAAGCAGGGTTTGGCATGGCACACTGTGCTAAGGAAAGATGTAAGGCATCTGCTGAGGCAGTACAGTGAGATTGAATAGTGACTTGAACTAGAGTAGTGGTAGTTAGAGTAGAAAGAATGGGAAGAATTGAAGAGGTATTTCTAAGAAAGAAGTAAAGTACGAGGATTCAGGATGTGAAGAATGACTCTGTTTCTGGCTTGAGTACTTGAGTGACTGGTAGTGCCATTTACTGACTCAGGAAACACTGGAGAGAAGTAGGTTTTAGGAAACTGATGAATTACTATAAGATAATCACATGGGGGAAGCAGATGTGGCTGAACTGATAAGCGTATCCGCCTACCATATGGAGGATCCAGGGTTTGATCCCCAGGGCCTCCTGACCTGAGTGGCGAGCTAGCCCACACACAGTGCTGCCATGTGCAAAGAGTGCCATGCCATGCAGGGGTGTCCCCTACATAGGGCTGCTCCATGCGCAAGAAGCGCGCCCTGCGAGAAGAACCCCACGTGAAGAAAGCGCAGCTTGCCCAGGAATGGTACCACACACACACAGAGCTGACATAGCAAGATGATGCAACAAAAAAGAGACACTGTTTCCTGGTGCCGCCAGATAATACAAGCAGACTCAGAAGAACACACAGCAAATGGACACAGAGAGCAGACAGTTGGGGGGAAGGGGAGAGAAATAAATAAAATAAATCTTTTTTAAAAAAAAAGATGATCACATGGAATGTGACATCTGTTGCACAGGCAGTTGGATGTTTGGGTCAGGAGCTCAGTAAAGTAGTCTGGGTTGGAGATATAAAGTGAAAATCATTGGCCTAAGTATATCATTTAAAACCATGGGCATGGATGAATGAGCACTAGGAGATGTAGAGTGAGAAGAAAAATGGGCATAGGCCTAGGGAAGTTCCAACATTTAGATATCATGTGAGGAAGAGGAGGAGGAGGAGGAACCCTTGAAAGAGAATGAAACTGATGGTCCAGAGAGAAGGTAGATAAGCCTGGAGAATGTGGTATCCCAGAAGTCAGGAGAGGAGAGAGTACCAAGAGCAAAGTAACCATCAGCTATATGAATTTTGGTGAGAAGTCAAAATGAGGACTGAAATCCACCAGATTTGGCCACATAAAAGTCATTGGGGCCTTAGCTAGAGCAGATTCTGTAGGGTAATAGGGCTAGAATCCATATTATATTGGATGGAGGAATGTATGAGCAGTGAGGAAATGGGAATAGTAATGTAGATAGTTATTGAAAAGTTTGGCTGTAGAGAGAGGTGAGAAAATGGTAGCTAGCAGGGATGTGGGGTAGAGAGGATTTTTTTTTTAAATATGGGAGACAAAGTGCAAGATATAGGGAGAGGGAATCAGTTCATAAGTTTCTTAAGAAAGCAGGAGGGGGTTGGGGGCTAGAGCACAAGTAGAGGGATTAACTTTAGCTGAAATAAGGCACCATTTCTTCCATGGTAACAGGAGAGAAGGATAGATCTATATATACTGGATTTGTATGTTTGACAGATGCAAGTTGGGCTAGTTCCTATCTAAAAGCTTTTATTTTGTCTTAAAAGTAGGAAAAGGATCATCCTACAATCGGTAATACTTTTCTAGTTGCAAAATGCAAATATTTTCATGTAAAAATATTCCATCTAGTATTACGAAAATCATAATTTTTTGTTTACCACTATTAAGTGAGGGTTTCTTTTCTGCTTGTGAAAGGTGCAGCAATCTCAAGCATCCAAGGACGAGTAAACCCCTTCAAGGTAAACTCTTTCCAGTGATATTTTCTATTACCTAAATACATCTCTTAAAGAGAAATATTTCCAAATGACCAGATGACCACCCCAAGATTTGGAGGCTTTAAAGACTAAGCAAATTATTACAAAAACACAAAAAAGAACACAGCACCAGTTCACACTTGGGCTGAGTTATATTTTCTACTTTCCTCTAAGTACCTACAATTTTGAAAGGTAAAACCTGTTTTTCTTAGGGTTGTGGTATTTTGAGGATATAGTCTTATTTTGGATTATATCAAATATGTTCAATTAGTATTTTCAAAAATGAGACTGCAATATAAACTTAACAAAAATTTGAAAGAAAAATGTCTTGGGTCTTCCACCCCCAACTCTTAACATAAAATGTTAAAACTAGTTTGCTCTTTAGGTATCAGCCAATTCCAAAGAGCCTGCCATTTCAATGAATTCAACACGGTCAACTAATATTTTAGACAATATGAACAAATCATCCAGGAAATCCACTGGACTTAATCGAGCTGCAAATAATGAAAAGTCTCCAGTTATAAAGCCTCTAATTCCAAAACCAAAGTCTAAGCAGGTACTATTTCATTTCCCCATGTCTGCAGTAAACAACATATGATCTATTTGTCTTATTTCAGTTTTGTTTAATGTTTCAGGTAAAGCACAGGAGCTCCAGTTTGTCTAGGATTTTCTAGATAGGGCAGTAGTTCTCTCCGCCCTCCATAGGCACTGGGGGCCCTCCTACCGGCCCACACAAGCCCCCTTTGTTTATTGGAAAGACCCAGAAAGCAATACTTGGAGGGGGCCCTGCCCCCTCTTCACCCAAGGGAGAGGGTTTGCTTGTGTTTTCCCAGATGATGCCCCCCAACCCATCTGGATCCCGGGACGCAACATCCGCCCTGCACCCGCAGACCCAGCGCCTGACTAGGAGGGAACGCCGACGACTGAGGCACCTAATCCACCAGATGACGCGCTTCGTTCTGGACGACCCAATTCCTCCAACAGAAGAATAACTGCTCCTCAATCTCTATCGCCGAGTCCGAGCACAAACTCCCCTCCCGCCTAACCAGCCCATCAACCTTGTAGCCCTACTAATCCTCCTCTCCGCAGCCACCGCCCTGCCCACTTCACGACCCGTGTGGGCTGCAGTCCGTCACCCTCCTGGCTTTCTTTTCCTCACCCCCGAAAGCCCTACCTACCCCAAGATTTATCATACTAACTGTTCTCTGCAGCTACCGTGCAACCCGAAGGAAGCGCTCCGATCTGTTACATTCAACGTTTCACTTACCCCCCCTCCAGATGCTCTCCTATTCACCTTTTTCCCTAACACCACAGGGTCTAATACAACTACCAGTAGCACCGGAGATCCGTCCCGACCTCTATCAAAATGCCCTTATATTCACCCACGCCTCCAGGGGAGACCTTTTCCCGACCGCAACTGGCGCCGACAACACCTCAGGCACCTTTCTGCTTAAATTGGCTAGTTTATTCTCCCTGTCTTCCCTCATCGCATATGGGTCTATTGGACTCCTTTGTATTCTTCTTTTCCTCGTCTTCTATGGTGTGCATCGCATTCTGCTGTCTCTCCGAGATACCCAAAATCAGCAGAAACTAATAGCTGCAGCCACATTGGCCATAAACAAAAAGAGAGGGGGAGATGAGGTGAGGCAGGCTGAAGTCTGGCTGGCAAGCATAGCCGCGCCCAGTGGCGGATATGCGCAGCCCACCACTCGGGTGTAGGGCGGCTGGAACGGGTGAACTGCCCTCAGCCATGGAACGGGCGCACTGCCCTCGGCCCCGCCCAGCAACTGACACCAGCTTGCTGATAGCCAGCAGAAGCTGCCTACGCTCACATCCCCCCTCCTGCACTGTCAAGCCGCAGCACAAGCCGCACCATAAAAGGCAAGGAACTAGTCCCTACCAATCACTCCCAGCCCTGTTCCCCTCTCCCGCCGGTGCCGCCCCTTTACCAACCTAGAATCTGCCTCTTCCCCCCACCAACTGCTCGCCACCGCCAATCCAATCCCCCTTTGGCCACAGCCAATCAGCCCCCTGCTCACTCCCCCATAGCCTTATATAAGCACCTGTACTTCCCTTAATAAATTAGACCTGCGTGCTCACCTCGTCTCCGTGGTGGTTTCTCTGCCGCACGCCCTCCACGCCTGCGAGCCCCCGCAGGAGCCTAGGCCTCTCCTGCCCCGTCGTCCACCGGACAGGACGTACCGACCGCAGTTCTCAATTCTGACTTTGCTTTAGAACAACCTGGGTACTTTAAATACACACACACATAGGTACTTTACATACATACATACCCAGGCCCCAGGGACTCAGGCATCTGCCTGTATTTTAAAAAAAAGAAAACTCCTGGATGGTTCTGATGCATATCACTGTTTAATAACTACTGATCTAGTGTCTGACCCTGATCTTTCCTTGTTCAGTGTTCTGATTTTGATTCCTTTCATAATTTCATCCCAGAATTGTCATCAGTAAAGTAGATTTAGGGGAGCAGATGTGGCTTAAGCAGTTAAGTACCTGCTTCCCACATAGGAGGTCCCGGGTTTGGTTCCTGGTGCCTCTTAAGGGAAAACCAAAAACAAACAACAAACAAAACAAATGAAAAAGCCAACTCAGGGAGCCAATGTGGCTAGTAGTTGAGTGCTGGCTTCTCACATATGAGGTCCCGGGTTCAATCCCCAGTCCCCAGTACCTCAAAAAAAAAATTTTTTTTGTATCTTTTCTGTTTCATCATATTTACTTAGAGAATATGTAATTTGAAGTATAGTTTCTTGATTTTGTGAGTGTGTGTACATGCATATCTATTTTCAAATGAGAACCTCAGGACTTCACATATTGGTGTAAGGATTTTAAATAAGTATTGTTTCTTCACATTTTTCAAAACCTTGTATAAAATCCTACTAGCTTTCATTGTAGTGTCTATGCTTATTTTTACAGGCATCTGCAGCATCCTATTTCCAGAAAAGAACTTCTCAAGACAGTAAGACTGAAGAAGTAAAAGAAGAAAATCCTAAAAGTTCCTCATCTGAATCCTCAGCTATGTCTCCTCAAAACACGGAAAACCAAAGGTCAGTACATAGAGAAATTAGCATTCTTAATATGCCATGTCAGTAGCAGCAATACAAAATTATGCAACTATGTTATCTATTATTATAAATAATACATTGGCACTGGTGGTGGGCACCCTGAACTCTTGTGACTTTAAGGGAAAACAAGTATCAGGTAATTTTTATTTATATAACTTATTAAAATTTGCTTTAATGAATTGTATATGTGTTTTAAACATATTTTATTGGGACACTTTAATAGTTTTTCAAGTTTCAGTGTATTTCTAGTTAACTTGCTGTTTGTTATATTTGCATGGGAGAAAACAATCAAAAGATACAAAAATGATGTTATGAAAAGTAAATCTCTTTCATACCCATCCAGTTCCCTCCAGAAACAATCATTATATTTCTTGTATATCCTTTTAGAATTCTTCTATGCCTATACAGATAACTGTATATATTTATCTATTTTTTTGGTTTTTCACAAATTTTCACATATACATTGTTCTCTACTTTGCTTTTTTTCACTTAACAATAGCTTTTGCAGATCATTTCATGTTACTACTACATGAAGAGCTTCCTTTGTCTTTTTACATTACATTGAATGGATATACTATAATTTATTTAGTTCTCTCGCTGGTGGCCAAAAGGTGGTTGTATTTCTTTTGCTAATACAAACAGTACTGCAATGAATAACTATATGAACATCATTTCTCACTTATGCAAATGCAGTTATAAGATGGATTCCTGTACAGTTCAAATTAATGTGCATTTGTAATTCTGATAGATATTGCCAAATTGTCCTGTATTGATATTTTATCAAATTATACACCCCCAGCAACATGAGAACTCCTGTTTGTCCATTTCTTCACCAATGCAGTATGTTATCAAATTTCTTGACCTTTGCTATATTTATTTCAAATGCATCTGTTAAATTGAAAAAGTCATCATTTCACTAATTTATTAATAATATGTTAACCAGTTTAATTTGATGGAGTAGCTGTGGTTTTTATTTTTCTTACTTTGTTCCAAATTCTATTTAGATATTAAACAGTAAAAAATTCATTTAAGAAGATTGATAATTGAACTCTTTATACTATCAGCTGGCGATACCAAAACCTACTTTTTGAAATTTAGTTAAAGGATTATCTATCAGTGTCTGACCAAAACTTTTGTCACAGATGTTGATATATTGACTCAGAAGAGAAATGTTCAATTTTGTTTTTCTTTTTAAAAAGAGCTATTGAGATGCAGTTGGGGAGTTTGCATGCTATTAGGTAGACCTGAGACGTTACCCCAAGTTTGAATAAACAGTGTATTTATTAATTTCTGGAAATTTAAGAGCTTCTTTTTTAGCATTGCTTCTTTTGTTTGCGGTGTTTTGTTTTGTTTTCTAGTATTTTTCTAAAAATAGGATTACATTCAATTATTTGAAATTTATGTATTTTCAGAAATTGGGCAAGTGGTTAGAGCCATACTTTTAATATGTTTAAAAATAAGTTTATTGTAGAAAATTTGGAAAGGAATTATAAAGATAAATAAAAATCAGTCAATTTTTTATACTTAATAGGGATTGTGTATTAGAGATATAATTTCCTACTTTGTATTTTTGTTTCCATTTAAAATTGTATCATAAATATTTTCCCTTGTATTTATACCACTAATTTTTAGTTGTTTCAGATCAGTTCATCTACAATATAGGGGGAGGCAATATAGCTGGTAGGTTAAACATGAGAACTCTGGATTCAAACCGCCTAGCTCTTGAATCCCAGGTTTCTTACTATCTGTATAAACTTGGGTAAGTTATTTCATCTCTCTGAACCTCAGTGTCTTCATCTATGGAATGGAGATGCTAATGGTTCCTACCACATAGGATTGGAGCAGATTACATGAAATAATATGCATAAAGAGTTTAGAACAGTGCCTGGACATAGTAAATGCTTAGTAAATACTAAATATTTGCATTAAGCCTTCACTTGTGGCCTAAGGGCAATCTGTGTTAGAAGTGAACTCTAAGAAAGAGTATTTGGTCCAATGGATAGGGTATCCACCTACCACAAGGGAGGTCCAAGGTTCAAACCCAGGGCCTCCTGACCTGTGACCTGTGTGATGAGCTGGCCCATGTGCAGTGCTGATGTGCGCAAGGAGTGCCGTGCCACACAGGAGTGTTCCACGCGTAGGGGAGCCCCACATGCAAGGAGTGCACCCTGTAAGGAGAGCTGCCCAGCACGAAAAAAGTGCAGCCTGCCCAGGAATGGCGCCGCACACACAGAGAGCTGACACAACAAGATGATGCAAAACAAGACACAGATTCAGGTTGCCACTGACAAGAATACAACCGGACACAGAAGAATCCACAGGGAATGGACACAGAGACAGACAACTAAGGGTGGGGGCAGGGAAGGGGAGAGTAATAAATAAAAAATAAATCTTTAACAAAAAAAAAAAAGAAAGAAAGTGAACTCTAACACAATTTGCAAGTGTGGCATTCCCATGCTTTAAGTAAAAATGATAAAGGGAAGGACCCCTAATCCCAGGTCATCTGTAAGAGCAAGGATAAGGTGACAGGTGAGAAGTTGTGAAGATTTCAGATAGCAGTTTGGGAAATATAAAATTCTACTAAGGACACAAGCCTACTAAGGAAGAATTGTACTGGGCCAGAACACCTAAGTGGCTTGGAGCTCCTGGGTCTGTCAACTTTATAAAAGAGTTGAAAATGCAGAGTTCACACTTGTTACAATTGGAAAATACAAATGAGTAATCCTTCAACTCAACTTTATAAAGAATATTTCAGTTCATTATTCCTGCAATCTCTAAGCAATTTTCAGTATTATGAGTATCAACAAGTGGAATTGTATCTTCTTTCTTTGTAATAGGGATGCAAAGTTTAATGATTAATTACTAGCTTAAAAATTATAAGGTAGCTTAAACTATGCCTTAAGTATAAATGCTTTCTCACACAATTACCATTTTAGGCCAAAGACTGGGTTCCAGATGTGGCTGGAAGAAAATAGAAATAATATTTTGACTGACAATCCTGACTTTTCAGATGAAGCAGACATAATAAAAGAAGGAATGATTCGATTTAGAGTATTGTCAGTTGAAGTAAGGAAGGTAAGGATACCTGTGCTGCAATCTTAGTGATTTTCTGTTTTAAAAATTATCAGAAAATGCTTTTTTCTGTTTTTGAAAATTGAATGTATCAAACTCTGGTGGAGAGGAAATTAAACACTATGAGGTGCCAGCTTTGAACATGTGGATATGTACAAATTATTATTTAGTGCCGGTTAATTTTTTGGCATTATACTGTTTACATTTATATGAGTCCTATGTATTGTAAATTAAGGAAATACCCCCAGAAAAGGTGCAATAGTTATAAATTAAGCAGTAATAAGATTAATAAATAAAAATGAAGTTAATTCACATCTTTGGACTACTAATTAAGAGTCCTTGCAGGCAGAATTTTTAAATGCTGTCTGCTTATACATTAAATACTAAATGAGAATATCCTTTGGGAAAAAAAAAGAAGCAGGTGTTTAGTCCAGCTTTTTGTAGAAAAATTAGGACAGGTGGCTTGTACCTACTGCTTCTCATGTGAGCAGCCCTCTGTTTTAGGGGGAAGGAATACATGTGACATATTGATTAAATCCTCAGACTTCACTGTCCGAGGGATGCCATTTGCAGCATGGGCACCTAGTGACTTAGATACTTGGCTTTGATAAACTGGGTTTTATAAATAAAGATATTGCATAATGAGGAAGCTTGAAACTGGTCTAACCGCCTCTGGCCTCGTTTAGAACCTCATTAGAACTTCATGTTTCTCACTTTTTAATACGTGTTTATGAAAGAATAAAAATTCTGAAGAATTAGATAAAATGACATCTGAAAGAATGAATAAGACCTTATACTGCAACAGAAGAAGAGAGATGGCAAAAGTTGTGAATGTGCTTTTGAATAAATAAAAATATAATTAGTGTTTTTAAGGTAAACCCTAAACATTTACTTAAATCCAGTCTGTTAATGTGGGAAACTCTACAGCTCAAAGGACCAGTTTTCTTCAGTAAATAAGTGGGAAGGGAAATAAAGTCGGAGTAGGAGAGGTAGTAGAAACTATTACAGATTAAAAGAGATTTAAGAGACAGAAGAAACAAATGGACTCTTGCTCAATGAATAAAAACCAGTCCCAAAAGATATATACTATGTACTTCATTTATGTACCATTCCTGAAATGACAAAATGATAGGGATGAAGAACAGATTAATGATTGCCAGGAATTAGGGTCTGGGTGATAGGTTTGGGGGTGGTATTATAAAAGGGCAACATGAGGAATTCTTGTAGTGATGGAACTTTCTGTATCTTGACTGTGTGGTAAGTACACAGACTGATAATAGAACTAAGTATACACACACACACACACACACAAGTGGAATAAAACTGGGGAATTCTGAATGAGACTCATGGACTAAATTGATATCAGTATCTTGATCATGATACTATTCTAGAGTTTGCAAGATGTTACTGTCAGGGGAAACTGAGTAAAGGTTACACAGGATCTTTATTATTTCTTACAACTGCATATGAATCTACAATTATGTCAAAATAAGTTGCATTTTTAAAAAGAACCCTCCATTATAGTATTTTGCACTCATTATGGTTATGTACAAGTAGAATTTAGATTGAAATATTATAGAGGTACAATGTGAATTTTTAAACATGTTAACATGTTTGTTAACAATGAGAACCCTTAATGATTAGCTTAACAATTCAAGTACTAATTATGCTTCTTTAAATTCAGGAATGTTACCTGAAAAAAAAATTTCCTACCTAATTCGGTTACTGCCTAAAAATCTTTTCTCTTTACCTCCAATACTTTTACAAAGGCATGGGCTGACAAGGCCAAAGGAGGAACTGCAAGTGATGGAGCTGAAGCAAAAAAGCGAAAACGTGCAGTCAATGAAAATAATGAAACAGAAAATCAGAAAGAAAAAGAAAAGGAAAATCTGAATTTGCCTAAAAAGCAAAAACCTTTAGATCTTTCTACAAATCAGAAATTATCAGCTTTTGCATTTAAGCAGGAGTAAAAGAAAGAAGTGACCTTAGGGAAGTAATGAGTTTTTACTTATCTTTGATGAATCTGGTTTTGTTTTCTGTTTTTTTAAAAAATCTTTAGGAAAATTTGTTATTATATATTTTTAAAAGTGATTAAAGGTAAGTGTTTGTTTTTGTAAGATAAGGTAGTAAATATATGACAAGACATTTGTAAAAACTATCCTCTTTGAAAATTTCTCTGTTCCAATTGGAGTGCCAATTTAGAAGCATTGTGATTGAGGTCATTGACATGGAAACCAATTTGATTTTGTTTCTTACCATTCAAGATCATCAAAGCCAAGTTTTAAAAACCTACATATTGAAGTCCCTACTAGGGGGGATTTCTTCATTTGGTTTGTTTCATGCAGTGGAAAGTACAGTAGTCTTCTCCCCAAGTGTATTGTCATAGTCTGTTCTTTATGTCTATACTGGAACCATGTCTTTGAATCAGGGCCCTGAACATGTAAATAATTGTGTAGATGAGACTTTTTGCATGTGTGTTTAGAAATTTCTTCATATTTGGCTTTCAATTATTGTTGGGGACATTCAGGACAGCACTTTGCCTTCAGCAATACCAAGGAGCACATAATGGCTGCCAGAGCTGATACAGTAACGGTCTACGGCATACTCAGCCTTCTTCATGGAAGAAGGTTCGCGCCCTTTCTCGCAGTTACCGCCCGGCCAACGCCTCAGGCAGTCAGTGCGACCACCAATCAATCATTGCCTCCTAACCTTACTTCTGCTATTTCCCTCAGTAACAGCCAGAACCAATCACCTTACCTCTGCCACTTCCCCCAGCAACAGCAGCTGCCAATCCCAGACCGCCACCTGTCCTTACCCGCCACCCCCCCCTCCTCCCTAGGGTATATATGCTCAGCCCCTTCAATAAAATTTTGTGGCAGCAGCAGCTTGCAGCTTGATCTGAACTCTGGCTGTCGTCCTTTGTGTCTCTTGTCCCATAACATTCCTCCCTGACTGGTACTCGAGCCCCCGTCAGTGTCCCGCGGGCTGGGACGACCTTCACAGCTGGCGCCCAACATGGGGCTCGACGGCCACGCCAGGACAGGAACGCCACTTCACCAGCGAGGGAGCGCGCTCTCCAGACACTCGGCCGAGGAAAAGGCCAATCTTCAGCGGCGGAAAGGAAGACTACAGTTTGCAGTTCCGTAGCAGTGGAAAGAAAGGCAGTTCCATAGCAGCGGAAAGAAAGACTAGCGGAAACTCCGCAGAAGACTTCAAAACAGGTAAGCCCCCCCCTTCATTATGGGACAAGGATCCTCCACTCACCTGTTGTTTATTAGCCAAGTAAAAGAAGCCCTCAAGACACGAGGAGTTAAAGTTAAGAAAAAGGATCTTATTCGTTTCTTTGATTTCATACTCAGAACCTGCTCTTGGTTTCCCCAGGAGGGTACTATCGATCAAAGGTGCTGGGAGAGGGTAGGAGACTGTTTAAATGACTATTATAGAACATTTGGTCCAGAAAAGATTCCGGTAACAGTCTTTAACTATTGGCAGTTGATTTATGATATGTTGAAAGTCACCCCTCTTGCCCCAGATATTAAAAACATTATCAAAGAAGGAGAAAATACCTTAAAACTACATTCCCGCCCCGCTTCAGTCTGCAGTGCCCCAGATAGAAACATTATCAAAGAAGGAGAAAATATCTTAAAACTACATTCCCGTCCTGCCTCAGTCTGTAGCTCCATTACCATCGACATGCCCGAAGAGCCACCAATTAGCCCTACCGCACCCCCACTCACTCCTTGAGCACCCCAGAAACTTCCCATAACGCCTTAGAAGGTGCAGATTCTAAAAACGGCGGTGTCTCCTATAAAAAGGGTGAGCCGCGTCACCTCCCAGCCTTCCACCCCCCCCCCTTATGCAGTCACCCTGCAGCCAACTTTACACCCGCCCTGGAATTTACACCCGCACCTCCTCTACCCGGCGGCAATTAAATCGCTGCCGCCCTTGCATGAAGCCATTGACGATTCCCTCACCCGGCAACTTGAGCAAGCCACTGAACTGCTCGCCGGTGTTCAGTTAGCCACCCAAAGCGTTTCATCTCTTACATTTCCCAAAACTGCAACACTCGCCTTCCCGGTCACCAGAAGCCAGGCCCGACAACCGCCCGCCTCCTCTAGCGAAGCCTGCCAATGCTCTGGTGCCCAGGATGGCGACCAAGAACAACCTGATTCAAACGCACAAAATGGCAACGCGCCAGCAGACCCTGAATCCCAAAATGGTGACCATGACGAAAATGGTAGTGAAGCCAACTCCCATTCTGATTCTGGTTCAGAGGATGAAAATGCCCCAAATGCCCCTGAGAGTGGCCCCCCTCTAAACCCACTGCTAAATACAAGCCCCTTAGTCTAAAATATCTAGAAAAACTAAAAAAAGCGGTGCATTCCTATGGCGCTACCGCCCCTTTCACGCTTGCTCTCCTCGAAAGCTTGAGTGATCAAGAGCTCGTGCCCAATGACTGGTTCCAACTAGCCAGAGCAGCCTTAACTGGTGGCGATTTTCTGTTATGGAAATCTGAATATGAAGAGAATAGTAAAAATTTCGCCGCCAGTAATATCCGTAAGGCTGACTCTAAAGATTGGACACTAAAAAGGTTTTTAGGTCAAAAACCCTACCAAACTAATTAGAAGCAGGCTCAATTTAGTTCTGGCCTCCTTGCCCAAGTACAAACGGCTGCGCTTAAAGCCTGGGAAAAACTTCCTCAAAAAGGCGCTACTACTTCCTCACTTGCCAAAGTGCGGCAGGGTGCCGGGGAGCCGTACACTGAGTTCCTTAGCCGCTTACAAAGCACTGCAGAGCGCCTGTTTGGAGATAGTGAAAGCGAAAGTGACTTTATTAAACATCTGGCTTTTGAAAACGCCAACGCTGCGTGTCAGGCTGCCATTCGTCCTTTCCGCAATACTGACCTCAGCAATTACATAAAACTCTGTGCCAATATTGGACCTACCCAAACCCTTGGGCTAGCCATCGGCGCAGCCTTTCAAGATCTAAAAAAGAGTCTAAATAATCCCCCTACGTGCTTTAATTGTAAACAACCTGGCCACTTTGCTAAACACTGCCCTAAATCTAGTTTCTGTTAATGTGTTGTAATTGTTTTGTGTTTGTCTGTCTGTTCATTAATGGCAAAAAATTAAATAAGCGCTTATATTAATACTTAAGTTTATTATATTAATACATAAGTTAATAAGATATCTACAATAATAAAAATTGTAAGTCTTAATTAACAAAATTACTATGCCTTTTCATAAAAAATAGTTCTTGCCTAAATTAAAATAAATAACTTATCTTTCTTCACAAGATAATATGAAAGATGCAAAACTTAAATGAATATTTAGTTAAAAGTTTGTGAAAATGCTAACAAAAATATAATAAGTTTTGCAAAAAGGCGTATTTTGTCCTAAAGTAGGATAGCTAATTTTTCATAAACTCTTAAAACTTAATTTGCATGTGGCAAGTTGTAAAAGGTATTGTGATAACTTTAAGTAAGCGAATGTGTTCGGTAAAGATAAAGAATGTGTTCTGTAAAGATAAAAAGAACTAATGAGTTATCTCAACTTTTCACTGACTTAAGGGAATGTGTTCTGTAAAAATAAAATTTGTCTCAAATAGTCTATATGGTTATGGATAATTATAGGAGGTTTAATAAAGCATTGTTTACATTAAGGTATTTGAATGGCTAATTCCAAAAAGTCATTATTAAATATATATAAAACTAAATTAATAATAATAATAATAAAAGGTAATTTTATAACAAGAAAGATTAGCAGCAACCAGCCTCCCCTGCCAACTTGCTTCTAGGAAACTGTTTCTAATTTTGCATGCTACTAAGTATTTAAAGAAAAGTTCATTTAATATGTTATAAGTTAAATGAAAAGTGTTTTAAAGTGCCACACAAGTGCAACAAGCCACTGTCATATGGCATAACCCTCTAACCTCACAATGGAATAAACCCAACCCCATAATTATTTGGACTCGAGGCTCTGCCTGCATATATAACCAAAACAGGGATGGCCCTCGTTGGCTCCCAGAGAGATTGATAAAACATGTTAAACCCCCCACTCCTAAGTCAAGGGGTAATGAAAACCCCTCTTTCTCATACTAACCCTTCCAGGGAGGAGATTTCCCCCTGAGAAAAATATTCTTTCTCTCCCTTTCAGCCCTTCCAGCAATCCAAGAAAAACGTCCGCTCCTGCTGCAACCCACCTCGAGAGGGCCTCAACCGAGCGGCCTCCAACAACCACAATGCCTCTGCCTTACGTCTCGCTGGAGCCGGCACCAGAATTGCAGCCCTCACCGCGCAACAGACATCTCTCTCCTCTATTAGGCGAGCCGTGGATGAAGATATAGCCCGCATCGAAACCTCCATCTCCCATCTAGAAAAATCCCTGAATTCATTGTCCGAGGTTGTCCTCCAGAACCGCAGAGGTCTAGACCTCCTCTTCCTTAAGGAAGGGGGGATTTGTGCCGCGTTAGGAGAAGAATGCTGTTTTTATGCCAATCATTCCGGCCTTATCAGAGACAATATGGCCCAGCTTAGAGAGGGACTAGCAAAGCGCAAAAGAGAAAGGGAGGCCCAAGGAAACCTCTCCTGGGGATTTAATGGAATCCTTCCTTACATTCTACCCATACTAGGCCCCTTTGTAACCATACTCCTGATAATATCTTTTGCACCTTGGGCCATAAAAAGAATTATACAACTAGTAAAAGACCAAATTGACTCCGCTCTGGGCAAGCCTATTCAAGTGCACTACCATCAACTCCATCTTGCTGACCAAGGCATATCCTCGAAGTATCTGGACACTGTCCAGCCCCCTCCTACGGGAGCAGCATGAAACTGGAAAATATGCTCCTCGCCAGGCAAGAACAACACCTGAGCTGAGGTTGGTACCGCTGGGTGCGAGGCAAAGCACTGCAAAGGAGGGCCAAAACAAAAGGCTGTTTTCCAGCTCCTTGAGAAGCATGCCTCATTAGCATAGGGGTTCGCTCACTGCGCAAAAGCAAGATTCGCTCAGTGCGAGTCCTACTCCAAAATCCCCTCCCCAGAAAAACAGAGCCACAAACGGCATGGGGAATGAGGCCTCTACTTCCCCCAGCAGGTTAATGCCAAAAGAACGCTCAACGAGCATTCTTCCTCCAAACCCTTTAGAGAAAAAGGGAGGAGATGTTGGGGACATTCAGGACAGCACTTGCCTTCAGCAATACCAAGGAGCACATAATGGCTGCCAGAGCCGATACAGTAATGGTCTACAGTATACTCAGCCTTCTTCACGGAAGAAGGTTCGCGCCCTTTCTCGCAGTTACCGCCCGGCCAACGCCTCAGGCAGTCAGTGCGACCACCAATCAGTAATTGCCTCCTAACTTTACTTCTGCTATTTCCCTCAGTAACAGCCAGAACCAATCACCTTACCTCTGCCACTTCCCCCAGCAACAGCAGCTGCCAATCCCAGACCGCCACCTGTCCTTACCCGCCACCCCCCCCCTCCTCCCTAGGGTATATATGCTCAGCCCCTTCAATAAAATTTTGTGGCAGCAGCAGCTTGCAGCTTGATCTGAACTCTGTCTGGCTGTTGTCCTTCATGTCTCTTGTCCCATAACATTCCTCCCTGACCAGTACTCGAGCCCCCGTCAGTGTCTTGCGGGCCAGGATGACCTTCACAAATTATCTTGTTTGTATAGCCTGATTTTTAAAAAATAATAAAACTAACATTTCCATATTTGGTTTGTTATGGTCTTAACATTGTATTTCTATATCTTAAATTTTATATTTACTGCTATAATTTCCACCACCCTCCTCATCCTGCTTTGCAGTATACATATAGTAGAATAGAGAAGGATAAGAGGTTTTGCTTTGAAACTATTGCAGACTATAATGTATTCCTGATAAGATACTCTGGTTAGCAGCATCAGCAGTACTTTTATGATTAAGTCTTTGAGGCTTGATAAGATAGTAGCTAAAGAGTTAGTGAAGATGCTTAATTAACTCTTTTATTTTGAGCAAATAAAGTTTAAATATTTCATACATTCTGGTTATTATTCCAAGCAGAAATTAATATGAATGTTTCTGTAATGGCAAAATACTTGGGGGGGGTATAGTAACATAAAAGTAAGTGGCTCAATGGGAAGTGGACATGGCTCAACTGATAGAGCTTCCGCCTACCATATGGAGATCCAGGGTTTGATCCCCAGGGCCTCCTGACCTGTGTGGTAAGCTGCCCATGCACAGTGCTGCTGCATGCAAGGAGTGCCATGCCATGCAGGGGCACCCCTCTATAGGGGTGCCCCATGCGCACAGAGTGCACCCTGCAAGGAGAGCCGCCCTGCGTGAAAAAAGTGCAGCCCACCCAGGAGTGGCACTGCACATATGGAGAGCTGATGCAGCAAGATGACGCAGCAAAAAAGAGATGCAGTTTCCTGGTGCCACATGACAAGAATGCAAGCGGACACAGAAGAATACACAGCGAATGGACACAGAGAGCAGACAAGGGGGGGGGGGAATATTTCTTTTAAAAAAGTAAATATTAAAAATATATTTTTTTTAAAAGTAAGCTCAAAATTTAGGGTAGTTTTAGACATGGAAAGTATGGACTTTGTTTTTCTTCAATTTGGTTGTTGTACGTATATAATACCTAGCAAGCCTTGGATATTACATTTCAGATACATAGAAACCTGATAAAAGCAAGTATTTGCAAAAGGTCTTTTTCATTCCCTACTTTATTTGATTGACAGTTTTTGTGTTGATTTGGTTTAACTTACAAATCACAACTTTGAAACCAAGATACATTATTCTTTGCTATGTAAGATTAAACTTCCTTTTTCATGCTTTTTCAGATAATTGAGACTTAATGGTAGGAAAATGGAAATGGAAATCAATTTATATATTAACCACTATCATGATGTTAATAGTATCACTGTAATTATACTGTAGAAAGTTGTCAAATGCTTAATTTCATTCTCCAAAAGCAAAGACTTCTCAAAGAGCATTATTTTACCTCTTTGTACTCTTCAAAAGGTCATCGTCTAGTTAGTCCAGAGAGTTAAGTGAGTGAGGGTTAGGGGTATTCCTGGCAAACTCTGTGGTCGCGTACAGTCCCTCAGATCTCTGCAGTAGCTGTGGTGAGACTACCCACCATGTAGAAAACATCTTAATAGTTAACCGGCTGTTTAATTTTTGTTTTCCAATACTTTCCCTCCAGGTTTTTATTTTGAAAGTTTTCAAACTTAGAGAAAACTTGAAATAGTACAGTGAATACCCTTATACTCTTCATCTAGATTTACTTGTTGACAGTTTGCCCTATTTGCTTTATGAATTTTTTCCCCAGACTGTTGAAAACAGGCATTGTGATGCTTCACTACTTGGCACTTCAGCATGTATCCCCTAAGAACAAGGAATTGTCCTACCTAACCACAATACGATTATTACACCAAAAAAAATTTGACATTAATATGATAATGTTACCTAACATATTCCAGATTAAAATTTCTCCCCCTCAATTTTGGGATCCAATCATTTAATTTAATTATTAGAAGTATATATGTATATTTTAAAATACTTTTTTTATTAAAGAAGTATATATTTTTTAATACAGGAAAAATTGAGGAAAAATCACCCTCAGTTCTAATACCTAGAGATAACCTTCGTTGGGGGGGGCAGGTGTGGCTCAAGCAGTTGGGTGCCTACCTCCCACATGGGAGGTCCCAGATTTGGTTCCCAGTGTCTCCTAAAGAAGACAAACAATGAGCAGACATGGGGCAAAAACAACGAGCAAGACAACAAGCAGACTATGAGCAAAAACAATGACCCGACAACAAGCAAACAGACAAGGGAGCCAAGGGGGTAGGGTAACATCTTGGTGTGTCATTAGGCTTTTCTGTGCAAATGTTCTTTTTTTTCCCCTTTCTGTTAATATTAAATATGGTATAGGTCTACATCACTGTGCTTATCACTTTTCATATTCCTCTATAGTCTCTAATATCTAGCATAGTCCTTTTCACAAGCAGTTCTTGGTTATTGTTTTTACATATTTATCCTTTATACATCCAACACTTTCAGACATTAAAAATTCGTCATTCTGGGGAACTGGTGTAGCCCAGTTGTTGGGCACCTGTTTTGCATATATGAGGTACCAGGTTCAATCCCTGGTTCCTAAAAAAAAAAAGATTCTTCATTCCTTACCAGTACCCCCACCCCCACCCCCACCCCCATCTTTTGCTTGCCAAAAACAGGATTTCGTGCTTCAACCAACAAACTAACATTTTGAGTGGCCCAACAGTTCAATTTGGGCAGGATTGTCATCTTTGCAAAGAATGACTGGGGCAATTACCCAAATAATAAGGGTAGACCTTTTCCCCTGAAAATTATTACTCATAATTGGGAGAATCAGTTTATGTTCAAGTTCCCAGGAAGACCAGTTTGGGAGTACTTTTACAGCAGCTTTATTGGGAATACTGAATACTGTTCAGAGAAAATAAATTCGCTCTAAATGACCTCAAACAATGTATTAGCCACCTGATAGAATCAGTATAAGGTAGGGGACAAAGTTTGACACAGATTATGTCATTATTTTGGAGGACATGACAATACCATTTCAAGTGTAGAACATATTTAAAAACATCTTGCAAAGGTCTTTTAAAGAATCTTTTTTTATTAGAGAAGTAGGTTTACAGAAAAAGTGAGGAAATAGAGTTTCCATATACACCCTTTCACACAGCTTTTCCTATTTTGAACACTTTGCATTCGTGTGGTACCTTTGTTACAACGTGAAGCAATATAATTATACTACTAACTATAGTCCTTGGTTTACATTAGAGTTCAAAGTTTGTGTTGTACAGTCCTATGGTGATGGTGGTATTTTCCTTTTTTTAAAAATTTCATTCTAGTAGTATACATACATCCTAAAGTTTCCCTTTAAAGATAATTTTTAAAAAGCAAAGCAGGGCTTTCCAGCAGCATGTTGGACTAGGTATGCTAACCTACTCTTGGATTGAAATGCTTGGTAAAATATTTAAACATTTCACACGCACTAATGTGCTGGCAAGTTTAGTAAGAAACTTTCAGAGGCCAAAAACTAAGTTAAAGTGGCAACCCAGAAAGGTGAGCAGAATACTGAAACCAGCTTTCATTTTGAGGGCATTTGCTAAACTCATGTGTTGCAGTTATGACTGCATAATAAACCGCCTCAGTATTTAGTGGCTTAAAACAATAGCAGCATTTGTTCTGCTCACAAATCTGTGATTTGAGCAGAGCTCAGCAGGGATAGCTTATCTGCTCTACTTAAGATCAGCTAAGGCTGCTTGAAGGCTGGGGTTGGAATTGTTTGGAAACACGTCTGACAGCTGATGTCGGCTATCAGATGGGGAGGTGTCTCTGTTCCTATGCACATGGACCTCTCCATGTGTTCTATGCATGGGCTAGTTTGGGCTTCCTCATAGCATGTGGCTAGACAGAAAGGCCAGCACTCCAAGGTTAGAACCAGAAGTTTTGTCACCTTTTCTAATCTAGCCTCAAGAGTCATTCAAGGTCACTTCTGTTACATTATAGTCCAGGAGCAAGTCACTGAGGCCGGCCTATATTCAGCACAATGAGAACAAGGACCACCTGTTGACCAACATGTTATAAGAAGAGCATGTGCGATTATATTCATTGGTGTGTCCGTTATTGGAAAATACCAACTTTCACCCTGAATGAACTTCAGTTTTCAGGTCTCACGGAGTAGTGTGAACAAGAAGAAAAGCCTAGGGCCTGCCTGTAGTGAGATGTAATAAAATATTCTCCCTTCATGAAGTTGGGGCCCTAAAAGACTGCTGTCTTAGTTTAAGGATGAATCAAAAGAAAATTCACAAATGTAAAACGTGCCCATCACCCCCTTCCTTAATTCCCCAAGGAGTATATCAACTACTCCAATAATGAATCTTGGAGTATTCAGCAGTAACCAATGTATGACTCTAATGCAAGATGTTATAGGAAATTGTGAGTGGGGAATGAAGGGCTATATGGCAAGTCTTTATTCTATCTGCTCAATTTTCTGTAAACCTAAAATCTCTAAAAAGCAATATTTATTAATTTAAAAATAAATTAGCTCCCAATCCCCTACCACCACATCCATGTGTGTGCACATACAGCCGGGGCTACGAAGATAACTTGATCGCTGACCTTGGCAGTAGGTGGAGGGGAAAAATATATCTTACCAAAGGAATTAGTAACTATAACTGGCCTTCACATAGGTGTGCAGTCCAAGTTCATGCCCCATACAAGCAAAAAAGAAAATGACTAAAATTTAAAGTGTGACTTTGTCCTGGGAGTGGCTCTCTGTAGTTGCCACCAATTTCTACCTGGCTCTGGAACTGTATCATAAAGGGCAAAAGCTGATAGAATAGAAAATAAACATAATTGGAAATAATAAAAAATCAAAAGTTTGTTCTTTGGAAGATTAATAAAATAGAAAAATCTTGGGCAAGATTGATCAAGAAAAGAGAGAAGCACAAGTAAGTAATATTAGGAATGAAAAATATGAATAGTTCAGATATTTAAAAAGGTAAGAGGCTTGTCATCATCTGTTTTATGTGTCGGCTTGGCTAGGCTACAGCCCACAGATATTTTTCAACAAACCACTAGCCTAGATGTTGCTGTGAAGGTATTTTACAGATCTTATTCAGACCCTATATAGTCAATTGACTTCAAGTAAGGAAGATTATCCTAGATGATCTCTGTGAACAAAGAGTTGAAAAGCCTTAAGAGCACAACTGAGTCTTTCCTGAAGGAGAAGAAATTCCACCTGTGAACTGCAGCTTCAGCTTGTGCTCAGGAGTACCAGCCTGCCTTCCTGACAGCATGCCATATGGATTCAGGATTTGAAATTTACCTTGTCAGCAATTAGTTTACAATCATATAAACAATTCCTTGCAATAATTCTGATTCTGTGTCTCTGGTTGAGCCCTGTTACAAGGCTATTGGAAGCAAGGCTATTAGAAGACAATAAATTGGAAAACTTTGATGAAATGGACAAATACCTATGAAAACAAAATTTAATCAAAAGTGAGTCAAGACATTTATAATGGCCCTAAAAATAATTAAATATTTAGGAATAAATATTGCAAAAGGAGTACAAAATTATACTCTGAATGCTATAAAATATCATTGAAAGAAATGAAAGAAAGTCTTAATGGAAAAACATCCCATGTTTATGGATCAAAAAATGTAATATTGTTAAGATGAAAATATTACCCAAATTGATCTAAAGATATTCAATGCAATCCCTATCAAAACCCAGCTGGCTTCTTTGCAGAAATGGAAAAGTTGATCTTAAAATTCATATGAGAATTCAAGGAACCAAAAATAGCCCCAAAAATCTTAAAAAACAAGGTTGAGGGGGAGCAGATATGGCTCAAGTGGTTGAGCTCCCACCTGCCACACGGGGGTCCCAGGTTTGGTTCCTGGTGCCTCCTGAAAAAACAAACAAAAAAGCAAAATAGATGAAAAAGCCAACTCAGGGTAGCTGATGTGGCTCAGTGGCAGAGCGCCAGCTTCCTACATACGAGGTCCCAGGTTCAATCACTGGCCACCAGTGTCTGGAAAAAAAATAAAAGACTGTTAGAGAATTCATACTTCTCAATTTTAAAACTTATCAGAAAGCTACAGTAATCAAGATGGTGCAGTCCTGGCATGAAGGTTGACATACAGGTCAGGGGAATAGAATTGAGAATCCAGAAATGAATCCACACATTCATGGAGCTATTATTCATAATAGCAGAAAAAATGATCTAGGGAAAGTGGAAAAAAAAAAAAAACACCCAGAAAAATCCCCATGTCAACATTATTGCAGTTCCTTTTGTGGCTCTGATAACAAAACCTTAGAGAAAAGAATGAAGAGCAGGCACTCTTATTCTTGAAGAATAGAGTGGGAACCTGTCTCTCTCAAGACAGCTGGATTGGAACTGATATAGATGGTTCTTCTAAAGAGGGAGGAGTATTAACATGGGTCCGTGAGATAGAGACTTCTCATGGCATCATTTTCCCCTCAAATAATAGCAGTTGATTAAAAATAGTAACTAGGTATACCTAGAATATAAAGAGAACTCTCAAGCTTGACGTTAAAAAACCAGCTCAGTTAAAAAGTGGGGAAAGGACATGCATAGACATTTTATGAAGATTATATAGAGATGGCCTCTAAACACATAAGATGTTCAATACTGTTAGCCTTTTTAAAATGCAAAATAAAACTAGTGAACACCACCGAGTTCATCAGCTGGAACCTGAATGGCCAAAGTTTCTGGTTTTGGATGACCAAAGATTTGAAAAAGAAATTCTTTCCAAATACTTGAAGCACAATAACATGGCAAGCTTTGTAAGGCAACTGAATAGGTATGGTTTCTGTAAAGTGGAATATATTGACTCTGGAATTGTAAAGCAGGAACAAGAAACTCCAGTTGAATTTCAGCATCCCTACTTCAATGCCAGCATAACTTGTTAAAGGGAAGTTTTCGTCTTCAAAAGCGGAAGAAAATAAAATTTGACAGGAAGATTTGACAAAAATGATAAGTAGTGCTCACAAGGTTCAAATAAAACAAGAGGCTACTAAGTCCAGGTTATCTGAATTGGAAAGCAAGAATGAATTCCTTTGGAAGGAATTGAAAGAATTACAGGCAAAACAGGCACAAAAACAGCAAGTTATTTGAAATATTGTCCAGTTTATTGTTACATTGGTTCAGAATAACCAACTTGTGGACTTAAAAATGTAAAATCCTCTACTTCTAAATACTAATGGAGCCCAAAAGAAAATGTTTCGGCCCTTAGTCAAAAGAACCAACTCATCATCATCATCATCATTCATTGTGAAGTTCCACACAGTAAGAGTGAAGGTTTAGAAACAAGGGAGTGACTTTCCGTTGACATCATTATCTATGGTGTTATTGGTGATAATGTAGGTGAAGAAAGTATCCCCCTTATTTGAGAAACTAATGAGGAAGTTATATCTGATCCCTCCAATGGTAGCCAGTATGCTGATATTGTCATTTTTGAACAACAATGAAAATGACTATGCACCTGTTTTTCAGAGTGGAAACTACAGAGTCCCTAAGTGCAGCCAATGATGGCATCAACCGGCTCATGTGTAGTTGTCCACCCAAATGGCATAGACAGTCTGACAACAGATGACCACGTGACCATGATGGATTTCATTTTGAATGATAACATCAATCTTTTGGGAAAGTTTGTGCTATTGGATTATCTTGACAACATTGATTGGAGTTTAGAAGACTTCCAAGCCATGCTGTCAGGAAGAGTTTTGCATAGACCCAGATGTTCTGGTTGATTCAGAGAATGATGGACTAGAAACTACCATGAACAATATAGTGCAGCCAGTTTCAGAAGGAAGAAAATTTAAACCCAAACCAATAAACTGCCTTTCTACTTGCATTCCTTGATGGGAACCCCACTTCTACTATTGAACAGGGGAGTACAGAAGTCATGTCCTCTGTAGATAAAGCCATAGAAGTTGATGAGCTTCTGGATAGCAGTCTGGACCTGGGACCAACCCAAACTAAGCTTTTTCTCATGGAGCCACTGACTAAAGCTGAAGCTGGTGAAGCTGTAATGTTTTATTACTATGAACTTGCGCCTGTGCCTCTGGATAGTGATATCCCACTCTTAAATAGTTAAATCTCCAAGAACTGGACTATATATGTATATTCATCAAAATAATGAACTATTTATTTTAAAGTATCATTCGGTAATTTTTTTTTGGTAAACTGGTTGTTTTTTGTTTGTTTGTTTCGTTTCTATTTATCTCTCCCCTGCCCGCCCCCCCCGCGTTGTCTGCTCTCTGTGTCCATTTGCTGTGTGTTCTGTGTCTGCTTGCATTCTTGTCAGCAGCACCAGGAATCTGTGTCTCTTTTTATTTTTTAAGATTTATTTTATTTATTTCTCTTCCCTTCCCACCCTGTGTCCATTTGCTGTGTGTTCTTCTGTGTCCGCTTGTATTAAGCAGTGGCACTGAGAAACTGTGTCTCTTTTTTGTTCCATCGTCTTGCTGCATCACCTCACTGTGTGTGCAGCGCCACTCCTGGGTGGGCTGCGCTTTTTTCACATGGGATGGCTCTCCTTGCGGGACACACTTCTTGCACGTGGGGCTTCCCTATGCAGGGGTACTCCTGTGGGCCAACTTACCACGTGGGTCAGGAGACCCTGGGGATCAAACCCTGGACACTCCATATGTTAGGCAGACACTATCACTTGAGCCACATCCACTTCCCTATGTCTCTTTTTGTTGTGTCATCTTGCTGTGTCAGCTCTCCATGTGTGCGTTGCCACTCCTGGGCAGGCTGTGCTTTTCTTGTATGGAGTGGCTCTCCTTATGGGGTGCACTCCTTGTGCATGGGGTTCCCCTTCGCGGGGGACACCCCTGCATGGCATGGCACTCCTTGTGTGCATCAGCACTGCACGAGGGCCAGCTCACCACATGGGCCCAGGAGGCCCTGGGTTTGAACCCTGGATCTCCCATGTGGTAGGCGGACGCTCTTATCAGTTGAGCCAAATCCGCTTCCCTGGTAATTTTTTTTTATAAATCACTTTGTTTTGTTTGATCAGATACTGTGGAATCCAAAGCACCTTTTGATTTTCTCACTAGCTACAAACTGTATTTTAAATTTTATAAGAGAAGTTGTGGGGTAACAGAACAATCATGCATAAAATACAGGATTCCAGTATACGACCCTGTTGTTATTAACACCTTAGCCACACATTCTTATAAAGATTTCAGATGTAATTCAAATGCATAGGTACTCAAGATTTAATGCACATTATTGGTATATCTTTAAGTTGGATTCATATGGCCATTTTTTTCCAATTGCAGCAGATTGAATTTCTTTTTTACATTTATGCCTATTGGCACCAGTTTAATGTTTGTTTGCTTGTTTGTTTTACTTGTTTGATGCTATCTGATTGCTCTGAATGTAAGTCTTCAGAATGAATGGTTAGAATTCCTAAGACTTTCTCTGGTCTAGTTAGTTTTATTAAATATTTTTCACTTGGCTTGTTTTTAAAACTGGAATCAGAAATTGCCTGTAAAAATTCATTTGTCTCTCTTGGTTCAGAGAAGTTCATTTATGTTCAGTGAAGTTCATTCATGCTCACCAGGAAAGGCAAAGTGTACAGTAGTGTTCATTGTATGATGTGGTTCCAACTCCATGGTCATAGAAAGAAAGAGGAGGGAAGTGGATTTGGCTCAACTGATAGAGCATCCGTCTACCATGTGGGAGGTCCGGTGTTCAAACCCAGGGCCTCCTGACCCGTGTGGTGAGCTGGCCCACGTGCAGTGCTGATGCAAGGAGTGCCGTACCACCCAGGGGTGTCTCCCATATAGGGAAGCCCCATGCACAAGGGATGTGCCCCTCAAGGAGAGCCACCCTGCATGAAAAAAAAAAAGCACAGCCTGTCCAGGAGTGGTGCTGCACACACGGAGAGCTGATGCAACAAAAAGAGACACGGACTCCTGGTGCCACTGACAAGAATCCAAGTGGACACAGAACACACAGCGAATGGACACAGAGCGCAGACACGGAGTGGGGGGGAAAGGAAGGGGAAAGAAATAAATAAAAAATCAAATCTTAAAAAGAAAGAAAGAAAGAAAGAAAGATGGGATGGAGTCGGCCCCACCCACTCAATTGGACTAGTTTAAGTAAAAGTTTTCTGGTTTTTTTTTTTTAATCATACTATTTAATAAAATAAATATAATGTTGAGTTAAAAAAAGAACTATTAGGAAATATCACTACATACCTATCAAAAATGTTACAGTGAATAATAGTTTAAAACACCAAGTGCTAGGATGATACAGAGAAACTGGATCACCCATACATTACTGGTAGGAATGTAAAATCATAAAGTCACTCTGGAAAAGTTTGACAGTTTTATTTTATTTTTTTCAAAACTAAATATTGATTTACATACTACCTAGCACTTGTGCTCTTAGGCTTATATTCCCGAGAAATAAGGACTTATTTTCATGCAGGAACTTGAAGATAACTTCATAGCAGTGTTATTCATAATTGTCCCAAAGTAGAAACTATCCAAATACTCTTAGAGGTTGAATAGTTAAACAAACTGTGATGTATCCGTACCATGGTATGCTACTCAGAAATAAGAGGGAATGAAATATTGATATACGCAACACCTTGGATGAACCTGAAGGAAATTACGCTGAAAGAAAAAAATCTCAAAGTACATACTGCATGATTCCTTTTACATAACATCATGAAATAACATAATTAAAGAGATGGAGAAAAGATTACTAGCTGGTAAAAGACTGGGGTGGGTGTAGCTATAAAGGGGTGACATGAAGTTTTGTGGTGATGGAACAGTTGGGTATCTTCATTGTAGTAATGGATACAAATGAGCTAAAACTGCATAGAGCTGCACACACAAATAAATTCATGTATAATTGGTAAAATATGAAAAGGCTCTATCGATTAGGGACAATTCCTGGTTTTAATAATGTACTTTAGTGTGTAAGGTTAACACTGGGAGGATGGGATTAAAAATAGCTGGGAGGGAAGGGGATGTGGCTCAAGGGATTGGGCTCCCACCTACCACAGGGGAGGTCGATGGTTCAGTTCCCAGTGCCTCCTAAAGAAGACAGCAAGCTGGCATGCTAGGCAGGTGTGGCAAGCTGACACAAGAAGATGATGCAGACATAAGAAGAAAAACACAATAATAAACACAACAAAGCAGGGAGCAGAGTTCCCTAGTGCCTCCTAAAGAGGACAAGCAGGATGAGCTGGCCTGATGGGCAGGCATTGTGAGCTGACACAACACGATGACACAATAAGAGACACGAGGAACAACATAAATGGGAGACAATAAAAAAGCAGGGAACAGAGGTGGCTTAAGCAATTAAGTGCCTCCCTCCCACATCGGAGGTCCTAGGTTCAGTTTCTGGTGCCTCCTAAAGAAACAAAAAAGACAGACAAATAATGAAAGGGTGAGGAGAGATAAATGAATAAAAATAAATGTTTTTTTTTTTTTAAATAGCTGGGAATATAACACAGCTGGCAATGCAAAATCCTAATGTGGCATTTGTGGCTAAAGGGAGAGACTTTTTATTCCTTACTCTCCAATGCAGTGATAAGCTCTTCCAGAGCAGCCATTGTGTTTGGATCTTCAGAGCCTGGCACAACGCCTCACCTAAGCTTCTTGATCAATATATATTTCTCTTGTTGACAACGATAAAGGATCTTAGTCCACAGCTGGGTAAATCTGGAGTGATCGTTGTCAATATATAAGGAAAAATACTCATCACTTTTTTGAAGTCATTTTATGAACAATTTATAGATGAATAAAGGGATAGTAAAAACTATTAAAAACTTTAACAAGAATTTTAAAATAGCAAACCTCTTTGTTTCATGAAAATATTGATGCACAAACAATAAAAAGAAGATGAAATAATGTTATGCATCCTTATAACAAAATGACAGAGTCCAGATTCTTGTCACAAAATATTGTGTGATGAAGTGCTTCCTGTTGAATGACTAACTTGATGAGAATACATTTCCTTTTTATCATTAGAAATATGTGGTTCACTTATTTAGTCTTGAGTTTGAGAAAATTCATCTAAGATTCAATCGAAGCCTCATAATCTGAGATTTCACTTCCGTGATCCATTCCACCATTATCGATAGAGTCTACAATGCTGCTGTCTCTTTGCATTTATCTTCTGATTCAGCTAATAATTTTGAAATGACACTAAGGATGGAAAATGAAAAATTCTGTATTCTCAACTTGTTCCATGAAAGCTTAAGGCAGACTGTAATGATAGTTTTTCCAGTCTTCTTTTATATATTCCTGAAAAATGATGCAGGGAAGCGGATGTGGCTCAAGTGATAGGGCCTCTGCCTACCATATGGGAAGACCTGGGTTTGATTCCTGGGGCCTCCTGGTGAAAAAGAAGAAGAGAAAGCGTGCCTGCACGGCGAGCCAGTGCCCACACGAGTGCCCACATGGTGAGCCAGTGCCCTGCGCAAGTGAGTCACGCGGCAAGATGGTGATGCATCGAAAGAGAGGCAAGATTGTATTTTATGCATGATAGTTCTTCAAACCCACAATTTCTCTAATAAAGGAAAAAATGCCAACAACATGAAATCTGATTATCTGGTCCAGGAAGTAATAGTGGGACATAAGGAGAATTTTCTTTCCTGGTTAGTTGAAAAAGAAGTTTTCAAATATCATGCACATTTGAGATATTTATGTTCATGGGCCTCTCCTTTTTATGTTCATGTTTTTACAAACTTTTTAGGAACCAGTGCTTTAAATATCTAGATTGTGGTTTTTATTTATTATTTTATTATTACTTTCACAAAATAGTAATGTGATATTAATAAGAAATGATTATGTTGTCATTATTCTTGCTGTAATGTGAAAATTCTATCAATTAAAGTGTCTTATTATGAGCATTTCTAAAAAAAAAAAAAAGAGAGAGACAAGGGGAGAGTTAAGGTGAAGTACAGCAGAAACCAGGAACTGAGGTGGCACAATTGACAGGGAACCTCTCTCCCCATCAGAGGTCTCCAGGATCGGTTTCCAGTGAATCCTAGAAGAGAGAAAATGAGAAGAGAAGACAACACAGACAGCAAAAACAGCAGGGCAGGAGGAGGGGAAGGGAAGAAAATAAAATAATAAATCTTTTTAAAAAAATGATGCAATACTTTGGGCAATGTAATAAGAAAACTGAAGGATAACAATCTTTTTTTTTTTAAACCATTTCAGCATCCTTCTAGGTGATTCCATCATTTTCCATTTTCTTATTATTTTAGTATTTTCTTAGCATACTTGAGAAAAAATTGAAAGAGTTCCTTAAATAATGAAATAGCAAACAAAAAATAGGAAAAATAAGATCACTTGGATGCCATAAATTACTTAGATTTATGAAAGCATCAAAGGACCCATATAGTAATCACTAGGATGAATTTTATTCTTTCTTTTTTTTGGGGGGGGGGGTGGTGTATCAAGGATTGAACCCAGGACTTCGTATATGGGAAGTAGATGCCCAACCACTGAGCTCCATCTGCTCCCCAATGGAAGCTGGTTTTTTCGTTTGTTTTTAGGAGGTACCAAGAAATGAACCTGGTACCTTGTACATGGGAAGCAAGTGCTCAGCCACTTGAGCTATATCTGCTTCCCTTCTATTGTCTTTAAAAGCAAGTTTTCTCTTTGTTCTTTGGGTGACGTTTTCTTTGGAAGAATTGCAATCTTGAAATATCACTCCAGAAATAAATAAATAAAAAGCTAAAATTGTGTTTAATGCAACCTGAGTTTTTGCTAATTTGTTTTGGATAATAAAACACTAGACAGGCATTGTTGGTTGCCATTTCCCTCTTCTTATTTAACTTAATGGAATCCTCTTTCTGTTTTGTAACAGGCCAAGGTAATTGATCTAAACCAATTATGGTAATCCCATTCCTTTTGCCAGCAACTGGTTTACCGGTGGCCATGTTCTAGCCCATGAAACAAAGAAATCTCCTTGGGGCTTCCAGGAAGGTTTTCATTACTGTAGAAAGACATGTGAGAGGAGGAAATAGCTTTCACCTCATTTTCCCTCTCTGTGTCTGAATCCTTGATGCTCAGAGCTAGAGCAGCCATCTTGAGACCAACAGTGGAGACAAGGGCATGCTGGGAATGACCAAGTAGAAAGTTGGGAAGAGCCTGGCTCCTTAAAATTACTGAGCCCATGAGCCTTGCCTGCAATGCCACCTTCTCGCCACTTGTTAGTGTCTGTATTGTTTAAGCAGTGGTTGTCAACCTTGGCTGCCCATGAGCATCACTCAATGCTAAGGCCACAACTCAGACCAATGAAATCAGATCTCAACCAGGGTGGGAGGTGGCCTTTCCAGTGATTCCAGTGTGCAGCCAGTTTAGACAGTCATTGGTTTTTAAGTCACTTTAGTTGGGTATGCAGTTTGGGGCAGAAAAACATTCTACATGTTCTGATTGAAACATTTTCCTTTCAGCCAAATGTAAACTCAGCACCTCAAATGGTGAAAAGATCAGAACCATTTGTTTTCTCATCAGCTTTGGTTCATCAGTCTGTAAAATATTCATAACATTGCAATTAATTTCCACAAATACTTGGATGATTAGCTGGAACAAATGTACAGTAGCAGTTGCGATGCTAAAAATAAAAATACATCCAAACATCAAAGAAACATAGTTTTGCACAGCTCTTCTGAGCTGTTCCTTTCCCTTTGTCTTTATGGTAATTTCCGTGTTTTTTTTTTTTTTCTAATGCTCTTATTTCTGGCAGAATGGAGGCTGTTGGTCTTACATGCAGCTCTGAATTCTTCAGGTGTAATCACCAAAGGGCATCAGGAGAATTCTGCATGAGGAAATGCTTCATTAAGATCATAAACATCTGTCTCCCCTTTCACACCTGTGCTCTTATTGAGAGGATAGCTGCAAAACATAAATAAGCAAATAACGGAAAAAATAGACCATGGTAAAATTTTCTATTATTCTAGTGTTTTCATTTTAGACCTTTCTCCGAAAATCTGCAAATCACTTGTTGAGTTTCTGAACACACAAATCTTTCTCTTTTGCTTCTCCAGAGATCCCATTAAGGAATATAAAAGAAAAAATAAATACCTCCCCCACACATACACACACACAAATAGTGAAGTGAAAGGAGTGATATCCATGAATGAGAGAATTCAGTAAATTGAGGAAGATAAATAAAAAGAAGGATGCCTGATGAAACAAGGCAGGAAAGCTACAGCCTAGACCAGTGCTTCTCAAACATCAGTGGGCACACGAGTCACTGAGGGATCTTGTTAAAATACATATTCTGATTCAATAAGTCTGGGGTGGGGCTTGAGCGTCTGAATTTCTAGAAGCTCCCAGAGAGATTGACATTGGTACAATTTATGGAGCTTATTCAGATTTTGCCAGTTATATCTGCACTCATTTGTGTGTGTGTGTTGCATATGGAGCCTTGAGTAATCACCATCATAATATAGACACTCAACTGCTACCATCACCACAAAACTCCCTCATGTCATCCCTTTATAGCCACCTCCCCCTCATCTTTGCCTGTAGCAAACACAAATCTGTTCTCCATCTCTATAATTACATTATTTCATGAATGCCACTGTGGCTGGTCTAGTCCATGGGCCACACACTGGGTAAGAAGCAAGGGAGAATGTATAAGGGGAGGGCTACAGCCAAGGAGAGGCTCAGTCTGCCCTGTGGAACTTGGGAGAGCCTTTAGACTGAGGGCAGGAATGAGACGCAGGGCTGGAGACTAGGAGAGTGATTGAAAATCTGTATTTCAGGCAGGTCAAGGGGAGAGAGCTGAGCCTGTGGTGTCCCGACCCATTGTTGCCGAGTTTGAGTCCAGACTTGCCCAATCTTATACTTTTTAAAAGAATACAGGAATCAAGAATGTATGTGAAACCTCCTGATTTTGTTTCATTCTTGGCAACTAACTCAAATAGAACATGTCTGCTTCGATTGGAAAAACGTGAACAAATTTTCTAAAGAGAACCAGAGCAGTGCATCCTGGCATTTCAGGGATTCCTGCCTACTTGCAAAGGCAGGCCAGCAAGCCGAAAAGACTTGGGTTCCGGGGCACTGAAGGATCAGTAGTCTCAAGGACTCGGAAAGCATGAAACTTTGATTAAAGGATGTGGTGGAGGCAAAAGGTAGAGTCCGCATTTCATTGTGACATGGTGCATTCTCCACCGGCTGGCGCGTGCATGACCCTAGCACCCTGCTGCTCTGCGCTGGCCCAGCCGCACTAGTCATGGAAATGTAAACTCTTCCTATTCGTTTTCCATCTTGTAAGATGACCTCATGGACAAATATAGACAGTTGGGTGGTGGTTATGAAGCAGGCCAGTAAGATAGGGAATCAACAGATGGATCTGGCACCTGGCAGAGAGTCCGCGTGGACATCAGTAACCCCCAAGGTGGCTGCTGGGAGACCCCGCCCCCAGGATTCTGCCTTTCAGAACAAAGACTTCTTCTGGATGCAAGGAAAAGCCCCGGATGTTCCCTAGGGACTTTATCATTGGATCCTCACTAAGGGCTTGATGGGTGGGGTAATCAATCGAAACAGCAAACAGCTGGGACCCCTCCCCTGCCATTAGCAAAGGGGTGGAATAATTAATTGTCATAAAGCAGGCCTCGAGGCCGGAGCTCGCTCGTGCCCTGCTCTCTCCTGCCTCTGGACCCGTTCCTGCCCTCTGTGCACTGTCCTTGCCATTTTTCCTCTGCCATGTGGCCACGCAAGTAAACCTGGGCATTTATAACCTATAATGGAAAATTGTAGCCTGTGAATCAGCCCTCTATATCACTTTTCACCCCTTCTTCTCTACCTGGGACCCCTGATCTGTTATTTTCTCCCATTTCTCTTCCCTCCTGACCTAAATAAATTACTGGTCTAACTCGCCCGACATGCTCTTGAAATTCATTTCTCCAGCATAGTCAAAGAACCTAAATGAAATCTGGTAGGAGTTATAGAACCGAATGAAAATATTTTGAATCTTGACAATATAAAAGTAAAGGAGCAGCCTTTAGAAGAAGGGACAAAAATAAGAAACTAGACTTCTAATGTCCTTTACTTATAAAATGGAAGCTCGATTCCCTTCCTATGGTGGCTGCAACAAATATTGAGACTTAAATATGTTGATTGAAGGCGGTGGACTTGGCTCCATGGTTAGGGCGTCCCTCTACCACATGGGAGGTCCGCGGTTCAAACTCCGGGCCTTCTTGACCCGTGTGCAGCTGGCCCATGAGCAGTGCTGATGCATGCAAGGAGTGCCCTGCCACACAGGGGTGTCCCAGCGTAGGGGAGCCCCACACGCAGGGAGTGCGCCCCGTAAGGAGAGCCACCCAGTGAGAAAGAAAGTGCAGCCTGCCCAGGAATGGTGCCACACACACGGAGAGCTGACACAACAAGATGATGCAACAAAAAGAAACACAGACTCCCGTGCCGCTGACAACAATAGAAGCGGACAAAGACGCAGCAAATAGACACAGAGAACAGACAACCGGGGGGAGGGGGAAGGGGAGAGAAATAAATAAATAAATAAATCTTTTAAAAAAATAAAAATAAAAATAAAATAAATACATTGATTGAAGATATAGAGGTAACCAGTGGCAGAACTGGCTGTGATATCACTGTGGGGAGAGAGGTAAATGGGCCAAAATCTTGTCTTTCATAGAAGGAAGTTAATACTAAATATCCAAAGTCGGTAAGTAAGAACTAACAGTAGAAGAATATCTAGAGATGTGGGGGTTACCTCTGGAAGAATCCAAAGTAAAAAAGAACAGTTAAAAGGTATTGTTTCTGCAGAGCAGAGCCAAGGGTAGAACTGTTGCTTTTCATTATTATAAGCTCATCTTTTCTATTTGTTTTTTGACCACATGTGTGTAATATCACTCTAATTATGAATGTGTATATATATATATATGTATGTATATAGATATATTTCTTTTAAGCATATGATGAGTTGTAAATTATAGGAAGCAAGAATAGCAGAGAGCATCCCAATTCACATGAAGAAACCAGTTGTGTAGAATATATTTTGGAAAGTACCACACTAATGAAAGAAGTTGTTGATGTGGGAGGAGTGGGGGGTGTGGGGAGTGGGGTAAATGGGAACGTCTTATATATATATGTATATTTTTTAAAGATTTATTTTATTTATCTCTCCCCTTCCCCCCCATTGTCTGCTCTCTGTGTCCATTCACGGTGTGTTCTTCTCCATCCGCATGCATTATCAGGTGACTGAACTTTTTTCACGTGGGGCGGCTCTCCTTATGGGGCGCACTCCTTGCACTTGGGGCTCCCCTATGCTGGGCACCCCTGCATGGCAGGGCACTCCTTGCACGCATCAGCACTGCACATGGGCCAGCTCCACACGGGTCAGGAAGCTCTGGGTTTGAACCTTGGACCTCCCATGTGGTAGGCTGCTGCTCTATAAGTTGAGCCAAATCTTCTTCCCTTATATTTTTTAAAGTAACATTTTGTGTGGTTTATGTATCTTTTTTTTAAAAAAAAGATAATTTTAAAAACACATTTTGAATTGAGTAGAGAGAATGATGAAACAAACATGGTAAAATGTTAACATTTAGGAGATCTGGTTAAGGGGCACACAGGAATACTTTGTACTCTTTTTGCAAATTTACTTTAACCATTTTTTAAAAAAAATTTATTTCTACCCTCCACCCGCCCCAGCCCCGTTGTCTGTTCTCTGTGTCTATTTGCTGCGTCTTCTTTATCCGCTCCTGTTGTCATCAGCGGCACAGGAATCTGTGTTTCTTCTTTTTGCGTCATCTTGTGTCAGCTCTCCGTGTGTGTGGCACCATTCCTGGGCAGGCTGCACTTTCTTTCGCGCTGGGCGGCTCTCCTTACGGGGCGCACTCCTTGTGCGTGGGGCTCCCCTACGCAGGGGACACCCCTGTGTGGCAGGGCACTCCTTGTGCACATCAGCACTGTGCGTGGGCCAGCTCCACACGGGTCAAGGAGGCCCGGGGTTTGAACCATGGACCTCCCATGTGGTAGACGGATGCCCTAACCACTGGGCCAAGTCCGCCACCCGCAAATTTATTTTAAATCTGACATTATTTCAAAATAAAATGTTAAAGAAAAATACTGAAAAATCTGTCAATTTTCTTCCCCTTCTGCACTAAATAATTAAATCAGCATCGTTGAAAAAAACCTTCCAGTAAACTCCAAATGTGGCATCTATTACAAGATTTTGTTTGGAATAACATTTAAACATTCATTCATTCGAGGGCTTAAGAAAAATGAAATGGCCTGCTCTTTATAGGAAACCATCTGAGTGGTGTCTGGTGGAGCTTCAAGATTGACTTGTTGATTGAGAGCCTGCCTGGAGGCACCGAGCTGACAGCCACACAGAGAGACATGGTGTCTGTCTGTCTGTCTGTGACACTGCCAGTGGGAGGCCCTGGCAGTTCCTGACAAAGGCAAGGTTAGCACCGCTGAACCAAGATTGAAAAGAGGGAGAGCATGTTCCATTGATTGTCCATGAATCATATTTCTTTAAGCTGCCTCTACACATTGGCAAGATTTTAACATAATTTGAAATTTGTTAGTAAAAGTCCAGTACTTTCTTTTACATTTGTTCTGATGGGAAATGAATTTTATTTACAACATACACTTAACATTAAAAGCATTTATTGAGGCATCTGAGAGGCACTGAGGTAAGGTCTTTATCTTCTGCAACTGGGTTCTTTTATTCTCATTTTACAGCTAGAGAGGCTGAATAACTTGGGCAAGGTCACATTTCCTGAGGTCCCTGTGCCTCTGCGCATGCACTTATGACTGTGCTTTAAGTACAGAACAAGGAAAAATACCTTGAAAAGCAAGAAGCCATTTGCTCATCTGTTGCTGGTACAAATTGAAGACCAGGATAAAGCGATTGTCCTGGAGCGGCAGTCAATGATCAAAAAAGATTTTAGGGCTAGGAAATTTTATCAAATTAACTGGATAGTAAGAAGCCAGTTTTTAAAAGTGGCCAGGAAATTTTTTTTTTTTTTTGGTGCCATGGAAACATTCACAATATATATAGTGGTGAAAGGAAAAAGCAGGTTACCAATGGAACATAAACTACATAAAATAAAAAATCATTTGTAGCACAATTGATTGTGTTCACCTGAAATACAACAAAGTAATTGTAACATTATGGTGGTATTATGAGAGATTTTAATCTAAAATCTAAAAAAAATGATTCTCATTGTTTTGAAAATAAGCAGTATGTTATTATTGGAAATATGTTAAGCTTGCTTAACAATCACAAAAAAACCACTTATTGAATATCAAAGTAAGTGTCCTGTCTGCAGAGACTCAAACAGCATATATATATATACAACATATATATATATATTTTTAAAATCAGACTTGGAAGGATAAAGGGAATTCAAAGTGAAGAACATTTACACCTAAAACATGGAAATTCATACACTATTTGCTAACTGGTTTGTCAATAACTTGGCTGTTGTTTTGCTCTAAAGGTACTTGCCAGTCTGTTCCCAGTGGGAAGGAAGAGAAAATGTCAGGGTCGACCCTTGTGCAGGAAAATCAGATTATTTTCCTGGATCTCTCCTGATCATTAACAGCGACTGTTGAGTATACACCGAGGGACTAATCCCTTTGCTTCGGGTCAAAGAACCCTAGGAATAAATCTATTCTTCTGCTTTGTTTGCACGGCACAAAATTACCCACCCAACTGCCTTCACAGATGACAGGACACAGAGCGAATGGCTCTTTGCTCGGTATCATAAAACCCCAAGAGAAAGACGGTGTATAAACATAACATTTGTTCATTTCCCTTAAGCAGACATAATACTAATATTTATGGAAGGTTGCAAAGAGCCACTTGATGTAGGAGCCAGGTGACTGTAAATGACAGAGGAAATTCACCTGAATTGGTTCAAGATGTGTGTTGCTGGGAGACTGTGTCCAGGGGCAAATAATTGTATTGATTCCCAGGAAATGGTGGCACTAAGTAAGTGAACAGACAGGTGCAGACACACAAACACCATTTAGATTTTTACTTTCTTTGAATGATGAATTGCTTGCTCTTGTTTTGTGTTAAAGCTGATGGAAGATTTTGAGGAAAGAGAAGGTTAAGGGACAATTATTTGGTATGATCATAATAGTTACTACTTACAGTATATTTGCCAGGTCTAATTTTCTAATTTTAAAAGCAACTTTCCCCATTTTGTAAGAGAGGAAATTGCAGCCCAGAGAGGTTAAGTGTTTTTCCCAAGGTCACACAGTAAAGGGCAGAGTTAGGATTTAGAATCCAGGCCTGTCATACTTCAGCCTGTGCTCTTTTCACCATAGTTGCCAAATGATGATGATCTCCTTGTGGTCAGGGGAGAATATCGACATAAAACACAAAAAACAGAAACGTTTTTGTGGTCCAAAAGAATGTTGAACCTAGCTATAGATTCCATTGCAGGAATTGGATATATGCTTGCCAGTGAATTTTTTTTTTTCTGGTGTTTTCCTACTACATACTAGGTGAAAACATTTTGGTCCAGAGTAGATTTCAAGTGTGTGGAGGACGGGGCCACATCAAGTTTTCATTGTGGTCATGATTCTATTGTACAACAGGAGCGAATGGAAGAAGAACAGGCTTCCAGGCTTGGAACCAACCAGCATCCCTTGCTGGCTGCTTGGCCATGGGGAGTCACTCAGGCCGCTGAGTTCCGTCTGCTTATAGCGATCGTGATACCCGTGTTGCAGAGGTGATATTTTGGTGTCTGAATTTTATTCCACAATCCTGGGTGCAAGAGTCATATTATTTTCCCAAGTCAAATTTAATCAGACTTCAATTCCTATTTGTCAGGGTGGCGGACTACACCAGAATGAGGAGCTAAAGGGCTATTTTGGGGGAAGATAAAGGCCTCTACTGATTGCCACTGAGATGCTCATTGTCCAGCTTGCGGGGCCCCCCCTAAGACAGGCGGCCCCATCCCTCCTGCTGAGCTCAGATCCCGAGCGACCCCATCGCTGCCCCCAGGCACAGCTCTCGGTGGCCAGGACCACCGCAGCTCAGGGGTGGGGCGAGGGCTTCTCAGCCCCAAACGCCTCTTCCTCGGACCAAGGCAGGGTTCCCCAGAACAGAGTGGAACTGTTACTGCAGCACCTGATTGCAGAGGGAACACTGAGAGGCAAACTGTGAGCCCTATTAAGTGAACAATAAAATAGTATCTGGGGCAGTGGACTTGGCCCAGTGGTTAGGGCGCCCATCCACCACATGGGAGGTCCGCGGTTCAAACCCCGGGCCTCCTTCACCCATGTGGAGCTGGCCCATGCGCAGTGCTGATGCGCGCAAGGAGTGCCCTGCCATGTAGGGGTGTCCCCCGCGTAGGGGAGCCCCACGTGCAAGGAGTGCGCCCCATAAGGAGAGCCGCCCAGCACGAAAGAAAGTGCAGCCTGCCCAGGAATGGTGCCGCACTCACGGAGAGCTGACACAACAAGATGATGCAACCAAAAGAAACAGATTCCCCTGCCGCTGACAACAACAGAAGCAGACAAAGAAGACGCAGCAAAATAGACATAGAGAACAGACAACCGGGATGGGGGAGTGGGGGGAGAGAAATAAATAAATAAATAAATAAATAAATAAATAAATAAATAAATAAATAAATCTTTAAAAAAAAATAGTTCCTGCTACTGAGGTTTGAGAAACATTTGCCTGCGCACAGTTCTGTCCAATACAAATACCATGTGAGCCATATATGCAAGTCACATGTGTAATTTTAAAGTTTCTAGGAGCCATCTTGCAAAAGTAAAAAGAAACAGGTGATATTAACTTTAATACTTACTTTATTTAATCCACTATGTCGAAAACATTATCATTTCAACCTATAATCAATGTAAAAATTATTGAGATAATTTATAGTCTCTTTTTCTAAAACTAAGTCTTTGAAATCTGGCGTGTATGTTACATTTACAGCACATCTCAATTCATACTAGCTGCATTTCAGGTGCTCAGTGTCCACAAGTGGCTTGTGGCTTCTGCACTGCATGGTCCAGATCTAAGGAAAGTGAGGTTAGATGCTAACAATCGAGCCTCCAGTGACATGGTGGGGCTCACCAAACATTTTTGCTCAAGAACCTCCAAAACAATTTTAGAAATCTATGTGTCCTTGCTCCCCCTGCCTCACGCAGACATTGATAAAGTTGATAACAAAGAGTTTTAGAAGATTACATGCAAACGAGGTAATTAGCAGTATATTTTAACTTTGACTTTAAAACAAAATCAGCATGCTTCCAGTAGTCAATGAAATGTAGACTATAGCCATTTGTTACCCACCATCATCCATTTATACAAATGATCAAACAAGTTATTCTTTTGTCTTCACTTTTCTTCCTAAACTTGTATTTCCATTTTTTCCTCCCACAGAACTTGATCCAAATATATGTTCATATTTGTAAGTCTCTTATTGATTGCACCTATCACACTTCTCTGCAAAAGTAATTTGTATATAAATTTAAATTTAAAAAAAAATCCTGTGAACTATGAAACTATAACTTCTAAGAAATTAATCTGATTGATTTATCTTCTCATTATACTAATATAATTGATCACAACAAAATAAATTTATCACAAAATGTGATAATTATTAAAACACAAATAGTAAAATTTTATTGGAAGTCCATTTCTTAATGATAGAACTGGTTTTTTTCCCCTCCAATTTGTTTATGGATCTATGTGTGGTGATTTGGAGATATGTATCTCAGGAAAACATGTTCATAAACTTAATCCAGGGAAGTGGATTTGGCTCAACTGATAGAGTATCCACCTACAATATGGGAGGTCCAGGGTTCAAACCCAGGGCCTCCTGACCCGTGTGGAGCTGGCCCATGGGCAGTGCTGATGCGCACAAAGAGTGCCGTGCCACGCAGGGGTGTCCTCTATGTAGGGGAGCCCCACACGCAAGGAGTGCACCCCGCAAAGAGAGCTGCCCCATGCAAAAAGAGCACAGCCTGACAATGAATGTGCCACGCACTTGGAGAGTTGATGCAGCAAGATGATGCAACAAAAAGAGACACAGTTTCCCACTGCTGCTGACAAGAATGCAAGCAGACCCAGAAGAACACACAGTAAATGGACACAGAGCAGAAAATGGGGGCAGGGGAAAGGGGAGAGAAATAGAAATAAAAACTAAAATAAAATCAACTTAATCCATACCAGTGGGTGTGAACTCTTGCAAATGGGAACTTTCATTTTTTCATTTTTTAAAGGTTTATTTCTTTCTCCCCACCCCCTCATTGTTTGCACTTGCTGTGCACTGTGTCTTTAGGAGGCCCCAGGAACTGAACCTAGGACCTCTGATGTAGGAGGGAGACTCCTAATTGCTTGAACCACCTCCATTTCCTACTTTGTTGTATCCTTCCTTATGTTTTTTCTTCTTGTAACTCTTATTGTGTCAGCTTGCCATGCCTGCCCATTGCATCAGCTTGCAGTCTTGCTCATTCTTCTTTAGTAGGCACCAGGAACCTCTGTTCCCTTCTTTGTTGTGTCTCTCACTATATTTTTCTCCTTCTGTCTCTTGTGCATCAGTCTGGTTCTGTCAGCGTGATGTGTCTGCCTGTCACACCAGCTCGCTGTCTTCTTTAGAAGGCACCAGAAACCAAACCATGAACCTCCTATGTGGTAGGCAGGAGCTCAGTTACTTGAGCCACATCGGCTTCCCTTAGAAACTTTTAATGAGGTTACTTCAGTTAAGGTGTGGCCCACCTGAATCAGGATGGATCTTTAGTAGAAAAATAACAGATACAATAAGTGATATTAAAAATGCTATAGAAGCATACAATAACATTTAAAATCATAGAAGACTCATTTTATGAAGCCAATATCACCCTCATACCAACGCCAGATAAAGGTACTACAAGAAAAGAAAATTACAGACCAATCTCTCTAATGAACATAAATGTAAAAATTTTCAACAAAATACTTGCAAATCAAACCCAACAGCATATTAAAAGAATGACACACCACGATCAAGTGAGAATTATTCCAGGTATGCAAGTGTAGTTCAACACGAGAAAATCAATTAAAATAATACACCACATTAACAAATCAAATGGGAAAAAACCATATGGTCAACTTGATTGATGCAGAAAAGGCATTCGACAAAAATCCAGCATCTTTTCTTGATTAAAACACTTTGAAAAATAGGAATAGAAGGAAAGTTCCTCAATATGATAAAGGGCATATATGAAAAACCCACAGCCAACACCTTGGGGAAAGGTTGACAGCTTTCCCTCTAAGATTGGGAACCAGACAAGGATGCCCACTGTCACCAGTGTTATTCAACATTGTGCTAGAAGTTCTAGCTAGAGCAATTAGTCAAGAAAAAGAAAGAAAAGGCAACCAAATTGAAATACGGGAAGTAAAACTCTCACTATCCACAGATGACATGATCCTATATTTAGAAAATACCAAAATATGTATGACAAAGCTATTAGAGCTAATAAATTAGTTCAGTAAAGTGGTGAGATACAAAATCAACATGCAAAAATCAATAATGTTTCTATACACTAGGAATGAACAAGCTGAAGAGGAAATCAAGGGGAAAAATCCATTTACAATAGCAACTAAAAGACTCAAATATCTAGGAATTCATTTAACTAAAGACAGATCTATATTCAGAAAATTACAAGATACTGCTAAAAGTAATCAAAGAAGACCTTATCAAAAGGAAAGATATTCTGTGTTCATGGATTGGAAGACTAAGCATCATGAAGATGTCAGTCCTACCTAACTTGATCTATAGAATCAACACAATACAAATAAAAATTCCAAGAGCTTACTTTACAGAAATAGAAAAGTCAATATTCAAATGTATTTCGAAGGGAGAGGGGACCATGACAGCCAAAAACATTCTAAAAAGAAGAGCAAAGTCAGAGACCCACAATTCCTGACCTTGAAACATATTACAAGGCTACAGTTGTCAAATGGTATTGGCATAAAGATAGACAAGAGAATTGAACCGAGAGTTCAGAAATAGACCCATACCTCAATGGCCAACTGATTTTTTTTTAAAGATTTATTTTATTTACTTATTTCTCTCTACCCCCTTGTTGTTTTTTACTTGCTAAGTCTATTCATCTTACTTGTTTCTTTAGGAGGTACCAGAAGCCGAACCCAGGGCCTCTGATAAAGGAGGGAGGTACCTAATTGCTTTAGTTACCTCTGTTCCCAGCTTTTGTTGTGTCTCTCATTATGTTTTATTTCTCACATCTCTTGTTGTATTATCTTTTTACATCAGCTCGGTGTGCCTTCCCATCACATCAGCCCACTGTCTTCTTTAGGAGGCGTCAGGAACCTCTGCTCCCTGCTTTGTTGTGTCTCTCATTATGTTTTTTCTTCTTGTGTCTCTCTCTCTTTTTTTTAAAGATTTATTTATTTTTATTTAATTCCCCCCTCCCCCGGTTGTCTGTTCTCTGTGTCTATTTGCTGCGTCTTGTTTCTTTGTCCGCTTCTGTTGTCGTCAGTGGCATGGGAAGTGTGAGCGGTACCATTCCTGGGCAGGCTGCACTTTCTTTCACACTGGGCGGCTCTCCTTACAGGGTGCACTCCTTGCGCGTGGGGTTCCCCTACGTGGGGGACACCCCTGCGTGGCACGGCACTCCTTGCATGCATCAGCACTGCTCATGGGCCAGCTCCACATGGGTCAAGGAGGCCCGGGGTTTGAACCACGGACCTCCCATGTGGTAGACGGATGCCCTCACCACTGGGCCAAGTCCGTTTCCCTGTGTCTCTTGTTATATCAGCTTGCTGTGCGTGCCCATCATCAGTTGCCTGAGCCTCGTCCACTTCCATCTTTGATGGATTTTGAGTTGATTCTTGTATAGGGAGTGAGATAAGGATCCTCTTTCATTCTTTTGATTATGGATATCCAGTTCTCCCAGCACCATTTGTTGAAGAGACTATTCTGTTTCAGAAAAGTGGACTTGGTAGGCTTATCAAAAATCAGTTGAGGGGGGTATATGGGGACCTCATATTTTTTTTAATGTAACATTAAAAATAAATTAATTAATTAATTTTAAAAAATCAGTTGAGGGAAGCGGATGTGGCTCAAATGACTGGGCTCCTGTCTACCACATGAAAGGTCAGTGATTTGGTTCCCGGTACATGGACAGACAGATATCTGCACACTGATGTTCATAGTGGCATTATTCACAATTGCCAAAAGATGGAAACACCCAGGTGTCCATCAAGTGGTGAATGAGTAAACAAACTCTGGTATATACACACAATGGAATATCATTCAGTTGTATGAAGAAATGACATCATGAAGCATATGACAAGGTAGATGAACCTGAAGGTGGCAAACAAAGCCAGACAAAAAAGGACAAACATTGTATTATTTCGCTAATGTGAACTAAATATAAGGAGCAAACGCATGGAGTCAATAGGTAGAATATAAGTAACCAGAGAATAGAATGTGGCTAGAGAATGGAAAGCTTAAGTTTAATCTGTACAGAATTAGTAAAAAGGTTATTTGGAAATGTTTGGAAATGAATAGAAATGGCGAAAGCACAACATAGTGTTTGTACTTAGCACTGCTAATATATGGGTATGATAGTGGTTGAAAGGGAAAGTCTGTGGTCATGTATATTACTAGAAGGAAAGCTAAAAAATGAACATAGGATTGTATAACATATTGAAACCCCATGTAAAATATGAGTATGGATAATATTGCTTTGTAATTAATAGTGCTAACATGTGTATGATAGTGGTTGAAAGGGTAGTCTAAGACTATATGTATCACTACAAGGATAGCTAAAAAATGAAACATGGGACTGTATAGCATAGCGAACCTTCCTGTGAAAAAATGAATATGGTTAATAGTGCATTTATAAGAATGCTTTTCTCTGAAACAGAACAAATGTACATTAATATTATAAGGGGTTAATACCAGAGTGGTATTTGGGCAAAAATAGAACCAAAACAAACTATGGACAGTAGTGTATAGTAATATATTAATAACCATTCATCAATGGTTAAAAAAAAGGAGGTATGCTAAATGAAAGAAACTATGACAAAAAGTACTATATATTGTTTGACTCTTTCAAAATGTAACTCCAAGTAAATTAAAGAGATGGAAGTAGATTAGCAGTTATGTATGGCAAGGCAAAAATAGGGAGATTGAAAGATGACTACTAAGGCTTTTGTGTGTTTGTTTGTTTGAATTGTTTTTTTCCTTTTCTAAGTTTTGGGAATAATGAAAATGCTTTAATAATAATTGAAGTGATGAGTGCACAAGTCTGTGATTATACCAAATGCACACTTTAGACGAATTGCATGGTTTATGGATATGTTTCAATATAATTGATCATTTAAAAAGGGGTGGGGTTGGGAAGCAGATTTGACCCAATGGATAGGGCATCTGCCTACCACATGGGAGATCCAAGGTTCAAACCCAGGGCCTCCTTGACCCATGTGGAGCTGGCCCATGCTCAGTGCTGATGCGTGCAAGGAGTGCTGTGCCACGCAGTGGTGTCCCCCACGTAGGGGAGCCCCATGCCCAAGGAGTTCACCCTGTAAGGAGAGCTGCTCAGCATGAAAAAAGTGCAGCCTGCCCAGGAATGGCACCGCACACACGGAGAACTGATGCAGCAAGATGACGTAACAAAACGAGATGCAGATTCTAGGTGCTGCTAACAAGAATACAAGCAGGCACAGAAGAACACACAGTGAATGGACACAGAGAGCAGACAACTGGGGGAGGAAGGGAGAGAAATAAATAAAAAATAAGTTTTTTAAAAAAATTAGAATAAAAAATAAAGGGGTGGGGTGGAAGAAACAATGGCTAAAAACTTCCCAAATTTAACGAAAGACATGAATATACAGCCTTCTTTGCAGAAATGGAAAAATTAATCATCACATTCATATGGATGGGCAAAGGATATTGAATAGAAAATCAAAGCTGGAGAACTCAATGCACACTTCCTGATTTCAAAACTCATTACAAAGCTACAGTCATCAAAACAGTGTGGTACTGGCACAAGGACAGATATATAAACTAAGGGACCCAAATTGAAAGTTCAGGAATTAACCCTCACATTTATGGACAATTAATTAAAACTTAACTCAAAATGGATCAATGACCTAAATATAAGAGCTAACACTTTTTAAAAAAGATTTATTTTATTTATTTCTCTCCCCTTCCCGCACTCCCTCCCCCCAACCTCCACCGCCCCAGTTGTCTGCTCTCTGTGTCCATTTGCTGCGTGTTCTTCTTCATCCGCTTCTGTTGTTGTCAGCGGCATGGGAATCTGTGTCTCTTTTTGTTACGTCAGCTTGTTGTGTCAGCTCTCCATGTGTGTGGTACCATTCCTGGGCAGGCTGAACTTTCTTTCATGCTGGGCGGCTCTCCTCACTGGGCGCAATCCTTGCGCGTGGGGCTCCCCTACACGGGGGACACTGCTGCGTGGCGCGGCACTCCTTGCGCGCATCACTGCACGTGGGCCAGCTCCACATGGGTTAAGGAGGCCTGGGGTTCGAACCAAGGACCTCCCATGTGATAGACGGACGCCCTAACCACCAGGCCAAGTCTGCTTCCCTGACACTTTGAAACTCTTAGAAGAAAACAGGAAGATATCTTCATGACCTGGAATTAGGCAATGGCATCTTAGAATTTACACCAAAAGCATGTACCATAAAATAAAAATAGATAACTTGCGCTTCTTTAAAATAAAAAATTTTGTGTGGAGAAAAAAAAACTTTGGTGCATCAAATGACACTATCAAGAAAGTGATAAGATAACTAACAAAATGGAGAAAATATTGAAAGCCACATATCTGATAAATGTTTATTATCCAGAATAAATAAAGAAATCCTTCAACTTAACAACAAGAAGATAAACCCAATTTAAAAATGGTCAGAGGATTTCAATAGACACCTCCCCAAAGAAGATATACAAATGACCAGAAAGCACATGACAAGATATTCAACATCATTAGCCATCAGTGAAGTGGAAATCGAAACCTCACGGAGATGCCATTTCACATCCATTAGAGTGGCTACTATTTAAAAAATGAAAAATAACAAGTATTAGAGAGGATGTGGAGAAATAGGAACACTCACTCATTGCTTGTGGTGATGTAAAATGCTCAGCCACTGTGCAAGACCCTTTGGTGGTTCCTCATAAAGTCAGAATCCAGAATAAAGGGTTCCAGGGTGTGGGGTAGGGATAAGGAGTGGAAATGTAAGGCTTAAAATGCGTAGCGCTCCTATTTGGAATGATGGAAATGTTTCGGTACTGGATAGTTGTGATGGTTGCACAACATTGTCAATGTAATTAAAGCACTGCAATATATATCGGAATGTGATTAAAGGTGGAATTTTTAGGTGATATATATGGTAACAGAATAAAAATGAAAAAAATCCATGGAACTACACTACACAAATCGTGAGCCCTAAGTCAAACCATGGGATTAATAGTACATTATAAAAATGTGCAATCATCAATTGCAACAAAAGTTCCATACCGATGCAAGGTGTTGGTGGTGGGGTGGTGTATGGGAATCCTGTATTTTTTGCATGAATGTTCTATAAAACCACAACTTCTCTAATAAAGAACAAAATGAAAAATAAAATGCCCTGGTGAGTTTGTGGAGAAATAGAAACTCTTGTACATTGTTGGTGGGAAGGTGGTGTTGTGGAAAGCAGCTCGTCAATTCCTCAAAGTGCTGAACATAGAATTACCATATGACCTGGCGATCCTACTTTTAGGTATATAGGCCCTGTAGCAGTTTGATATGGTTATGAATTCCAAAAACAGATATTGGATTATGTTTGTAATCTGATCTGTACCTGGGCCTGACTGATTTATGATTAGGGCTTTGATTGGGCCATGTCATTAGGGCATTGAGTCCCCTCCCCTTGGTGGGTGGGGACTCACAGACAAAAGGCATGGCAAAGGACAGAGTTGTGGGTTTCTGATGTTGGAGTTTTGATGTTGGAGTTTGATGCTGAAGTCTTAAGCTGGAACCCCAGGGAAAGAGACAGAGCAGTTTGCCTGATAGTCTACAGCAGACCTTGTGGAGGAAACAGAAGAGCTGAGTCGAGAGGAACCCAGGAAGCCTGAACCCTCACAGACACCGGCAGCCATCTTGTTCCAACATGTGGAAATAGATTTTGGTGAGGGAAGTAACTTATGCTTTATGGCCTGGTATCTGTAAGCTCCTACCCCAAATAAATACCCTTTATAACACGAGCAGATTTCTGGTGTTTTGCATCAGCACCCCTTTGGCTAATTAATACACCCCCCAAATTAAAATCAGGAACTTGAACAGATACATCAACATTCATGGCAGCATTACTGACAACATCTAAAAGGTGGAAGCAACCCAAGTGTCCATCAACAAATGAATGGCTAAACAAAATGTGGTATAGACATAAAAGGGAACGTTATTCAGCTATACAAAGGAATAAATTCTGATACATGCTACAACACCGTTGAGTCTTGAAGACATGTTGAGTGAAATAAGTCAGACACAAAAGGACAGATATTGTATAATTTCACTTATATGAAATAACTAGAATATGCAAATTAATGGAGTCCTCAAGTAGAGTACAGGTCACTGGTGGCTGGGGGTGCAGGGTTTCCTATTTCCCTCAGATATGATACGTTTTTAATCCACTTGATGATTCAGGTGGGAGCGGGCATTCGGTCATGGGCTCCCTTCCCTTGATTATTTCTCTGGCTCAGGACTACCTGCACGTGTCTGAAGGCATAAAAAGAAGATCCCTAGGGACAGCTTTTCTATTCTATACCTGCTCCAAAGTCAGGTATAGAACTTTTCTATTCTATACCTGCTCTAAAGTCAGGTGTGAACCTTGAGGTTGAAAATATAAGCCAAGAAAGAGAAATGTAAAGTTTCATGTAATTGTTCAAATACTTTCACTTTGCACTGATTCTCGGCAGGAGTTCTGTCAATTCTTGAGTGTCAGGAGGATGTTTAAGGGGCTGTTTTGTGTATATAGCTTACAATGTGGAAAGTATTAGTGGTTATTAGAAATTTAAAAAACTGAGCTGGTAATATGCCCTGGCTGCATTAATAAGCTTGAGAGAAGGGTTCCATAGCCATGTGGGATGGATTGACCTCATGATGCCGTCAGGAATAGGTGTCATTTGTTCATTCAATAAATATTTATTGAGCATCTACTATGTGCCAAGCTCTGTTCAAGGCACAGGAGTCATAGCAGTGAACAAAAGATACAAAATAATCCCAGCGTTCAAGCGGCTTGCATTCACTCACTCAACCAGTTTGATATTACCTCTAAGTTACATAAGCTTCTTTTACCCTGTTGATTTCAGGAAAATTCTAGAAATTTTATTGCCCCTTTAAAAAAACTATGTAGGCTCATAAACTTTTTTTAAAAAAATGGGCCATATCAAGTGCTGATTAAGAAACCAGCTCTGAAGTCACACTCTTTGGGTTCATGCTCTGACTAGCTCGCTTATCAACTGGGTGGCCATGGTCAAGTTCCCTAGCTTCTTTAAACTTTGGTTTCCTCATCTGTAAAATGAGTATTATAGTAATAGGCACTTCCTCATGGGATTGTTGTCAGGTTTTGAGATAATCTATAGAAAGATCTTAGAAATAAAATTGGACACATAAAGCTAAGCAATAAATGTCAGCCACTATTAAAAGCGAGGGGATAGGTATTCATAATACAAAAGGAACATTTTAATTACAGAAAGATCCCTTGGAGAAATGAGTACTCAAATGTTCATTTACTTAAGAGAGTCTAAGAACAGACAAGAGAAACATAAAATGTTATTTATCATTAACTGAAAATTAAACAGAAATTAAAATAAAACACTTCAATTAGAATGTAAGTCAATAAGGCTATGATTTGTTTGAAGTTTTTTTTAGTAATAGATTGTATGAAGTGAGGTAAAATTGTATTGCAAATATTGAGTTTGGTATTTTCTTTTTTTTTCATTTTAACATTTTTATTACTCCTTTTAACATATTTCGTTTTTTATTGCAATATTTCTCCAGTTTTTCCAAACATTTAATTATTTGAAAACTCCAAGTACCCTAAATCTTTACCATATTTAATTTTTGAAGCACAGATACTTTATTCTACCTTGTGTGTTCCCTGGTAACTGGTAGCCATCAGGTAAGTAGTTTGGATTGCCAGATCTACATCTCTAAGGACATTTGTCATCTGTCAGAGCAATACTCTGGCATTTCTCAGAAGAATATGCATCGAATATTAGAGGTGAAGACCTAAGGTTTGTTTCTTTCTACCTACCTTGTTACAAACGTGAGTCTAATTGAAAAACAAACCACCCATCTCACAAATTATCAGTAAACACAGTAATCTCCACCTTTGGCAGAAAATGTGTGGATGTTGGTTTAAGTACCAGGTTTATGCACCACGGCACAGGTGACTGTCACATAAGTTTACATATCATATTCTACAAACTGTGTCCTCAAAGAGGATGTCAGCACTACCCTGAGTTAGGTATTTTCTAAATGCACCTGTGTAACATCTGATTGTAGAACTACAGAATTATACCCCAGAGATGCATTTTGCTGAATAACATGTATGACTTAATACCCATATGCTGAGTTCCCAAATAGGCATTATGAAATGGCACAATGCAGTGAGAAAGGTTGTCAGACTCATGTGGCATTAGATCCCTGGGGGGAGAAGGGGGTTTGGGTGCACTCTGTCACCTGGACAAAGATGATATAGACACTGATGGTCATAGATCTGTGCAGATCATCACTTCCAACACAGCAGAGTATAGTGGCACAGGCTGTGCGTATCCTCCACACATTTCCACTTCTCATCCCTTCTCTCTGTTCTCTTCTATCAATTAGTGTGGCAGTTGTTTGGGAAGATGCCTAGTTTATCCAGACTAGAGGATTTGTTTTCTATTTAGCAGATGCTCTCAAGTGGTAATTTAACTGTCAATGAAAAATAAATAAAAGGTGTTGCAAATTCTGTAAGATCTTAGCAATTCACAGAAGCTCTGCTGTTATTAAATGTATCTCCCTCTCAGTTGCCTGGGGAACTGCATTTTAATGTCACACATCAAGCAGTTCTTTCCTGAATGTAATTGTAGTTTTTCTGATGCTGTGGTTAATATGGCTCAAATGTTTAGCTTCTGGCAAATATTTCCTACCATTATTCATGACAGTGATGGATCTGAAGCAGTTTTAATATATTTTTAAATCCCACCAACTTGTTAAATAACCTGGGAAAGAATTCTTTATAAATTAAAAATATCTTTATTACTGGAAGAGATGTCTAGGAAGATCTGATGTTTTCAGGACTGTAGTTGGTCCTTTACAGTACAGCATCTTGGAGGTCAGCTGTGGGCTCTCATCAGAGAGATGCCGTATGGCGAGATGAAGCCCTGTACTGGATGGACCACTGGTTTCTGACAGTCACAACTAGCTGCCAACTCAATATCCTTTCTTTCCTTTTTTTTTACTGAAAAAATCTCCAATTTAGTTCAAAGAAGCAGTGTACATGGACTTGGCTTTGAAAAAAACACACACACTTTTTCCCAGGTTCCCTGCAGTTATAAAGGTCACTTCATATAGTTCTGCTCAATGAGATTTCAGTAGAATTCCTGGGTGGATCTTCTGGGAAAGACCTTTAAAAGGGGGTGGATGAGTACTGTTTTAACTTGCTACACTGCCAAAATGCAATATACCAAAAATGAGTTGGCTCTTACAACGGCGATTTATTAACATTCCAGCCTACAGTTCTCAGGCCATGAAAATGTCCAAATCAAGGCATCATCAAGCAATGCTTTCTCCCCAAAGACAAGTTGCCAGCAATCCTGGACTCCTCTGTCACATGGCAAGGCACATGGCAGCATCTGCTGGTCTCCGCCTTCTCTGGGTTTCCTTGCTTTCAGCTTCTGGCTTTGGTGGCTTTCTCTGTCTCTTTTTTCTGTGTTCATCCTGTGTATAAAGGACTCCAGAAGAGGATTAAGACCCCCCCCTCCAGGGCCACACTTCACTGAAGTAACCTAATCAAAAGACCCTTACCTGAAGGAACCTACACAAAAAGTCCCACCTTCAATAGATCTACTCCCACAGGAATGATTTAACTTTAAGAACATGATTTTCTGGGGTCCAGCTAGCTTCAAATCCACAGGTATTCAACTAATAGGTGCCTTATTCCCTTCACATTCTTTCCATTACAAGGAATGCAGAGGTCGTGCTAGGAGGGGATCAGCCACCTTGTGCCCTTGGGGCCACAAGAACATGCTCAGGGAGACTGGGCAGAGAAACAGAAAGATCCTGAGCCCCTGATGACACAGTAAAGCTTCCATTCCAGCCCTGGGCCATCTCCCTCTAGACTTCCCATTACTTGAGAAAAAGGAAACAGTGTATCAAGCTACTAGTGTTTGAGTCCCTGTCCCTAGCAGCCAAATGTAATTCCTAACTGATAAAAACATTTGGTATCTGTAAGTGAAACTCTATAAGGAATAGAAACTAAACTGGAAAACTGGTTTTAATACAAGCATTTTGGCAGGTGGCTTTCAGGATCCACCTGTTGTAGTCTGGAAAGTGGGTGGCCCCCATTATGGCAAGGTACAGCATTTGGTCCAACTATTCTTTGTGGTCCCTCAATCAACACGGTGATGGCAGAGTAGGCAGACAGGTACACCCTGGTTCCTTGACGGTATTGTTGAATCCTTCTAGGTGGATTCTGCCATCCCCAGACTTCTTGGGTAAGAAGAATGATCCTTTGTATTTTCTTTGCATTCTACATTACAGAATGCATTCTATTTAAGGCACATAAAGGAGAGGAATAATTCCAAATACTTTGCATGGTACCTGATGTATGGTATTCATAAGTATTTGTTGCATTAATGAGTGGGAAAATCTTGTCATTCCTCTCCTTGTCTAACTTCAAAATACATAAACCCTTGCTTTTATTGGCTTTACTATTACTTATCTGCCAAGTAATTACATCGTACTCCAGGAATGTAAGCCATTTGCAGGTTGATTAAATAATTAAGTTGAACTCTAGGATAGTTATTCCTAGGTAAAACTATAAGACAATAATGATAGTTAATAGTACAATTACAATAATATTCTTTCATCAGTTGTAACAAAAGTGAAGCAATTTGATATAGTTACGAATTCTAAAAGTAGATACTGAATTATGTTTGTAAACTGTTCTGTACCTGGGCATGATTAAATTATGATTAGGGCTTTGATTGGGCCACATCAGTAGAGTGTTGAGACCCCACCCCTTGGTAGGTGGGGATTCACAGATAGAAGACATGGCAAAGGACAGAGTTGAAGTTTTTGATGTTGGAGTTTGATGCTGAATCTTAAGTTGGAGCCCTGGGAAATAAGCTCACAGAGGAAAGAGAAGCCAGCCCCAGGAAGAGAGGAAACCTGAGCCCAGTAAGAAGCAAACCCTGGGAAAGAAGGAACCTTGAACCCAGAGAGAAGCAAGACCCTGGAAGAGAGGAACCCAGGAAGCCTGAACCTTCACAGCTGTCGGCAGTCATCTTGCTCCGACAAGTGAAAACAGACTTTTGTGAGGGAAGTAACTTATTCTTTATGGCCTTGTATCTGTAATCTCTTCCCCCAAATAAATACCCTTTATAAAAACAGACCAATTGCTGGTATTTTGCATCAGCACCCCTTTGGCTGACTAATACACCCCTCCTGGTAATCTGTACTCTACTTTCTGTCTCTGAATTTTCTTATGTTAGATATTTCATTTAAGAGGAATCATATAATATATGTCCTTTTGCATCTGCCTTAGTTCACTTACCATGTTTTCATCCATGTTGTAGTATGTATCAGTACTTCATTCCTTTTTATGACTGAATAATATTCCATTCTTTGGATATATGACATTTTGTTCATCCATTCATCTGTTGATAGACACGTGTTCTTCTACCTTTTGGCAATTGTGAATAATGCTGCTATGAACATTGGCATACAATTATATTTAACCTTGCTTTCAGGTCTTTTGGGTTGTCTCACTCATCTTTAATTGACAACAGTAATTGTTTTAAAACCCTTGATTGAATAGGGGAAACTCTACATTCGAATAAAAACAGCTCTGAAGATTTGCTGGAATCAGACTCCTAGTCTCAAAGTCTGCAGATTCCTTTCTGCAGTTGTCAAATACTCTGTTAACCAGGCTTAGATGAATGGTGTAGCCTTGCCTCTGACTTTCTGGTTCTTCTTGTTTGATTCAGTGTTTCCATCTCTAGACTTGGCAACAAGAGTTTGCCTTGGACCTTCTCAGTTTCTTGGCACTGATAGCCTCATGTTTCTGGAAACTCCTCAGTTGCAGGACCAGATTGGTTAGTCACACTAATTATACTTAAAATACATCATCCTGTAACTTTTCTCAGAGCTTCTGAGTTTTTATTGACAGGTGTTTTTCTACTCAATTTCTTAATTCATTCCTAACTGATATTTGTTGATTGTCCATTATATGCTGAGTATAATGCTAGGTCTCAGAGAAGTAAAAAAAAAAAAAAAAGATAAGGACCTTTTCATCTGCTGAAGGAGAGAAACATGTAAAAATAATTACAATACAGTTTAACAAACACAATTAAATGGTTAAGTATGAAATATATGGAGAATATAGCCAAAGAAAGAATTTAAAGTACTGGATGACTTAGGAAAGAACTTCAGAGAGGAGGGGACACAATCTGCATCTTAAAGGATAATGAGGGGGAAGCAGACTTGGCCCAGTGGTTAGGGCGTCTGTCTACCACATGGGAGGTCCATGGTTCAAACCCCGGGCCTCCTTGACATGTGTGCAGCTGGCCCATGCGCAGGGCTGATGCGCACAAGGAGTGCCCTGCCACTCAGGGGTGTCCCCAGCGTAGGGGAGCCCCACGTGCAAGGAGTGCGCCCTGTAAGGAGAGCCGCCCAGCGCTAAAGAAAATGATGCAACAAAAAGAAACACAGATTCCCGTGCTGCTGACAACAGAAGCGGACAAAGAAGAACACACAGCAAAGAGACACAAAGAACAAACAACTGGGGGTGGGGGAAGGGGAGAGAAATAAAAATAAAATAAAATAAAATAAAAGATTATGAGGTACTTAACAAGCAGAGAAGTTCCTAAGTAGTTACTTCTTACCACTTAGTCTTTGCTTTATAACGAAGCTTTAATCTGAACAGAAGTTTAGTACAAAACAAATCCAGGAGGGAAAGGATGTGGCTCAAGCAGTTGAACACCCACCTCCCACATGGGAGATCTCCAGTTCTGTTCCCAGTGCCTCCAGAAAAAAACAGAAACAAAACCGCAAGCAAAACAAACAGTAAAACCAACTCAGGGAAGCCGATGCGGCTCAGCGGTTGAACACCAGCTTCCACATATGAGGTCCCAGGTTTAATCCCCAGCCCCATACCTCAAACAAATAAAACACACACACCCACATAAAAATAAACCAAGGAAACAGCTGCTCTTTTTTCATGATTTCTTACCTTCTTTCGTGAACTTTTATCACTGTCTGTCTCCCATCCCAAACTACATTGAGGTGTTCTGGCTAACTAAATGCAAATAGAAGTCATTAGATAGGTGGAAAAACGAATTAAAAGGGACAAACATCTGGGGTAACTGCTTTTGCCCTTTCTCCTTCCCTAACCTGGAATTCAGAGGTCATGACCAGAGCTTCTACAGCCATTGTGGACCATGAGGTAACCTTGAGCATGAATGCACTAATGACTGCAGATAAGGGAAGCGGATTTGGCTCAACTGATAGAGCGTCTGCCTACCACATGGGAAGTCCACGGTTCAAACCCAGGGCCTCCTGACCCGTGTGATGAGCTGGCCCACGCACAGTGCTGATGCACGAAAGGAGTGCCCTGCCATGCAGGGGTTTGCTCTGTGTAGGGGAGCCCCACGTGCAAGGAATGCATCCCAAAAGGGGAGTCGCCCCGTGCAAAAAAAGCACAGCCCACCCAGGAGTGGTGGTGCCACACACAAGGAGAGGTGACACAGCAAGATGATGCAACAAAAAGAGACGAAGTTTCCCAGTGCCCCTGACAAGAATACGAGTGGACACAGAAGAACACAACAGCAAATGGACACAGAGAGAAGACAAGTGGGGGGGAGGGGGAAGGGGAGAGAAATAAATAAATAAATAAATAAATAAATAAATAAATAAATAAAAAAGACTGCAGATCAGAAAGAAAGAAGGAACTTGACTCCTGATAACCCCAACAGAGGAGTCCTGGGCAGTGTACTTCAGGACTTTTACAAGGGAAGAAACTAATCTCTTGTGTATTTATACTACCTCTATGTAGGGGTTTGGGTTTCATGCAGCTAAACCTAATCACAGCTGCTATAATTAATAAGCCACACTTTAAAGGTAACTCCACTGTATTAGGCACCTTACACCCACAACTACTGTGACAGTTCGAGTAAGAATTCTCTGACACAGTGCTAAATATACAGATAACATTGCCGATCATTGAAAATACTAGACAGCATTTAGCCATATTCTACTTCAGCCCAGTGAAGCAGGCTAGTAAGATGTGGAATAAACGGATCTGGAACCTGGCAGAGGCCGCATGGACATCCGGAAGCCCCCAGATGGCTGCTGGAGGAACCCCACCCCCGGGATTCTGCTACGGAGAACAAAGGCTTCTTCCTGGGAACAAGGAAAAGTCCCGGATGTTCTCTAGGAACTTTACCTTTGGGTCATCACTAAGGAATTGACGGGTGGGGTCATCAACCCAAAGGGCAAACAGCAGGAACCCCCTCCCCTTCCATTAGCAAGGGGGTGGAATAATTAGCAATTTAAAAGCAAACCACAAGGCTTGCGCTCTCTCTGGCACCCTGCTCTTTTGCCTGCCGACCTGTCCTGCCCTCTGTGCGCTGCTGTCGCCATTTTTCCTCTGCCATGTGGCCACTCAGGTAAACCTGGGAATTTATAATTTATAATGGGGAATTGTAGCTTGTAAATTAGTCCTCTTCATCCCTTTTCATCCCCTTCC